>NW_011948413.1:7826559-8025455 GCF_000503995.2 Ceratosolen solmsi marchali
ATCCCCTCCCCTCCCCACCCCAAACAACGACTTTCCACCTTTTTTACGAATGCCAATTAAGGATAAGCGAATGCTTGTCCAATACGCGATACAGAGTACGCGGGAGTAGGGAGCAACTCCTTGTGCGCGAATAATGCCAATAAACGTTATTCACAAGCATCCGATGATCGCGTTTGAGTGGGAGGTGAGGGGGAGATGGGATGGAGTGCCCGCCAAGTGGTGGTTCGCCCGCTATTTAATTTTCGTCGCGTCAACTAAATCGAGCATTGTTCTCGTGACTCCGCAGAGTTCGACCGAGTCTGGTGACGAGCAACGGACAGCAGACCCAGGCACCGCCGCCCTACTACGCCGAGAACAAGGCCCTGGAGCACAGTTTGGATCACGCGCTCGCCCTCGAGGACTCCAAGACACCGGCGTACGCGCAACCAGGCTACGGCTACCACCAGCCCAATCACAACATCAACGGCGAGAATGGTAAATCGACTCTTTCCATTATAAATCTTATCTGAACTGATAAAGGACTCGTTGAAGACGAGTTGACTTAGCTACTACGTTTGGCCGCGCGCTCCATGGCGCTTCAAACAACGCTAACTATAATTCGAATTCCAAGCCCAAGGCCAAACTTTTTCTTCTTTTTTTAGTTTTTTGTTTTTGTTTTTTGTTTTTTGTTTTTTTGTTTTATTTTTTGTTTGTTTTTTTTGTTGTTTGTTTTTTGTTTTTTGTTTTTTGTTTTTTTGTTTTATTTTTTGTTTGTTTTTTTTGTTGTTTGTTTTTTGTTTTTTGTTTTTTGTTTTTTTGTTTTATTTTTTGTTTGTTTTTTTTGTTGTTTGTTTTTTGTTTTTTGTTTTTTGTTTTTTTATTTATAATTCGCATGGGTGGGAGAAGGTTCGTTAGCGAAGGCGCGTTGCGAATTTTAGCGATATTTCCGAGGGGAAAACAATTGGACGGATATCGGGCATCGCGTAATACGCATAAGCTCGTTAAATTTAATTGGTTAGTATGATTTTTTTATGTGACCAAGTCTAGCGGTCGTCACCTTACCTTACTTAACCTCACCTAGCGGTAAAAGAGCTCTGCCAGCAAAATAGAAAATACCGTGGCGGTGGTTTAACGGGAATAGATAAGAGAGACTTTAAGAAATTATTAATAATAGGCGGGTGGTGAGGTTTAAAGGAATTTTTTTAATCGCGCGTGGGGCATGATCAGGTTGGTTGTGACATTAGGCATGTCGGTCGTCGGTCCGATCGTCGGGCGCTTAATGTTTTCCGAAAATAGCATTTAAGGGCATCAAGAGCCTCTAACCGATTAAGACATCGCGATTTTCGCGCTTTGTCTACGTCGATAGTAATTGCGAGTTTGTCGAAATGTCGCCGAGTCCCTACATTAAAATAACAAAATTGCATAAATAAATCTTGACGTTTAAATGTCGGACAGTGCGTAGACGACGAAACGAAAATTACATATAATTATTGGTTATGTATAGAAGTGTAGCGCCGGCCGTTAGTTAGTTAGGGTTCTTCGACGCACTCGACATTTACATTAAAAGCGGACGTGAAAAATCCTCGTATAATTTGCCTCGGCGGATAATATTACTTTAAACATGAAATTCTTGTACTATGATAAAAGTGTCGCGATTTAAAAGAAAAGGCAAAACAAAACTAAATAACGTATAAGAAGGAAGAATGTAATTTCAAAAGGCGTCGACGTCATCGTTAATACACACTCGCTCAGAAAAATATGTCTACGGGGCGCAATTTTAAGCGAGTTTCTCGTTAAATATTTTTCATGATAAAACACAGTGTCTCGCGCAGCGAGAATATAATACGTAACAGTGGATTTTTATTAAACCGTATAATGGCAGGCAAAACTTTATTATAAATAGTTTAGCAAAGTATTTCAATATCTGGCATCGTATCTATTGAGCCTCGCGAATCTGGCAAAGGCGGTGGTAGAATTTCCAGTAATGGCCGAGAGCCGAAAAGAATAATAAAATTGTAAGGCCCCGGTACGCTCGGGCTCGTACATTGTCCGAACTTGGACAAACGTCGGCTCTGCTAGTTACCGTTCTCTAAGCGTCAGCATTAAAGTAGCCACGACAAAGAACGAAGAAAGTGCGAGATGCGAGATGCGAGATGCGAGGTGCGAGGTGCGAGGTGCGAGGT
This sequence comes from Ceratosolen solmsi marchali, assembly GCF_000503995.2. NCBI lineage: Eukaryota > Metazoa > Arthropoda > Insecta > Hymenoptera > Agaonidae > Ceratosolen > Ceratosolen solmsi. The sequence continues at coordinate 7,828,722 of NW_011948413.1, forward strand.
GCGAGAGAGAGAGAGAGAGAGAGAGTGAGAGAGTGAGAGAGAGTGAGTAAAAGCCAAAATCTCGACGAGCTCGTCCACCTAATTCGTATGTCGTTGGCAGCAGGCGTGAACATGGGCTACATGGAGAACAGCTACTCCAACTCGAACAACGGCGGCTCCGTGAACTCGCAAGACTCGATCTGGCAGATGAAGTCAGCCGCAGCGGCCAACGGCGTCGGAGTCAACACCGGTAACGTCGGCGTGGTCGGCGCCCCCTACGACATGGGCGGTTACGCCACCACCGAGTCCGATTACCCGGCCCACCCGCATTACCTGCCGCAGCGGGAAGATTACAGGGAGAGCCACAATCTGAGTCGGCAGCAATTCTGCGAGCCATTCGCCACGGTTGTCAAGTCGCAGAAGCATGTCGGTTAGTAAAACCATCTCGCTCTCTGCCTCATCTCCTCCCGTTTTTCAACAGTCGATGATAATGGTTATAGCGCTGGCACTGCGGCTGCACACGGGGAGAGAGTACCGCAGCCAGTGAACAATGAGCCAGTACTTTCCTACCTTTTCCTCGGATACGATTAATCGCTTGTTTCTCCGTATCCCTCTTCGCTCGCCCTTTCAGTCTCTCCTTTTTTCGTTTATTTTTTTTCTTCTTCTCTTTTCTTTCTTTCTTTCCTTCTTTTTTGTTTTTCTTTTTTTTTTCTTTCTGCGGCTACGTGCAGCCTACGAGAATTATCGTCGAGAAGCGCTCGACCGCTCCAACCAAGATTACATTCTCTCTCTCTATCTCTCTCTCTATCTCTCACTCTCTCTCTCTCTCTCTCTCTCTCTCTCTCTCTCTCTCTCTCTATCTCTCACTCTCTATCTCTCTCTTAATTTCTTCATTCAACTCAACGTCATCCTAATTGCGTAATCAAAACTGTTTCCTCACATATTATTGGGCCTCTCTGCCCCGTGATTCTTCACGACATTTTTTTTACCCAATTACATCGCCGCCCATACATAAAATAATTTTACGTATTACTTGCTCCAAATACAATCACGACCGTCATGCGTTCCCTGCCTGCATCGTCAACAAAAACATTAATTCATTATAATGAGAGAAAAGAAAATTACTTTAGTACCGCGCGAGTGCTCCTTTCATTTCGAGATACCGACTAACTAATTTCACTCCGGGAGAGGGCCAACCCGGCAGCTCTCCTCGTTACGTCTATTTAAGCAGCGGCGTTTGCCCAGACGTGATTCCCCATTAAATCCATGGGACATTCGCTGGTATCGGGCTGCTACAGCCGGGAAAATCGCCTTGAAAGTTTTCGGCCCACCTTGACTTCTCCCCTCCCTCGCTCGGCCCGAAACTATTTGAAAATTAAGAATTCGATGACGACACGTGCACACGCACGCGCCCGGGCCAACCGTTATCTCGACAGCATATTGTGACCTCGCGAGCTCATTTTCACGCTCGAACGCAAATTTCCACGCGGTTACACGCACGTCTTCTGCACGATGCCCGTCGCGCAATTTACCGCCACCAATCATCATTATTACCTCCGGCAAACCTCGTTACCGTAAACTATGCGCAAGTGCATCGTGCATCGCGGTGTTGGCGCGCTCATACTCATCGTCCTCGTGCCTTTTCAGTCACGTCGTTTCGATCGACCAATCAATCCCGTCTTTCGCAAGACAATAACGCGATTTCCCCCGGCCCCTCGCTCAACGATTGATCGAGCTTGCCGAAACCATTCGATTGTTGATAACGATCCGGCCATTAAGTCCGGCATTCTTAAAATATCATTGTTCTCTTCCCCCCCCCCCCCCACCCCTCAGCGGGGCCCCCTCGACACGTCATTATCATCATTATCATTATCATTATTATTGTTGTTGTTGTTGTTGTTGTTGTTGTTGTGACTGTCGTTTGAAACGTTGTCGCTATTGCGATACGGATCTTCGGTCAATTATCAAGCCCCCCACCACTCACCACCTCCATCCCCTCCACGCATACAGTGCGCTTCAAAAGCGACGACTCGGTAGCTTACGAAGCCTCTCGTCATCTCGAGGCTCCGTAATGAAATACCAGCAAATATTTCTAATATTTGATTGACGACGGCTTGCTAATGCCGCATAATGGCTGCATTAGCCTTGTGTAATCCCATGCTCATCGACAGTTAGGTAATTTAGCAATTTCGACAGATCGATTTCCCAAAAGTCACGTGCTCCCTAATGATCTGCAATCGGTTTTAAAAGTGACACTAAAAGACTCCCCTCCACCACCCCCGCCCCCCCACCTCACCCAAAGTGGAGCCAAGAAATACGATTAACTACGTCTAAATAACAACCAGCAACTCACAATTCCTAAAAGCACGACTTGGACCATCATACCTCAACCTCAACCTCGTAACGCACTAGCGCCTAACCTACACGTCCTCTTCTTCTCTTTCGCAGATTCACCGTACGATGTGTCGGGTCTGCCCTACCAGGAGACCTACGACGAGGATGCGAAACCGCCGCAGCAGGTGAGCCTCTCGTACGACGAGTCGCTCGAGTCCGGCTACTCGACCCCCAACAGTCGGGGGCGTCGCATAATTCGCGAAATAATAGTCTGAGACCAGCCCACCGGCTCGCGAGCCGGCAAATCGCGCACTACCTGGCTCTAGCAGCAGGCCCCCTCGCACCACCTGCCCAAGTCGCAGCAGCACCAGCAGCAGCAGCAACAGCAGCAGCAACAGCAACATCAGCAGCAACATCAGCAGCAACATCAGCAGCAACAGCATCAGCAACAGCAGCATCAGCAGCAGTCGTCGGCCCTAGGCTCTGGCTGCTCCTCGCACCGCATGGAAATCGTCATTGAGAACGACCCCTACCGACCCTTGAGCGCCAGCCCAACGACCTACTTACGCTCACCCCTCGGTCCCCAACCGCCCCTCGTCAGCTCTGGTAGTGCTTTCTATTACGCGACGTTGCCTCGTGGCGGCGGCGGTGGCGGCGGCGGTGGCGGCGGCGGCGGCAGCGGCGGGTCCAGACTGGGCCCCGAGGCCCTCGACGGCGCGCCGCTCGCAGCCAGGCGCGTCGACAAATCGGGCCTCCTAGAGATCGCCGAACCCGAGCCTAGATGCCGACAGAGCGGGAATGCCGTCGGCGTCGGAAGTCTCTCGAGGTGGCACGAGCGCGCGGGTCTCCTGGAGCCGGTGCCGGAACTGTCGGACCAGTGTCATCGACCGAGCCTCGCCTCGGAGGAGCTGCTCGCCGCGGCGGCGACCGCGCGCTCCATGGTCGAGCGCCAGCAGCATTTGTTGGGCGCGGAGACGACCGAGTCCGCCCTCGAGGCGGCCCTCCTTAGGCGGGTCTCGTTCGCGGCCGAGGTCCAGGAGGAGCGGCTCCAGGAGCCCGAGATCCCCACGAACGTCGGCCCCAAGCGGGTTAAGTTCGCCACGGAGGAGCCGCTACCGTTGGAGCAGCGGCTCTCGAGCATCCCGGACGTGATCGAGGCCCACGGGACGACGTCGAGCACCGCGACCGTAGCGAAGCCCGAGGGCGAGAGGGCCGAGGCCGAGGGCTGCGAGTACACGGCCATCGAGAGCCTAGAGGAGGGCCGAGTGTCGTATAAGGGCGCGGCCCACGCGCAGGACAACAACGTCCAGGCGGTTCGCGTCATTATACTCTCGGAGCAGCTCTGAGGTCGCGCCCCCCTCTTCGGCTGAGCTTCCAACTGCGTTTTCAAGCAATACTCGTTGCGGGGGGAGGAAGGGCGGCGGAAGCCGTAGACGCGTGCGCCTTCTCGCGCTTATGAAACCGATGGCTCGTTCTCTCTCACTCCACCGTCACTTTTGTTCCCGGAATTTTTTTCCCACCCTCCTTTCTTCATCCTTCTTTACCCACTATATTTAATTTAAGGCAACAAGTAGAACGCGAAGGCCAGACGTTGGATGTTTCGAGACGCTATGTTTTTATTTCATTTTTCTCCTCCTCCTCCTCCTCCTCCTCCTCCTCCTCCTCCTCCTCCTCATCATCATCCATCTATTTATTTTTATTTTTCATTTTCAATTTTAAAGAGAACCCCCCACGGACTGAGCGAACATTTGTTATTGATTTTGTAAGTAAATACGAGATTTTTTTTGTTCGCTCCTCATCCCCCTCCCCATCCCCCCAGCCCCCCATAACCCCTCACCACACACTTTTTAAGACACGACCGAGTTGTTGTCGGTATGTACGTGACGACTGCTCATAATGTTTATTTTGAGTAAAGTGAAGGTGCCCGCGTAGTAAATCCAACTGTAAATCCGACAAGACCAAACTTTTTATAGAAATATTCGATATTTTATTTTTATAGGAAGCGCTATAAGAATTTTTTTTATATATTTGTATAAAAAGATTGGTGTTTTCGGCGAGGAGCGAGAACGAGAAATTAAAGGAAATTCCGTTTGGACATTAACGTGCCGATCGATGCCTTTTGTCTGTACATTGGATGGCATTGGTGTGTTAAGATGTCGGAAATCGTAAATTGAAATGAGATTAGTATAATCGGTGACCCGCGATAGAGAGAGAGAGAGAGAGAGAGAGACATAGAGAGGTATGGCTTTCACGTTCTATACTACGCGCTCGTTTTCCCGTTCGCCTCGGCGAAAGCCGTAAACTTTATTACTATATTACGTTGTACATGTACTTCGATACTTTATTATTTGTAGTGGATTTAGTATTTTTCCCCTTTTTTTTTCACAAGACATATGAATAAATAAATAAATAAATATATATAAATATATATATATATATATATATATATATATATATATATACATTTATTTATATGCGCATAAACAAAAAGAAGGGAAACAATGTATTATAGTGTAATTATAAAGAGACGAACGAACGTTAGCATGAGAGTACGCGCAAATAAAGCAAAGGGCTTGTTTTATTGTACGAGGAGGAATGAAATTAATGAAAATATATGACGCGAAGAGGCCATTAACATTGAAACTTAAAGTTTCAAAGTTTTATTTTAAACGCCGAGTTGTACAAGCTCGCGAAAACACGCGTTTATAGTGAGGCAAATAGATTTATATGCGCGTATATGAATGAGCCATTATGTGTGTGCGTGCATGTGTGTAAATTTTCTAATGAAAAGGAATTCGATGAATTGCATAGTGACACTAGAGACGACGAGAAAGGAAGCGATACTTAAATAACGATTATAATTTATTATTATAATTTGTTGCTATTATTATTATAATGATTATTATTGCTAACGATTATAAATTAGTATTATCCGTAATTGATTATTATCGACGACGAACACTCGCTAGGGAAGATTGTGAATAATCGAGGATTTATTGGAGATGATCGAGAGGACGATGCGCCGTGCTCGGCTTGCGGAATCTCGTCAATTTCTACGTTGAATCGAGACGACGCCATTTGCCTTCGCCTCGCTTCATCGCAAAATTGTTTCGTACTCGAACGTTGGTGCGAGTGCCTCTTTGCTTACATACATTCACGAGATTCCTAGAGAATCGATTGAAAAAAAGAGTATTGCTGAGAGCCATCGCTGTTGGAAATTTTTAATTTATTAATCTCACGCTTTTTCTTCTTCCTCTTCGTTCATTTATCATTATTATCATTATTATCATTATTATCATTATCGTTATTATTATTGTTGTTGTTGTTGTTGTTGTTGTTGTTGCTGTTGCTGTTGTTGTTGTTATTATTATTATTGTTGTTGTTGTTGTCATCGGAACCATTACTATTATTACTATTTTCCATTTTATCATTGTCATTATGATTATTATTATAATTATAATAATAATAATAATAATAATAATAATTATTATTATTATTATTACATGTCTATACGTATTATCATACTAATGATAATAATAATAATAATTATTATTATAATTATAATAATAGTAGTAGTAGTAATAGTAATAGTAGTACTAATAGTAACAATAATACGTAATAACTATTGTTATTTGTTGCGCCCCGGGGTTCACACTAACGCTGATAAAACAAAATTTCATGTATTTTACGAGATTTTCTTGTCGTTCAACTCATTCATTAGCTTTCTCTTGCCTTCTCTTCAGCTGCTCAAACGCTCGTTCTCTCCATATCGATTCGGAAGGAATCGCTTTGCGATTATCAATCTAACGTTCCTCAGCCGTCCCAAAGCTGCTTAATTTAGTCATTTTCGTTAGTGGAAAATTCTTTGATGAAAAGCAGCAAAATACATAACAAAAATAATAAAACGACACAAACAGTCAGACATCTTCCGTTTTTCTCGACGGCACGCGAACTTAATGATATTGTCAATTTGCGTCTGGATTTTATCTCGTTGAAACGCTTAAATTAAAAACGGCGCATCCCTGATCGCAGCCTCGGCATATTTTTTACTTTTATAACGTGAATGATGTATTGGGCGCTTGTGCGACGCAAAGAGCAGAGAAACCAACGTCATTGGATAAAAAAAAAAAAAGGCGTAATAAGTGCAAAGTAGAGAATGAAAATGACGTACGACGAATGATTGTGATTCAAGATTTATATATTTATCAATGTGACGTAATTGATATCGTGAATAAGATAGCCTTTATATAAATACAGAAAAGAATCTATATATACATATATACATAAATGCATATATATATATATATATATATATATATATATATGCATTTATGTATATGGAAAGAGGATTATAAGGTAGGAGCTTGCGCCGAGATCGACAGAGTTTAGCCAGGATTGTGTCGGAGCTGCATCGGTGCGTTTTCACCTGCATAATTATTGGCGGCAGATGCGTCATATTTAGTCGCCTACTGTAAATATTATTCGTAAGTAATTTTTTATATTATTTTCATCGTACACATGGATAAGAAGCTCGTATAAATATTGTATATCGTACACATGGATATGTTTTCCATTATAAACGTTGTATCTCTTACTTTGAACCGTCGTAGAGCACGCAAAGTCGTTCCAATTACGATTTTAGCCCGAGAAACAGTTTCTTGCATCGCCGATATTGTAATTTTATCTCTAATATTCTATCTTACGATAGCCGTATTTTTCTTTCCTTTTCTTTTCTTTTCTATCGATTTCTATTACACTTGTGTCATCGCGCACTTATTTGCACGTGCATTCTGGGCGCGCGCGTGTGTGTGCCGAGCTGGGCTTGTCTGCTTCCCGACGATACCCTACTGCAATTCTTCAATTCGAGCACCCAATTTTATTGGACATTTTTATTACGTTGTGTGCTTATCACAGGGACAGGTTGAAGTAAACTGTTGTCAGGAATTTTCGTAAGTGTAGTGACGACTGTCAATTTGGCATTGCTACGTAGTGCAGCATCGATCGATAAAGCTTAGCTACTATGAAATACTCAAAAGCTGAATTTCATCTTTACCTCTTTAAAATACACTCGAATAGCAGCGGGGATGATCTAATTAATTATTTAATAGTCGTATACTATAAGTTTGAACGAATTTTCCTATCGTATAATGAAAAACAAAAACAAAACAAAAAAAATACCAACAAAGACAAAAACATTAAATCGGATTTTATGAACAATGGCGGATTTAATTGGATCAAATATCCATGTAAACTACTAAGTCCATCGCATAGTGTAAAATAATTTTAACTCGATTACTATCTTCGTAAATGTTAACTGTCTTATCATTCACTCTCTCTCTCTCTCTCTCTCTCTCTCTCTCTCTCACTGTCACTCTCACTCTCAAAAGATTCAATCCACTATAGATATAGACTCATAGATCCAATACATTTACTAGCAATTTAATGAAAACTGTGATGGGCAAAACCTATTTTAACTGGCCCAAAATTCATTGTTGAACCTGTAGTAGTCGGTATTGTCATTCTCTTTATTATTAATAATAATAATAATAGTAATAATAATAATAATAAGAAGTAGCAACAAAAGAATATAAATTGTTCTGCCACGGATAATTCCCAAAGGTCATTTTTCTTTTCCGTTTTATTTTATTCGATTAGCTAAATCCCATTTTTAACCCGTCGTTTATGTATTCATAAGCCATTATCATAGTTTGATAATAAGCAATTTTCCGTCTTTCTTATTTTGCCTGAAATACTAAAAGTACCGATGAATCGAGGATAAAATCAAATCGAGCGAATAGTTGATTCGGGGGTGATTGCTATTTTTAATTTTTCTTCAATGTTCCACCACAGCTTCTACGAGGATTATCTACTTACGCCTTGTCATTTTAAAACAAACGATTTTGCTTTTAGAAATCGACTTTAACGGAAGGATCAGGTACCAATGTCCTGTACCATTGTCCCGAACAGTCATTAATTTCGACTATTTCATCCACGTAAATTTTTAAAGCCTTTTTCCCCCTCAACTTTAGTAAAAATCAGCCCGTCGACGTGAGTGTAGTGGTCGCGGCTTTTTAATAGTTTACGCTAAACATTGAAGTAACGACTGTATCACGAAAATCTGTTGGCAACACTTGAAGTTGTGATGTGAAAAGTGAAGCCGTAGCTACACCATTATCCGAAATTTTGACAAATCGCCAATTAAATATTGCACGCTGAATCTCGCGTAGCTCGCCATAATGGATTTATAAAAATCTTTCATATAGCCTTTGTTTATACACGTTCACGCGACTTTTACGTTTATAAGGCCTCTTATAGAAATTTTACAACGGTATTGTATTATTACATTGAAACTCTTCGACTGTGATATTCATCGCTGATTTTCTCCGATGAAATTGAAGCATCTTCTAACAGATTGAGAAGAAAGTATAACTCTATGTGACTTTCGAGGTTATTTAACAAATTACGACGCCTTAATACCTGCTACATTTGTAATGCGATATTCCCAGTCCCTCAACCTATCTTATTAATCATTATCTCGATGAGAATATACAACGCAACGAAAATTCTGCACATTATAACGGCGAATTTTAAGTTTAATGACACTAGAAGAGATATCCAAGGCTCAGGCAGTATCATCGTCGCAAAAGCAATTCGAACTTTACGCACGCACGCACGCACGCACTCACTCATTCACTCACTCACGCACACGCAGACGCACATACAGACACGCATTAAGGCACTCGTATAGACATTGAACGTCTATGAATTATGTCCTTTTTGTCCAATGTTCAATGTTGTTGAAGTTGTTATTATTATACAATACAATGTGATCTCATTTTCGCTTGCGGTGAAAAATAATTTAAAAAAGATAGAAAGAAAGAAAGAAAGAAAGAAAGAAAGAAAGAAAGATACTCGTTCAAAAGAGAGATTCGTCACTGTTAAGACTGTCACTCTCGCGTGACATGAAGCTGAAAGCAAGAAAGATAAATAAAAATCCAAGGCTCCATGCCAATAATGGCATTGTTGTTGAATATCCTCGCTTCGATCGGGACACACGCACACGCATCGTTTAAGAGATTATAAAAATACACAAAGAAATAATAGAGTTAGGTAGGGAAATAATGAAAGAAAGAGATAATACATCACTTGTCTATTACTATAAATATTACGAAGATGCGCGAGCGTTCCGCCGATGAACTTTCGTCGATGCTCGAACGGTCCCCTTATATATTTCGCTGCCTCTCGTACTTTTTCCGGTTCCCGACGCGAACAAATACTTTGCACGAAATGCTCTTCATTGCCTCTATCCATGTACCGCACACCTCTCACAGCCTCTCCCTACATTTCACGAGTACTTTTTATAATCGGTCTCGTGAGCTGCTTTACGCAACTGTTAATTAGCTGGACATTTGAAGGAGGAAAGGTAACAGCAGTCGGCGCGTCGTCAAGTCGATCAACTAAACGCCTCTACGAGCTCGAATCTATCGTAACAGAGAGAGAGAGAGAGAGAGAGAGAGAGAGAGAGAGAGAGAGAGAGCGGACGACCTGGCTGCATTTGGTGGATGGGAGGCGAGAGGAGAAACTTTTTCGTGCAAACTTTTAATTCTCGAGCGAACTAGGAATTATGGAGAACGCGTTGTGACCAATATTATAGTTCTGTGTGATAGTGTGGGAGGATGACGAACGCGAGGCATGACGAAAGGTACAAAATGCGTGTATGTTGATGCGAATGATGTAGAGTAAGAAGGCGTAAATATGTGTATACAAACGTCATATTTTTTTATAATAATAATAAATAATAATTGATACGGAAGAAAATGATCTTCGAATGCACTGTCCGAGCATTGACGAGATCGGAATTTGTCTGGCGATAAAAAAAAAAAGTAGCCCGAGTTCAGAGGCTCGTCTCATCTCATCGAATAATGCGCATTCGATTAAAATTGTATAGAAATTATTGCTGAGAGAGATATGTTGTAAATAAGGGGAAAGTATAAAAGAAAAAAGAAATAAAAGAGAGAGAGAGAGAGAGAGAGAGAGAGAGAGAGAGGACGAGATAGGAGATATAATGTTAAAAAAAAAAATCGCTAATGCGACTCGTGCAAATACTTTAGCTGCAACTTTAATTAATTAAGTCAACTATTAACGTAACGAAAAAGAAAATAAGAAAAAAAATTGAATCGAGAAACGGATGTGGGAGGAAACGGAAGAAAAGCGAGCGAACCGATGATGAGACGCAAACTTTCATTTTAAGGAAATATAAGTATATAAATTTTATACATACGTACACGTGGGCATATACCTGAGTCTGCATACATGTATGTACAAATTATAAATATATATATATATATATATATATATATATATATATATATATATATTGGTGTGTGTGATTAATATATCACAACAAGCATTGGGGGCAGGGAGAGGGCGTACGTATTACGGGAGATAAACCATTTATATAAACGTCTACGATTGTATCGCGATTCGCCTGTACGTACACCTGATTATTATTATTTTTAAATCATCACTTTTTAAATGACACGTAGATAGACGAGGCAAATATATCTCGATTTTATCAATTCCAGATGTTTATGCTCTTCTCTTTATTTACAAATACCACACACGCGCGCGCGCGCGCACACACACACACCCAACCCAATTTTTTTGTCGTTTCTTTTAAAATGCTAAATTTTTCTAATCATCGATTCAACAAAGTGTTTTTTCTGTTCAATATTTGAACAATCGCCAATCATGTAGTTTACACGATATTAAACGAATTGTGTAATATTGTAAATACGAAAATTTAAGCGAAACAGCGTGCGTACGACAAATTATAAGAATAATTATAATTGCTATTATTATTATTATTATTATTATTATTATTATTATTATTATTATTATTATTACGTATTATTACGTATTACGTATTACGTATTATTATTTGTACAAATTTTATGTTGCAATACAAAATAAATGACGAATTCCCAGTTAATCTTATCTTATTGTTATTTGCCTATTCTTTTACTTGTGTTATAAAGGAGATATTCTGTTAATTATCGTTTGGCTGCCTCGGCTGACCATTGAAAGGAACCTCGTGTTATTGAAAAACAAAACTCTAATGGCCCTTTAATAGAATGAAAAAGGATTACTACTTTATGTACAATTACTAGTAGGATAAAGACATTAATTGACTTACTACGAAAAAGGCGGACAGCATCAGTATTTTCACGTTCTCTTTTCATTAGATAAGGGAACTGTATTGTTGAGCAAATCCCAAGTGCCGGATACGATGGGACAAAGCACAAATCGTGTTCACTTCGTAACATCGACGGGAATTTTCGCTCTCACATACACTCGTATCCATATAGACTATTGTGCGCTCGCTTCTCCAACTAATTATTCCAGTTACAAAGTTACTTTGAATGGGTAAATAAGGACGGTCGCAATAACAGATTGACTGGCAAAGAGGCAGAGAGAAAGAGAAGATTCCCTTAGTCCATGGGAACGTATAATCTCCACCTTGCGTGCTTTGATTGAATGTCAATTTTTTCCTCGCACATTATGTGTAATGATAAGTAACGTGCACACTAACTGAAATGATATACACGCTTCATGTATTTCTGCCTGCGTTATTCCTCCACGCAACAACTGTTGTACGTTTAAATGAGTAAAACGATGGTTTTATGGCCGTAAAGAGAGACTCACCATCGTCAATTATCCTCAGCTTATACGCTTGAATATGGATTTGCAATATTGTTAACGATCACGCTAACGAGTACTTTTATTATGGGAGGCTGCATGTAACATTATTTAATAATCGATTCACGTTGGGCCACTTGTCGGTCTGTAACAGTTTCTTGAAAAATTTTTGCATAATTTCATAAACCATAAGCAGCGATAATTTAAGGAAAAACGTGTCTAATCGATTGACAAATTTTATAATGTCAATTGTGTGCGAAAATATGGAGATGCGTAAAGTCAGACATTACTCGTGTATGATAAAGTAGAGCACCGCATATACCTCAAATAGTAAAATTTACCTTTTCAAGGTACATATTTTCAAGGGATAACAAATTCTGCCGGAAAAGCTTGGTATGCTGTTTTTCAATTAATTTTCAATGTTTGAATACGAGTTGCAAGATGCATAACTGCATTGAAATATTATAATATTATAGCTCGGTACTTGATGTATTATGTATCGATTGGACACAACGAGTGGTTATATACGAGTGGAAACGAGGATAAAAAGGATGAGTGAAAATTCTTGACTAATACGTCCCTGACTATTAGTCACTGATTAGATATCCTAAACACATGCACATAAAAATAGTTGGTTATAAGGTGTAAATTTGATCGGATCGCTTAATAAGAAGGCGAATTTTATATTTCAGCAATTGAAATTGTCAAAGAGATGATTTAATGGATAGAAAAGCAAGATTTTCTAACATTTGCAAATTCATATTGCTTTAATATATATTTTTGTTGTTGTTGTTACTGTCATATAAATCTATCGGCGACAGATGTTTCTTACCGTAGTAATACTTTTTTCTTCTCGTGAATTTCCAGTGTGAAAGTAGCGTAGATGACTACGGTTAAGTGGACTTGATAATTTCATTATCAACGGTGATTGCCATCAGGAGCTAAGATATATTGTCGTAGATGTGGCGTGTAAATAGTATGCAACACTCGCCCGCCGCTAAAGTAATTTTCAATACATTGCAAATAATATTTACAATATGCATGTGTGCATGTAAATACGTCACTATCATACGACTTAATATAAATTTCAAATTAATCACACTCACTTTCACATTATAATTGTAAATAATAATGATTTTCCTAACGATTTGTTGTTTATAAAGACAGGCGCAATTCAATGTCCATTTAAGGGAGATACAAATTTTTTTTTTTACCATATATAAATATTATATAGAAAACTGTAATATATTAAATAATAATTTAGGTGTCGCAAAGCAAAGGTCACTGCTTCGCTAAATTAAAGCAAGTTGCGCGTCTTTTTAATTGCATTGTCCATTCGATATAGTGATTCGGAATTATCAAATAGTCTCTGCCATTGTTGGAGCTCAATCGACTGTAACGAATACAAATTTATCTGTAAAATGTCGAATTATAATAAAATTTATACCACCGTCATATTGAGCGAAATCGATATATTGTAATTAACAATATTTAGTTATTTTGCATTGTATCGTTACGTAGTTGAGTATTAGAAGCACAAAAATAGCGTCGCATGACGTCGAATCGAATATTTATTCGTGTGACGATTAAATATTTCTTCTTTGTGTTTGCATATAATGTTCATATAAAATAGATTATTATTGTTTATCTGGATGGAATGGGGACAGTTCGAATGTCAAAATTGTAATAACAATTTCAAATATCGAGAAGATTTGTGTTTTAATAGCACATACCTACATACGTACGTACATTCGCAAATAAATATCGACTCGCGGCCACGCCCACGCATCTAATTAAAAACAATTAATCAATTTTCAAATAAATATTAAATAACTAATAGGGAGACTGTATGTAATATTTCAGTGTTTTAATGAGCAATCCTTACATTCAAAATTGCAATTAATTATTTAAATATTTTAAGGCAACGAACGGCAACGATGACCAACGCGATTTAGAACGTAAATTATAAATAAATTATAAATAACGTAAATTATACACAGTTTCAAATGTTTTAACGAAATATCGGATTATGTTTCATTGTTTTGACACACTCAATAATAAATCTGTATAATTATGAAAAGAATTTATAACTAGGTGAATGTTTATAAAGTCCTCGGTCAAATTTATTTATATTTGATAATTATCGAGCTATCGTACTATCATAATTTGTAACAATCAGTTGATATTTTACAATTGACTTTCTCCAAATAACAATAGTTTTAACGTCAAATATTTGTAGAATCTATCTATATAACAATTTTCTTCTCAAATATTTTCGCAAAACTATTCTCCCATTTACTAGTACGTAACGAAAAAACATTTTAAAAGTTCCTTATATAACGATAATTAATTATACCTGAATCATCTAATCGATTTTCTAATGTATATCTATGAACTATTTATTAAGCCCCACAAAAGCTGGGAAAAGTTTATGAAACTTTATGTAATACGTAAATTATGTTAAATGTAAGCAGGCGCAATGTAATGGGAAGCCTGTTAATTCTTTTTTAAAAGTAGCTTTTTAAATTTTAATTATAGCGTCGCAATCTGAGAGTTTAGAGAAAGTCTCGAGGGGTAAGGGCGCACATGAAGTTTTTATTAATTGACATCGGTCATCTCCATTTAAGCAGACCAAGAGACATTATACATTTCTGTGCAAAATTTCAACGAATGGAATGATCAAGATTAAAAAAAAAAAATTATAATATACTTTAGGAAAGTAATATAAAATGACTTTTATATATTACTACGTGAATTTAAAGTAATGAGGAAAATAATACCATTAAACGAATATTTTACACAGAAATTATTAATTTTATTAAAATCGTTTTAAAAACGATATAATACATATGCTGTTGAAATAATGAAAAAATTATTTTATTATCAGGCAAAAGTAATGTCGATGTTTTTATAGGATTTTTTTTTTTTTTTTTTTTTTTTTTTTTTTCTCGGTCTCGGTACATTATTACATTAATACGCTTATAATACATGAAAATGATTTCATATTTTAATATGTTTTAATGCATTTGATAATAGACAAAATTTATGGTATTTAATATATTTATAATATACGTCGAAAGTATTGATAAAACGTTTCTACAAACAAGAATATTACACGAATTGAAATTGCTTGAACGCAAATGTCGATACTTACATTAATTGTGTACATTAAAATAATAAAAATTATTTGAATAAAGAAGAATATAAAATAATTTTTTATATACATGTTTCATACATAATACTTGGAATTTCGATGAAATTTCAATTTACATTTACATTGCATTTAAACAGAATCCTTTACACAGAATTCTTCTAATTATTTTATGCTTCAAAACAACTTACGTTGTTGATTTTCTAAATTTTGTAGATTTGGGATTATTGGAACACATTACTTTGCTTTCTCAATAAAATTAATCAAACAATGAGCTAATTGTGTCTTCTAATGGATATTACAAGAGCATAATTTTGAATGATATTTTTGTCTTTGGTAAAGTAAAATTTTTTGTATTTATTTTCCTGTAATACAAAATTATTTTCATTAATTTGCAATCGAATGATAATTCGTAGATTTTTAATAATATTATTGTAAAATACGCTTGAAACGAGACAGACTATAAGACAGTCAATAATAATGAGCAATGAATTTTATTACTATTCTATTGTTTTAAATATTTAATATTTTCCGACTAAATTTTCAATCAAGTTCACGTTGCATCTTAATTTTGCATATGAATTCTTTTGCTTTTTTTTTTTTTTTTATCAATAATCTCCGATATCGCGGGGTTCGATGAAATTCGAATGAAAAACTAAGGATCAAATTATGGATAAAAATTGTCGTATAATTAATTCAGTTGTTATTGAGCGTCAAAAGCTGCTAGGCTAATCACGAAAATACAATGGCTCGTACGAGATCGCGAATCCGTTAAATTGCATTTCACATTTACGAGTGGCGAGTCGAAGAATGTGAAGCTTTTACGATTAATGAATTCTATAACATTGCCCGGTTACGGGGTTATCGCGTTATATAACGACGTCCTTCCGTGAAAGGGTGCGGCATTCGTGAAAGCTGCGCAAAAATACAGTTAGCCATAAAAGGTTTGTGTGAAAAATTGCTTATTCCCTAAATTAGAGCGAGGTAGGGTAGATTACTTTGAGTGCATCTTGTCCGAAGCTCGATCGAGAGAAATTGACCTCAAAGTCATTTATACACGTAGTGCGGAGTTTGCAATTCATGCCGTTTATTCGGGTTTCGAGATGAGCCGGGTTTATCGCGCAATCTTGCATAGGTGGAAAAAAATAATAATAATAATAATAAAAATACCATTAAAATGTGAAGGGCGATTTTAAGGGAATTTTGAGGAGGAAGATTATTATGCTCGGTAGATAAATTGAAATGTTATTGCTTCGTGATATGTGATTTCAATTTGAGGACGGAAGAGACTGATATACTGATACAGCGCATATGTAAGCGCGGTGTCAATGTTTCCTCGGAATATTAATGAAAAAGTTGATTGTACGGTGCTGTTGTCTGACAATTGAGATTTATCGAGCTAAACAATTGGCCCTAATAATTATTTGATAAGTTCTCGCGATTACTTGTGTGTAAGTACTTTGCAGGAGAAAAACGTAGGAGCGAGGTAAATGCAATTGACCATCTATGAAGCTCGAGTGAACAAGTTGTCCCACATCTGTCTGGCTCGAATATTCCAAAAGCTACGATGCCATTGCACTATGTTATACATCGTTACTTGTTGTTTCAATCAGTGAGGAGAAGTCATATCTCGAGGTGGTTGTATTGTGTTCTGCTCCCTCGCCAATTAAACTCAAGAATCTTCATCTCGACAAATTCAGAGTATTTTAAAGTAAATGTAGCTCTTGTTTAGCTTAAACATATCCTCCTTCACCAATTTTTATTAACAAGTTTCGTTTTTTGCGTTGATAAAAGCTTTATCTAGGCTACTATCACTACTTTTTTTCTTTATCTTGAAAGCTGACTTGGAAATTGAGATAAAAAGTAATTTTTAATAACACTAAGAGCGTTTATATATTTGAATTTTCGGCGATATTTATTTTCATCTATATTTTTATTCTCTAGTATATAATTAATATAGATTAATTAAATTTCATATCAATTCTTTGCTTCTTTAGAGCATTAAACAGGTGTTGTTTTTTTTTCTTTTATCGTTATGGTAATTGTAATAATTTTATGTAATATCGATAAATATTATTTCTTTTGCTATTCGTAAATCAATTGTAAATTAATTTATTGTTTTTGCACATTTAATGTTCTTCTCCTTTGATAACTAAATACAATTATTCACAATAAATATTCACAGTGTCATTCGTATACGTAAACGTTAATTATAAATTGACGTTTAAAAATTTCAGTATATACTAGCTTGGACTTATATGACATTTGTGAATACAAAAAAAAAATAAATATTAATTTAATTATTATATGATCCATAAATACATTAAGTATATTCATATTGGAGTAAAAAAAAAAATATATGGGATTGATTGATGTGATTTTAGCGAATAGATTAACTTAATACATAATTATTAATAACGAATGAATGTATCAAAACAAAATAGTATTTTGTACTGTCAGCCGTACGTAATAGCAATGCCGATAACATGTAATTATTGCTGATTTTCAATTTTTCGTTAATTATTGATAATGTTTTTAATAAATTCATTAGCATGTAAAAACCCATAGAAAAACCACTACTTACGGTGCTATTGCAAAATCCTGAATTCGCATTATGTAATTAAATTGCGCGCGTGTGTGAGAGCCAATAAGCATAGAACTTCACTGTGCATACTTCGGCGAATGTATCCCTTCTACATCGATTATAAGAATTCGTAATGGCTGTAGTTATCGTACGCTTATTTTGTTGCTCGAAAGGGATAGAAACTAATTGAGGAGCAATCGGATCAGCAATGAATGGAATTTTTTTTTTTTTTTTTTTTTTTTTTTTAATTTTAAATCGCGACAGCCGATGTAGAAGAGAACGACAATATCGGTTGAGTTACGACTCGCGCGCGCGCGCGCACAAACTCACACGCGCGCACGCACACGCACACACACTTGCGCGTAAATTTTATTCTTATAAATGGCGCTAGTTTGATTTTCATTATTGCTACTTTCTCATTAAATTTTTGACGGATGATCCCTTGTTTTAGCCCGATATTGTCGACTGTAGATTTTTGCAGATATTTGTTTGAATTTAGCTTGTATATTGTCTTTTTAATATTAGTAGTAAGCAATTGCAAAAATTCTTGTTTTCATTTAGAACGATTAATTTGATTTGACTTGTATTGTTTAAGTATTTAACAACAAATATCCGTAGTTAAAAATTAGAAATACAAAAGTATGATAGTCTGAAATTTAAGTTTATAAAATTTTTTTAATAATTATATCAAATTGAGCAAATAAATATCCCTTCATTTATGTATTCATTAATTTTTTCTCACCAAAGTGGAACATTGTTGCATTTCGTTTATCGTGAGCACATTTTTTTGTTGTTGCAAGCGTTTGTTTGCTATAATGTTCGAATCATCTTGAAATTGACATTGACATTAATTTCCTTTTGTTTATAATTTGTCAGGGTTTATAGGAATTGTGAAGCGTTTCATGTTTGCCGGCAAATCGATTGTCTTTTAATTTTTTAATTCATCAGCTGTTTCCCATGTAATGGCTATAGGATAAGAAAAGTATTTCATTGCTGTCGTCGATGCTTATAGAAAATTAAATAACTTTATAAATGATTAAAATGAGCGAAATAATTTGAAATATGCTAATGCTTATTCAGAAGTTACGTTGTGTTTGTAAAAGTAAATGCCAGTACGTAAGTATGATTGTTTTGGTTATGTTTATAGTGTTTTTATGAGGTTATATATGCATTCTATTCAATTTTGTTAAATTTATTTTATAATCTATTATAAAACTGCCGTACTTAATATTGTTATGATCGTGAATTTGTAATTGTTAATTATTATCAATTTTAGATTGCCAAACGATTTATAGATACGAATAAGTGGATTAAAATACACATGTCTAATAAAAATCTATTGCATCGAAGTGATCCAGTCATTAAGATACTGGATACACCGGAATTCAAATCGCTCTTTACACCCGAATTAATTCATTTGTCAAATATTTTTAAGAAATATAATTTTGAACTGAGAATAGCTGGCGGAGCAGTACGGGATATATTGATGAATATTAATCCAAAGGACCTTGATTTTGCTACCAATGCCACACCTACTGAAATGAAAGACATATTTACCAATGAGGACATTAGGATGATCAATGGTAATGGGGAGAAACATGGTACTATAACGTCGAGAATTAACAACAAACAAAATTTTGAAATTACCACGCTTAGAGTCGACGTTGTAACAAATGGCAGACACGCGGATGTTGAATTTACAACCGATTGGCTATTAGATGCGAGTAGAAGAGATCTTACCATAAACTCCATGTTTTTAGATTTAAATGGAAAAGTGTACGATTATTTTTATGGCTACGAGGATCTTACGAAAAGAAATGTTATATTTGTAGGGGATCCTGCGGAGAGAATATGCGAGGATTTCTTACGAATTTTAAGGTAAATTGTTGGCAAAGTCGTACGTTTTGGTTAGGTGCGTTTGTATAAGCGAGCCGTAAAGTAGCCAATAACTTTTTTTTCTTAGGTACTTCAGATTTTATGGGAGAATCAGTGACGTTGGAGATAACTTTGACGTTAGAACGATTCAAGCTATTAAAGACAATGTCAGTGGCCTTGAGATCATATCCGGAGAAAGGATATGGCACGAATGGAGTATGATTCTGGAAGGAAAATTTTGCAGAGAAATAACGAGAAAGATACTTGAGTGCGGATGCGGTAAATACATGGGAATTCCTAAGAATCCCAATTACGATGAATTCGATAAAGTTTGTTTGAACGCAGAGAAAAATAATGTTAAACTGCGACCAATTTCTTATGCTACCGCTCTATTAAATAACGAGGATGAAGTGCTCGACTTGACAATGCGTCTGAAGTTTACCAAATATGACAGGCTACTGGCGTTGTCTATAGTGGAATATCGAGAAAATGAGCTGGATGAAAATTCTCTGAAATTTTATCAGAAATTGATTTTGAAAAGCATATACAAAGTCTCGGATGCAAAGGAATACGTATGTGAATTTCTTAGATATAAAGGTGCCATGGATCTGCTAGAAAAGATGAAAAAATTTAATACAAACTTTCCAGTCAGGGGTAGCGAGCTATTACCTTTCGTAAATGATAAAAGAATCATGCAACATGTAATTAATGAACTCAAAGATGTTTGGGTTGATAACGATTGTGAAATATCCTTAACAGAAATGAAAGATGTCATACCAAGTATAGTTGAGAAAGTTAAAAATGAAAGGAAGTACATGGATAATTCGTTTAAGAATAATAGAAAAAAAAAGTTTCGAAAATATTGACTTACTTCTATTAGGACTTGCGGTGTTAATTAAGCCATTTTGTAATAAGAATTTTATTTAAAATATACTGCATTTCAGTAAAACGACGTTGTTGCTAAATATTCATATTGCATATATATTTTATTATTATGTGTATACTTTTCTTAACTTTATATCCATGCATTTTATCAATGGAACTGATTAATTTCAATTGTGTAGGATAATTTACAAAATTGCGCTTAGAGATCAATGTGGCGCACTATTTGACAATTTCTAATCATCCGATATATTGATAAAGTCCAATTACAAGTCACGAACTGTCAATTAAATAACCGCGACCTGGAAAACTATTCGGGGTCAAGTTAAACCCTTCACACTGGTCGTTTTTATGCCAAGAATGAAGTTTAATTAAATTTATACTCGGCTCGGTGATTCACTCGAGGTCTTATAGGGAATTCTCATTCCTGACGAGCTTAAACGCATTTGTTAATAATGCCTCGAGTGAGTTAAATTTACTTAAATTGCCGACTTCAAATTTTAATAAATTTCTATTAATTCCCTATGAATGTGAAATGTAAATTCACACGTGTGTTTTACAAGATTTAGAAGTTTATGTGCATATGGTGATGAATTATTCTGTAATATTATATAGAAACTGCCATGGTTAAGTAATTTTTTCTTCTCTCCATAGGCAAAAGCCGTAACTATGTAGATTAATACGAGTTAGCGAATTCTTTTGCATCAATGAATTATTTTTATTTTTATTTACCATTACGTATATTAAAATGACTGTCGAGCGTTTTTTTTTTTGTCTTATTCATTTTATTATTTTTGTTTTTCAATAGTAGTATAAATAATAGATTATTTGTTATGCAGAATAAATTGTATTATTGGGGCAAGGAAAAAGTGACGCAAGTCACGTAAGTCTCAGCCTATATAATGTAAAAATGCTCAGTGTTTTTTTTCTCAAAATTGATAATTTTTCGGCGTGGAATGTGATTTTTTCTTTTCCTGTTTGCCACGTGTCAATTGCTTAAAATCATTTTCTATTTTCGTTCTCAAAACTCGAGTTGAGAAATACAAATTTTTTCTCCAATTTCAGGAAAGATAGAAAAAATTAATTTTCGAAATATTGGAGAGTTCTTTTTTCATTTAATTCTTCTTAATTTCAATGCTTTTTATTCATTCGATTATATATTATTTAAGAATCAATCTTACAAAAGAATGCTCGTCATATATAATTATCACAAATGTATAATTATATAAATAAAAAAAAAAAGAAAAAGAAAAGAAAAAATAACTTAAAATTGTTTAAAATGAAGCGCAAGCTTTATTATAAAGTTAAGTTGTATAGAAAGAAGGAAGTACATTAATCAGAATGTATATGTGTCTGTCTGCATTGAATAAACATTCATAAATTTTAATATGAATTTGAAGCATTATGAGAGTGGATAATAACGGTAGCGATAAAAGTTTATCATTTATAATAGAATTGTTATTGATTTCCATAACAACAACATATAATTCATAAAATATTTTACCGTTTGAATAGTGATTACAATTTAGGTGGGCATCCATCTTTCTGGTCACGACCTCTTGAATAATACTTTCGAGGCATATTAAAACTCGGAGAATTTTAGAGATTTTTCATTTAATAAGGTAAAACTTTTTTTTTTTTTTTTTTTTTTTTTTTTTTTTTTTTTTGTGGCTCGTTGCATAATAATTTTAAGGGGTTAATATTAAAAAGTAATCTATCAATATGACAATTAGGATGGAATAGTTTGAAAAGAATAATATAATATGTTTATTAAAGCGTAGGGAGAATCGTTAGATTGAAATATATTATGCCCAATGAGAATTTCTTGCGTTCGATAATTTTATATTGAAAATGTTTGGTAAGGATTCAAAAAGTTTTCTGGTTCATTAGAAATTCTATAAAAGTCGAGTAGAATTACCACCGTCCAGTAGGTGGTCTAAAATTTTAATGAAACTTGTTGGTTATTTGAACATTTAGTTGAAATTATCGGAAAGTTTCAGTTTTACGTTCGATAGGATCTTCGAAAATGTTTCGGCTCTAAAGTTTCATAAGTCGTTTTTTTTCTTCCCTCAGCTGTCAAATGTTTTCCAAATTACAATCTAATCATCTCGCTCGTTGTAGAAAATTTATTATAAGAAAAGTTATTATTTATTAGGTAATATAATCAATTCATATTACGTAGAGACCTGTTTAGAAAATTCAGAATCGCTATAAAGTCTTGAATATTCACACACACACACACACACACACACACACACACACACATATATATATATATATATATAGCGCTTAAATATTATATTACGACTCGTCGTTGTACATAAAGTGAAAAACAATTTATATATTCTAAGGTTGTTAAAATTTTAAGCGGCGCTATTACATTGTTATGGTATTTAAAATAATAATAGAAAACTATAACGACTTCTTGATATCTTCGGTTTATAGGATAAAATCGTGAGATATTGTGAGAATTTATCTTAAAAATCTCAATATTCATTGAGTTGATTTATACTATTGTTACTACCAGTCTTCCTACGATTATTAATATTTGCAACAACAACAACAACAACAACAACAACAACAACAACAACAGCAACAACTGATATGTTGTTATTATGCTATTATTTGTGAAACTACTGGTAGTTGTGCTTTTATTACTTGCTCATAAAAACTCATTAATGTTGGAATGATTTTTTTTTTTCACATATCAAATACCGAGCGCAAAGTTTGTAATTATGTAAATATTTTCTAATTGCTCTTTTATGAAATAACTGTACGTAACATATAATAAAAAATAAAAGAAAGAAAAACAAAACAAAACAATATAAAAAACAAGTTCGTTTTCTACAAACTGCAATGCGAAAATTTCATCGCCAACTTTTCACGTTACCATATACCTATAAACATTTTCTCTCTTTTTCGCATATATTATAGTCTCGGACAGTTTGATGTGTCACTCACCTGCGAAGTACGTCACATGCGAAATATTTTGTGTAAAATTAGCGAGTTAAAATGTAAATGTGGCGAATTTAATATTATTTTGATTATAAATAATATTTCGACGAATATGTATGTTTACATGATTTTTAACATTTTCTTAAGAATTTAACAAACACGTATTTATAAAAAAAAAAAAAAAAAAAAAAAAAAAAAATATCTTTTTTTTTTTTTTCTACAAATATTTTATCTATTCTCTGCCAACAATAGTCTGTAATTAAATAAATTAAGAAAACTTTCATGTCATTTTAATGGCCGACTTGATCGATTAATTCCTAAATATTAAATGACACGTCCCATATATATATGCAATGGTAATTTACAAATATCTGTTGTATGTAATTTCATAAGTATTAGATAAAACATTTAAATAAGAAACATACGTTATTAAAAGAAAATTAAAGTATTAATGCATGAAAAGTCGATGGAGCGTAAGCAAAAGTCTTTTTTCTAAGCAAACATTTGCTTCAACCAATTCAAATTGATCATTCATTTTGCAAATAATAGTGCGCAATGCAACGTCGAAATTACCATCGACAATTACGTTCTTTCACAATCGCGGCCGAGTACATTTTTCATTTTTCACCTCGGATCTTCGCCTATTTATCGCATTTGACTTGAAAACGCGGAAAAGTAATTGCCTCGGGGCGTGCGTTAACGCGATATTAAATACGCCCTTATCATGGTCGATTTGTGGCTAAAGCCTACGTGGGTGTAGAGATAGTCACGTAGATGTCGAGCATCGGGTAGCCGACCGAGAGAGAGAGAGAGAGAGAGAGAGAGAGAGCGATAGTTAATAATGGCGTTAGTTAGGCCTAAGATGGTAGGTAAGGTCCGAGTCGATCTTATCGGTTCCCAGCGCCATCCGAAAAAATGACGTCGATGCCTCCTCCCCTTTCATTCCCTGTGCCCCCTTCTGCCCGTCGTACACCATCCCACGCGATCCCTCTCCTAGGACTTCCCTAATTACTCGCGAGCCCCGCAATTAAAGTCTGGTTAATCGCAGGTCCGCGCGCACGTGGCTCGTTTAGCAAAGCAGTGGCGGTCTAACGCGGCTCCTCTTTTATTAGCTTTTATTGCGCTACGTGAGCCTGGCGCACAAAGTACGACTGCATCCGACATCTTTGGGATGCTTAATGTCGCGGCCGCACCAAGATTCCCGCGGACGTGCGGCCGCAGGTGGTGGCGCAGGTGCGCTCGCGCGAGATGTTTATTTTCTATTTACGCGCTCGGCGTCGCCCCCGACACGTTCCTAAGAGTCTTCGGCTCTTTATCACTCGGTGACTCGAGTGACTGAGAGTATCGCACGAGCACTCCTCGGGTGTCAAGCCGTACGAGTGCATTCTGCGACATCATCATTTTGTCCTACGGTCTTATCGTTTTAATTCGAGACGAGAGTAACGTGTGTGCGTGTGCGCGCGCGTGTGTGTGTGTGCGCGCGTGCGTGTGGCGGTGTGTGTGTGTGTGTGCGTGTGCGTGCGCGTGTGTGTGCGCGCGCGCGTGTGTGGGTGTGTGTATTACGAATTAAGTTATATTAGGCTTCGCGGCTGGCATGGCTTCGCCCAAGTCCTATTGCATTTGAAAAATAAAGCTTGCCGACAACGGGGCGAGGGGATGGGTGATGGGGGTATGGGGGAGGGGGAGTGATTTACTTCGTGATAATGCTAACGTTCCGCAACGGAATGATTGTACTATGCCAGCCGTTAATTGTCGCGTAGAGCGAACGATCTTTTTCGTTTTAGATTCGTCCGACTTGTCGCGTGAAAATCTCCCCCACTCGGCTGATTTCCCCTCCGAAATTCCATGCACGAGACGGACGTTTAATAATACGAAGATTTAGACGATGATCGAAATGAAAATGGAAAATTAAAATAGAACTGGAAGACGCATATTTTAGGCATTGTGGAGATTAATAACCTTTATTGTGCAAAAATGTTAAATATTTGTTAAAAATCAATAGGACATTTTTCATAGACCAATTATATTCCACGATTATATTTCATAGGGAGAAGAATAAAAGAATAGAGAATAATGTCGTGTGGATAGGGAATTGAGCGTGGCTACACACATCGTTTCGTGTCAAATGTTCAACGATTCTCGCGCTTTATCTTTGCATACGGATTAATCAATTGTTTATTTTTTTATTTTATTTTCTTTTTTCTGCTTTCGTGTTGTTTGTTTCCTTTGTTTTTTGAAGCCAGTCAGTTTTTTGTTTTATCGCTCAGATACGGTCACGGACATTTTGCGACTCTAAAGCCGAATGTCATTGTTTTTCTCTAGTCTTCGTCATGAGTTTTTGTGCGCATTTTTAAGCTCTGACCGTCTGCAATATCCGGACACGAGCTTCTCGGCTTACAATTTTTTCTTTTCATCAAGATTTCTATTTCGTCTTCTGCTTTTGTTTCTGCCATTCGTGTCTACTCCGCTGTGTACAAATTTCTTTTAAGTACAGTCGAGTTGTTTTTTCTTTTTCTTTTTTTTTTCTTTTGCAGGGGGATTAAGCGACAAAGCTCGATGCTCTGTTTGCGTGACCGCAACAAGTGTAACGAAAAGAATACTTAACTAAATAAGTTCTATACTTATGTCCTCTATATTATAAGAATTTTAGACATCTACATGCACACGTTGTTGTAATTTAATTATTTCCTAAACACTTTCTATCATCGCAATATTGTCCAGCTAGTTAACGCTTATCATACCCGTGTTTCTACCTAATCTTTAATGCCTTTGTGGGGGGGGGGGGAAGACAAAACAACGAAATATTTATGGGTGTAGAAATATTTACAAAAGAATATAGAATATAGCGAGAAAGAAAACTGGAATGAGTGCTCCGGTGGATGAAACTTTATGCCCAAGCACGATTGCCTCTTTAATTTCTGTGACATCGCCCCTTCTACACAAACAATATTTTTTATCACCGAGCATTATCTTAAAAGTAATAACTTTCGGACGATTATTGCACGACTTGTACTTAAATAGTCTTTTACGTACGCAAAGTTTTCTCTGCGAACAGAAAACTATAAAAGAGTGTTATGCTTATAGCAGAACTACCGTAAAATATTTTGGCCTTATCGTTACAATTTTAATAGAAAAAGTTGTGGTAGTTTTCCTCCACGAGCGACCAATAGAAAGCAAGCATAAGTGTAGCAATTGCGGCTAAATAGTGACAAAATAGAAGCAAAGCTTAAATGGTCCAATTAAAGCGTAACCGTAGACTCTTTGATTTTATAAGGATAATCTGATTTCAAAGCTGCTTTCGATAATTGACGAAAATTTGCGTTTTTCTGCGTAAACGCACCCCCTCCCTCCTGACTTTCACTCTACATATACGCTCGGACAATATATTGGATATCGTGCTTTTAATTTACAAATTAATCTTATGCATTAAATTGCAAGTTTCCCAATGTTATTATTCGTAATAAATTTTACGTATAGTACTAAAAAAATAATTTAGTTTTTTTTTTTTTTTTTTTTTTTTTTTTTTTTTTTTTTTTTTATTGAATATTTACATTGATCTGATTTTGTTGTTGTTGTAAATATACTAGACTATGAGTAGCGATATACTTGATTTAAACATTTTTGATCGTTATTAAAAATTTGTTTAGTTATCGTCGATTAAAAATTATTCCGAATTGAAATAATAATGAATAATGTGTGTGTGTGTGTGTGTGTGTGTTTATTGAATTTAATAAAAAAAAGTATAGTGAAAATATATTGTAAATCTTGTAAAAATGTAAAAAAATAATTTTAAACAATACAGACACGTATAAATGAAATACAATAACTGAAAGTTAATACAATAATTCGACTACGATGCTCAAGGTAATATTGTCAACCGATGAAAGGCAACATTTGGACAAATTTTTTTAAATTACTAGATGAATTTTTCCCTTGTATTTATATGAAAATAATTGCTAATTATTGGATAAACATTGTAATATAATTTAATATCATTAATGTATTATTGAGAGAGATGAAAAATTATCTGTTTTTAAAGTAACCTTCGTGCTCGAAGGTTTAAATTTATCAGCTGAATTTGATAAGACGAACAATAAGAATACAATGAGAGAATGTTTATTTCACGGACTTCTACGCCAATTGATTTTAAATAATGAAAACTGATTTATTAGATACTTCATATAATGCAGAAATTCACTTACTTTAGTCAGTTACTTTTCATCATGTGCATGTGCATCTTCACCAACCTCCCAGTGTATTATTATATTATTTGTCAAGGATAATTGCTTTATTTCCATCCCTTTGGTAGTTCCGTTGAATGCAATATAAGTTCATGGACTGGTAAGCTAACTTAAATGTATATGCAGAGTATCGATAAATTAAAGATGTGTGTATAATTTGATATATCAGTGATAAAAACCTAATGGAACTTGTAGAATTGTTGGGTGAGTTGAATTAAATTATAAAAATATTTTCACGTAAATGGCTATATTATCGAGCATAGCTTAACAACAATCACATATTAGATTATTTAATTGAGTTTAGAAAATAAATTTATGCTATGACGATGATATTTACGATATTTACGAATGAACTTAATCGTGTGCTTAACTTCACTTTCCTTTCATGTAAAATCAACTTTTCAATATGTTTATAAAATTAAAATTGTTATTAAGAATAATTTCAAAACGTTTTCCCACATTCTCGCAAACATGTAGATGTACAAGCAATTGGCGTAAAGAAATGACATTACAAGAGCCGATGTAAGCCATACAAATATATCTCTTTAACGCTTGCACTTTGTATATTCATTATTCAAATTTTATTATAAATATAAAATTACGTAAGATTTATTGCTACGCAATTGCTTATAAATTTCAAGGTAATTTTTAGTTAATCGGAACATTTTTCCATAGATGAACTTTATATATTTCTATTCATTCAAATGTGCTTACTAATAAGAAACTCTATTAAAGTGAATTTTTAATAGATTCTATCTTAGAACATCTTGTTCATTAAAATGTTTATCTTACTAATGGATTGGAAATCTTACTCTGAAATATTTACAATCTCACAATGTCTTTCAATTAAAGAGATTTGTCATTAAAAAAAAACTCATTGTTCAATATATATATATTTAAGTATACTTAGCCAATCGAACCATTTCCATTTTTTATAATTACACTGATTATAATTCCATTATAATTATCAATAATATAAAACATCATGTTAACTCGCATTATCATTTTCCATTATATTAAAACTCTAAATTGACATAATTAAAATAACCATCAATTGTTAGAAAAAAATATATCATTGATTAAGTACAATATATGTGAATATCGTTTATATAATATAATTAATAGGTTAATTGTTATATAAATTGCTTGAAAGGTTTAACGAAGCTATTAGAGATATAGAATGAAAAAAAAAATTTTAGTCTATTATTTTGTAAATTTTGTAAATATAATGTTTGTAAATATAACATATTTTGATGTTTTTATACGTACTCGTTGCTATAAATGTATAATGTAAATTTAAATTTTATATTTAACGTAATTTTATTGGTATGTTATTAATGTTTATATTCGTGATACTTATTGCGTGATTTGGGATGTATTAGAGATTTAATGACATAATTTGTCTTGTAGAATTTAAAATTTTACGTATAAATACTCTTTTATATTATTTTTTCTTCAGATAAAAATATCATATGGATACCAATAGAAATAAATTATAATTTGTAGGTATCGCATATCGAAGATAATTATAAATTTCAATTGTAATGATAGAAAAAGAATATTGTAATTTTAATAATATTCATATTAATCTAATAAATATATCAACTTATTTTTACGTATCTTTTTACATAATTTTAATAATTCCTCATAGTGTATATTATTTTCAAATTGTTAATAAAAATGAATGTGCTTTGCATTATAAAATATTGCAATCATTATATTTGTATATTTATATATTATTTTTAATGCAAATTGAAATTTATTTGGAATACCTGAAATGAACATTTCAGATATTTTATCCCAGAAAATACAAGAGCTCATTAATTAATTATTTATCATTTATTAATTATACCATGAATTATGAATTATTATTACAAGATTAGAAGTTTTCCAATTTGGTTTATTGAAACTACTGAATTTGGTTTGTAAATAATATTTAAACTGTTTTCTAGGCATTTCATACAACTGACTTTAATTTTCCAAATGTGTTTAATGATTATATGTTGATGATTCCATCTATATATATATATATATATTATAAACAATGTTATTTTTATGTTATACAACTTTGAACGACGCTATTTTTATCAGTCTTATTTTGATTTAATATAAAAAAATGTTTTATTTATTTAAATATTTAAGGCCCGCGCGTGCACACACACACACACACACGCACGCACGCACACACACAAAAAAAAGAGATGTATATTTTTGGTTATACAATAAGATCGCAAGATCGCAAGTGATTTTTAGGTAATTATCAGACCTTAATAAATGATAAACTAATAATCAAAGATAGATTTGTATATTTTGCACTCAAGTATTTGGCATTTTAAGTACTTGAAATTGTAATTAAATGTAATGTACTTTATAAATTCTTTCTGGTAATTTAATAACAATTATTATAACACAGTATACGTATTCTCGGATTGATTGATCGAAAAATGTACCCCGAGAAGAGAAGTTTAATTGTTTGCACTAATTATTTATTAATTAATTAGATGTTTAAATTGTTTCAAAAGTATTTCAACGAGGCTGCTTCAAATTTATTACTTAAACATTATTAGCCTCCTATATCTTTAGGCGTTACGAAGAAAAGTTTTTTATAATCATTCGCGTAAGCTACTCAATTGTATTAAATAATTTTAATATTATTGTAATATAAACTTCATGGCCTTTGATTATAACTTCGACAGAATGAGATTTATCCTTATTTTTAATGAATTACTTACTAAAAAAGGTTGGACAGTACATTCATATTCCTCGTACGTGTGTATCTTTCTGCGCACCCTCACGTAAAGCAAATTATTATATTTATGCATTACCGTTAAAAATGTTATAATTACGTAAAATGCTATAATATACCCTCAAACCTTCACCATTTGATAGTTTAGCCGAGTTAAGTAAATTGTAAAATATAGTGTCATGAACTTTAACAAAATGTTAATGGTGTCACGTACATGGGCATTCGTAGTTTCCGGATATACTAGTGTCGCATAATATATGACAAAAAAAATTTAAGTTGCTCATGTAACGAAGAAAAATGTGACGGCCTGGGTACGAAGAACAAAGTTAATAAGATTTGTATGCTTATATTATTATTCGGTAGGAATAATACAACTAGACGATGTAACGAGGTTACATTAGTAATCGCGAATAAAAGTAATGTAATATAAAAATTATGATTGTGAAATGCGGTTAAGCGTATTTAATGCATATCCTTAATGAGGTTTTAGTGTTACTACGTGAAAATCTTTTTTACGAAAATCTTTAATATGGTTTGGAGCGTTTTGAATCTACTCGATACTCGATACTCGATAGAGTCATGTCTAGTCTATTAAAGCCGTAAGAATAGAAATAGATTTTACTCGAGAAAGGATTTCTTTGTTTTTTTTTTTTTTTTTTTTTTTTTTTTTGTTAAAATTGGATAAAATTTAATAATTTATAATTTAATAAGTTGGCTTCGCGGATTGGATAGTATTAATCGTACTTAAAATATCGAACAGTATTTTTGCAACAAACACGTACTTCCAATAGAATATTTTTCGATTTTGATCGTTCGGATGTAGCCGTGTCCCAGGTACTTAATACACCCAGTATTATCATCGGTGACTGTCCTCGACTCTACAATCCCAACGTCAATTCTCCCCTTGCATACTCGACGTCGAACCTTCCGATCTCCCTGCATCGCTCACCACTGTATAGAAAATCAGCATAGTCGTGGCCAAAGGCATATTGAGCTTGATTAGCGAGGCTAGCGGTACCCCCACCAGGATTTGACGTCCTCTCGAGTCTCCACGTCGCCTTCTCATTCGCAGCTTTCACATTTCGTTTCCCACTGAGGAAGACGCTCGCTGCGTGCCTGACACGCGCTCCTTCCTGCCCATCCGACCGCACCATCCGGGATAGCATAAATTGCTCGCTCTCGAGTTACCCGCTGCTGCGCGTAGCCTCGTAGACCGTTGCTTGTGCGATGTTTTGCTCAAGGGAACCTCGGGGACTGGCAGCCCTTTTGCGTCTGCCAGTTGCGCGTAACTGTCGATGGGGAGGCGAAGCTGCAAAGTTCAATCGGCCTCGGATCGTCAAAATCCTGATCACCGATCTATTGTGCTCCCGAGCCGCTCCTACGAGCCCGGAGCTTCTTAGCTGATTGAGCAGCGGTGCACTCGTGGCAGACGTTTCCGTCATAAAATAGCACGCGAAAGGGGAAATATTACGCGCCGGCCATTTCGCGTCGGGTTTTATTAGTTTTCATCCCTATCCTCATTCTCATACTTATGTTCGCGAAAGTGATATGAGAAGTGGATTTATTTACCCCGTATATGGAGAATAAATTACGTCTCCCGAGGGAGGCACATAAAAAGCGTCCCTCTTCTCTTCTTCTTACTTCGCGCCAAACTTTGTTAAGGTCAATTGGCCTTCCGCTATTTTCGTAGCCAATTCTTTTAAATGCCTCAACGACACCAAGGATTTTCTCTCTCGAATGTCAGGCACACTCGGCGCGCACTACCGCGACTGTTATTAATATTTGGAGCTCACAGTAGGATTCCAGTGGGATTCCAGTGGGTTTCGCACAAACATATGCCAACGAAATCTTAATAAATCTTAATAATAACGAAATCTCTTTTGACTCTGACATTTCATCAAGATACTTTCATCGGTTGCCGAAATACTCGTACAAGTGATAATGATCATTTTCGCAGTTTCGATCCTTCATTCCCATCATTCGTATTTGCATTATCGATCGATTTATCTTTCATCTTTTAAATATTACCTAAACATGAAATACAAGTGTTTGTCATTACGTAGTTTTTAATGCGAAATTTATTTTCCGAGACTACTAGACTAGAAAAAATTCGTCCTTTTCTCATTATTTCGGGAATTTAATGCGAAAAACAAGAGATTTTTTAAATTGACTGGTTAATAGCTTGGCCGTTGATATTCGCGACCTCTGACAATTTCCCTCCCACGCTTGCAATGCTTTTACAAACATTTTATAATATTCGATTTGTTTTGCTACATTGCCATTAATTCACCTCTATTTATACGAATTTGATAAAAGTTATATAAACTTTCGAGCTATCCCGATATCTATAATAAATAGAAGGAAATTAGTATAAAATGGTACGGTGTAACGTAACGAAACTTAGCAAAGGAATCATTGCCAATTTGCAATGATTTTCATTCCTATATGTTCCTCAATATGTTCTTCAATATAAGTTTCATCGAGCTTTTATCACGGTACTATTTATGTAATAGCAAAAATCATTTGTTTTAAGAGCGTATAACAAGTTTAAGTTTCCACGAGGATAGTATACTTTGCCCCATCGAGTTTCCGAATGTCTGAAATTTTCATATCAGCCATGATAAGAACATTGTAAGGTATTGATAACAAATTTTTTAAATTAATACCTCAGTCAAACAGACATATGCGCTCGAATATAACTATACTCATTATTTTATTAAAACAAAAACAAAACAAAAACAAAAACAAAATGAAAAAAATTAAAAATTAAAAATTTGCACTACGAAAATTATGTCCGAGCTATGATAATTTCTTAAAGTAACTAGATTAACAATAATTCAATACTCTTCGGTATGACAGGTAGTTGGATTAATTTTAGAATAGTATATTTGTTGAAAAAAATATTCTTATTGAAGTGCAAAGGCAAGGCAGATTTTAGCAGTTCACGTGCTTTCATTATTCGTCAATATTCTTTGAATCTTCGTTCAGATTGATCGAAACTTGTACCTGTGATAGTGCATTGTGCTTGAAATTTGACACACGTCTTATAAAGTTGCTTCTTACTTCCTGAAATATGAGAATTTAAGGATAAAAAAAAAAAATTCATTCAAGGACACGAGACCTGACTCAAGTCCAAATTCCATTAAAATCGTGTCATTAGGAATACGCGCTATAATGAATATCTAATGGGGCGAGCTTAGACTGTTTCACGGAGTAATATTATTAAGAACATTATTTTGCAAGCTCTAATAGCTAATAGAAATCTCTAGATACTTCAATAAAAATATAAGCTGAAGCAAGTGAATCGCTATGTAGTGTAGCACCTGCTGCACACCTCAGTTACGCTTTTAGAAATAGGAAGGATCATAACTTGGGGTAACTGTTTCCTGATTCTACTGACCTCCTTTTACACTCTCAAATATAAAAGTTTTAACAGGCTAGCGGATACTTACACATGCAAGCTCGCGCGCTCACACATATGCATATAATACAAACTTTTTAGGGCACTCTTCTTTTCTCTTACGTAATTCTTTGCTTATGCACTTTCACTACAACTGATTATTTTCTTATTCGCCTTGATCATCTCTTCTGATCTCTATTTCAATTTTATTTGAATTTTTCTTATTAATCATTAAACTCGTTAAATGTTCAAGACTTTATTGTATTGATTAAATTTAGTATTTTTTTTAGCATACAACGACTGATGTTTACCGTCATCATTTTATAATTATTATATTCGACTAAAGCGTCATATCAATATATTATATGCATTTTTTAAAGTCCGTACTTTGTTCATTACATAAATTACACTTCATTATTCGTTTTGATAAATATTATTCATAGAGTTATTATGATTTGTAGAAAATCCATTACCACCATAACACCGATCTATTTCTTTCATAAAATTTTATTTTCACTACTATTTATTTTTATATTTGATTATCATTTGGGCATATTCCAAGATTTTCGTACGAATACGTTTTATTGATCGTTTAAAACACTCATGTGGACATATACGTTACGTTTTAATTACGCATAATGGAGAAAGAAAGTTTAAATTTAAATAAAAAATGATGCTTAATACTTGGCATTGAAATTGTAATAATCTTGGATGTAAGTATTGCATTGTCACGAAGATAGTACTGTTCCACCGGCTTTCATTGCCTCAAGATAGATCAACGTGTGTCACCAAAACCACACATATTTCAAAAATCAATAAATTCATCGTTTATAAGGTAATTCATTCGTTATACACGAAAACGCATACATGGTTGAGTCAAATTTCTCCACGCAAGTTAACTTGTTCCATAACATAAAAATTGACACGTAGAGCTCGAAAAATGTTCAATAATACAATAATCCTATTAATTTATGATTTACCTTAATATCTATGATGTTTTTTTGCACAATTCTATTGCACTTACGTAGACTAGTTGAAGTTAAAAATTGTTAAAGTATCGAATTTTACGATATGTCACTCATCCCGTAATATCAGAATGAACATGTATATTTCATTAAAAATAATATATATATATATATATATATATATATATATATATATATATATAAGATTTTATTTATTATTAGTAGATTCTAAAATCAGTTTAACGATGCTTATTAATTGATCGTATTTATGAAAACAGCATCGTTTGCCAACTAATAAACCATCTCTAGCATTGGCTTATTACTATCTACTATAAAAATCCAAATAATTACCATAATGATAATTCAAATAAATGTATGAAAATCGTTAGGGAATGCTTTGCGTATCGCTGTTTAAGCTACACAAGCTCAAACAAAATTGGAAAACTGCTCAATGCCATCATTGTGTAAAACAAGCAGCGTACGTGCTATTGGAAAATCTTTCGACAGAAAATAGTCTGCTACAATTTTTGCAGACTTACGAGATCTTCTACTCTCTTTTTATACATTTTTATTGCAATACATAGTCATGTCTTTATTTGTATTTTATCTTTTTGGCGGCACGAGTCGGTATTTTTATAGTATAAAACTTTTGGTAGTAAAATTTTCTGTATAAAGCATTGGCGAGAGATTCCTTGTTTCATGATCAATATTTAATGATATTAAATTTATGAAAGATTAAATCATTACGTTTAAATATATTATATCATTGTGCAATAAGTATTATAAAGTTATAGTTTTTAAATTTGAAATTTGAAAAGCAACATACATTTTCTACTAAGCGACTATAATATAACCTGTTAGATTTTGTGATGCGACAACTTTTTGTTCGCGTTATCAGTTCACATGACAAATATAAATACACAATATCTGTCTATCTGTATTTTTTAAGTGCATCTAAATGTTTTTCCTTTTGCCTCTGGGTACATTTACTTCGAAAAAAAAAAAAAAAAAAAAAAAATTATATATATATATTGATAATAATAATAGAAAAAAATTATTTAAAAAAAGATCATTGTCTATGTTCATAAAAAATCTTGATGTAGCAATAAGTCTCAATGCTTATTTTCCATTATCTTTCATTAAACCAATTCACTGCACAGATTAATCTTAATCGTTATAGATACTTGATAAATATCATGTAAACTATCGTTTCAATTTATTCGTTGGTATCATTGTCGTCGTCGTCGTCTTCTTCTTCTTCTTCTTCTTCTTCTTCTTCTTCTTCTTCTTCTTCTTCTTCTTCTTCTTCTTCTTCTTCTTCTTCTTCTTCTTCTTCTTCTTCTTCTTCTTCTTCTTCTTCTTCTTCTTCTTCTTCTTCTTCTTCTTCTTCTTCTTCTTCTTCTTCTTCTTCTTCTTCTTCTTCTTCTTCTTCTTCTTCTTCTTCTTCTTCTTCTTCTTCTTCTTCTTCTTCTTCTTCTTCTTCTTCTTCTTCTTCTTCTTCTTCTTCTTCTTCTTCTTCTTCTTCTTCTTCTTCTTCTTCTTCTTCTTCTTCTTCTTCTTCTTCTTCTTCTTCTTCTTCTTCTTCTTCTTCTTCTTCTTCTTCTTCTTCTTCTTCTTCTTCTTCTTCTTCTTCTTCTTCTTCTTCTTCTTCTTCTTCTTCTTCTTCTTCTTCTTCTTCTTCTTCTTCTTCTTCTTCTTCTTCTTCTTCTTCTTCTTCTTCTTCTTCTTCTTCTTCTTCTTCTTCTTCTTCTTCTTCTTCTTCTTCTTCTTCTTCTTCTTCTTCTTCTTCTTCTTCTTCTTTTTCTTCGTCTTTTTGTTTTGAGATTTTAAGTATATTGTTACATTAAGCAAGATTATTTTGTAGAATAAGCTCGTCGATAGAAAACCAGATGGAAATAAACGAAAGAACATAAACACATTAGACACACGAGTGCCGCGCATAATTAATAATCAATTATTGTCAATTGTTGTATGATATGTTATATTATTATAGGCACGCGTCGAGGATTATTCGAGCAAGTTCTCGGAGCTTATTAGCGAAAGAGATGACGAGGTCGAGTTTTACGAGGAAGAGATTTAGAGGAGGTCGATTCTTCTAAGTAATTATTCTACAGCAGAATCGCGCGTCCTACTTTATCATTATCTCAGAGAAAAATCGAAGAAGATCCGACGATAGGTTATAATAGAGTAGAAATTCTTGATGACAACATATTATTTTGAACAGTAAAGGCCAGGATAGTTTCCGAGAAGTGTAATGGATATATAAAGTTTTTGCACTCGCTCTACGTGGATTGAGCTTTCATTTTAAAGCCGCTGATGGATGCTAATTACGTTGAGATTTATCAACAATTAGGCTTAGCTAATTAATTTAAGGAAAGTAGAATTATTACGATACTGACGATTGAAATCTCTTTGTTATAAGATCCTTTGACTAACAAATAGTTTGCCGAATTTCTATAGTGTCATAAGTTGCCACAAACTTATAGAACAAATGAAGCGGGATGTCATGAATGTCTTTGGATTGTATATAAATTCCAGTGGGTCGACGTGGAATGCTTAATTTTATTATGGGATTTTTCACTTTTTCTTTTGTGTTTTGGTTTTGGAAAGGAAAGAGAGAAAATTAACTAGAAATTGAATGAACGAATGAAGTGAAAATTAGAATGAAGTATCATTTCAAAATCAATAGCGAATGCTCGGAATTTATTCGATTATTTTTTCATACGAATACACAGAACAACAATGAATGTCAATGATATCGAGCGTATTTAATTAATAGTGTAAATTAATTTGCAATTATTTCAAAAGAATTTGGCTTATTGTATTAGTAAATATTATTAAGAGGTTTTTGAATTAAAATTAAATCCAGGGGGATTAAGGAAATGGTTCTTTTAATTGTAATTTCAAACTTGAGCATTCTAGTCATGAAATAAATTGCTAATATTTACGCATTGTACTGTAATTATATTAGAAGCAGCTGCATAATATTAGGCAAATTTAAATTATATCGCTAACATTTGTATTTTAAAATTGTTTCCTCGTCTATGTGCTGTGTTTTTGAAATGAAAGATTATTAAGAAAATTCTTATAATAAATCGTAGAAAATAATGAAACGAAAGATTTAACATTTTATTGAAGTTAAAAGTTAAAATAATAATAATAATAATAATAATAATAATATAATACTGATAAATTAGTACGAATATGTGTTTCAAAGTATTATAAATTTCAAAATTTTACAGCTAATTATTAATAAAGTAAATTATAAATGCCCTTGATCAGCCTCGTAAGATCCCCATATAAATCCCCCACCGAAAGATATTAAAGTAAAATATTCCGACATGACATTGTCATTTGTTGGAGATATTTGACAGACGACGTAAATTGAAACTCTTGGCGCAAAAATATTAATCGCATTTGGTAGTATTGGAGTTGAGCGCAGTAACTTTTACTATAAATTCGTAGACTGGAGTTGTCACGTTAATAGTAACGAGAGTTTCAAAAGTATCGCATGAGCGCTTTGTCGAAGCTTTTTCCCATACCTTATTGTATGTATGCATGTATGATGAATTGATTTTGTAGTGGTATGAGTGATCGCTGCAAATAACTGATCGTTTTTGACATTGAGCATGAGCATTGGCTCTTTGCACAAGAGTGAAACATAATCGAGAGTATTAAGAAAGTATTTGCACTATCAATCAATACTCGATCAATTTATTAATAAAAATACTACAAACATAAATACATACAAGTGTCGTCTTTACACTGCGTAATCCTACGATTCTATTGTTTGGTGCGTGTCGTGTGCGTGTGCATGGACGAATGGATGGATGGAGGGTGGGAGATCGTCGGCACGACCTAATAAACAACTAATAAACAAACTTTACAAAGATTAAAACAGCTTTTAATTTGATATTAGTATCGATGATGAGGCATTTTTTCCATAAATATGCAAAAGCATAATACCAACCTAACAAATTTCGCCGCCAAAATCAATCGCAACCTTCAAACATTATGGGTGCACTGAATTTACAATATTCCATAATAAGTTATTAGAATTTAATTTCAATCGTTCCCAATATCTAATTACAGCTTTAATTTACTCTTACGGGAGACTTAAACAAATTAATATACGATGTGGAGGTCAATAGCAAATTCTTACCTAATTGTTATTTAAAGAAAATTTGAACTTTTCATCAGCCATTATAATGAACTACCTGATTAAAAGCCAATTACTTTGATTAAATGCAGTTAAATTCAACGTTTATAGTTGAAATTTTTGTAGCTTTGGTAAATATCAGTTTGGACGAGCTCTCGATTAAATTTACGGAACGAACGAAAGGAGAAAAAAAGAATAGGCCGGCCCATCAAGATGTGTCGGGTAAACGAATTGCTTGACCAGTTCACTCCCCCACCACCTCGTACGCTCGAACGTATTATATTATAATTTATGCAGAGCATTACAGTGTGCATTGACCATCGATGTAGAGCGGTAAGCTTATTAGCGAAAAGTAGATTGCCGAGCACAAAGCTCACCGCTCAAACGCCCCCGCTGCACCTCTAAATCCCAGAGATAAAAACGTCGTCCATTATTTGGCTCTCGCGGCTGAATAATTTCATTGGAAAATTTGATAATTCACGCGGACGGGCCAGGGATTCTGGAAATAGTCGTGGCCCTTGTCGAGGTCGTCGTCGTAATGAGACGAGGCCGCAAAGGGATAGGGCGTGGCGGGGGGCGGGCGGGCGGGGGGGGGGGGCCCGGAATCCGTGGGGGGGGGGGGGCGCCCGGAATCACTTGTGCGCGATCGAGTGCTCAATAAAGGGAGAAATTTTGCCGAGGAATTCGCAATGCGTCGACTACTGTACGGACGCCTGCGCTCGAGACAATAAGACTGCCTGTAATGCCGAGGCTATGCGGGACGCCGCGCTTGCAAGCTCGCTTCATGCAATTTCCGAGTGGAAAGTTCAGCTACTTGCGGTAGCCGGAGAACCTCGTCTCTGCCGTCCTCTTCCCTTCCTCTTCCCACCCGCCCCATTACCCACCCGCCACTCCCGAGACCACGCCGTCGACGTAGC
The DNA here is from genome assembly GCF_000503995.2 of Ceratosolen solmsi marchali. NCBI lineage: Eukaryota > Metazoa > Arthropoda > Insecta > Hymenoptera > Agaonidae > Ceratosolen > Ceratosolen solmsi. Next base: position 7,868,609 of record NW_011948413.1, read on the forward strand.
CCCTTCTGTCGTTTTCGCTCGCGTTCCTCCCCCCCCCCGGCACTTATAAAGGTAAGTAACCCTACTCGACATACAAGCGCCCGGGTGTACGCGTGCACAAACGCACACAAGCGCAGAACGACGCTTATGTTCGTTCGCTCGTCCCCGTAAGTGTGTGCCCAGCCTAAAGACTCGTTACCTTATTTTTCTTGGCACGTAGGCGTTCGAGAAGATTCTCGTCAAACGTTAATTTCGTCTGCCGTCGTTTTGTCTCGCTCGATCATCCCGCCCTCCGTCCGTCCACTCGGTCCACATCGAGTGCGTACGGTCGACCTTAGGTCATCTAGAAGTGATTTTACGACTCCCTTATCATTTCACTTGACAATCGCATTGCTGCATCGTTGCCTGCATCGATTTATAAACTCGAATTACTTACGTGGCTCTTGGCTTTAGTATCGCAGCACAAATCATCGATCTAATGTTGGCAACGCAACGATCGTTGCATGTTTCGTTAGAAAGAAAGATAGATAGATAGATAGATAGATAGATAGATAGATAGAGAGAGAGAGAGAGAGAGAGAGAGAGAGAGTGAGAGTGAGATTGAACGCAAATGTAATTTTCATTTTTTTTCAGATTAGCCTCGGATAACTCGTACGTGGCGGCTCGTTTAAGAATGACAGCGCATCGATCGGGCCTCTTATGAGTTATAAGTTCCCGAGGTCTGAGAAACGTCGGTCGGAACATGGTCGTGGATATGGGACGGGGAGGGAGATGGATCGTTGGTCGAACAAAGTCATCACGGCGTTATTACGTAACCGAGCTCGGACCACCACGTCGGCTAGGAGGGAATCGATCGTCGTCCGTGTACAGGGTGTAGACTCTACCTCTAGGTGCCAATCCGGTCCTATGTCCTTAACGACGAGGATCGAGCGACCGATCGACCGATCGGCGTCAAGTTAGCCCTGTTAGCGATCCTCGCTAAGCCCTCAATGATTACATAAGCTCGCTCTTGTTGGTACGTTCGTGCGGGTTAGCCATGGGCGCTTTGTCGCAGCATTAATATCCGAAAGTCATTATATTAGGAAATCAATTTTATATGCGATAAATATTTATGGGAAAATCTCTTCTACGACTCGAGTAATTTTCTCTCGCTAAAGATATCGTTCGCCCGAGATTTCGCCCGAGATTTCGCCCGATTCTATTTAACCTCTCTATTTTCATATTTTTCCACGCGCGTTGTTCCTACTTCTACATTGTGCAGCGCTCCTCCTCTCTCCAAATGCGTTCTTTACCGGTTAGTGATATATCACCAAGGACTCCCGCTTCACTTCCCGCTCTAGTTGTTTTAAATAAATCAATCTTTCCGAAAGTACTACTCGACCGCAGCATAAAATTTGCGACAAAATATAGGTATCGGCACTTGTTCGAGTGCCACTTGTTGTAGAAAATGAGCTCGAGTGACCTCGATATACGGCTCGCGATTAGCTATAGATTCTAAATAAAGGTGATGTTGAAAGTTTTGAGCACGTACGTACGATAACAAACTTACAAGGATTCGTGGGTATAAACGAGCGCGAGGGCCCTCGAACATTTCTCTAAATTACCGAGTGCATGAATTATAAATTACTCCACTCCCCCACCTTCCACGACAACCGCCCCGAGTCTATCGATGGGACTATTCTCGGTATCTTCCACGTAAATCGCGCGTCAATCGGCAACTTGTCCAGGTTCATCAGGTTGAAGCCGCGTACCGTTGATGGGACATCTCGTTGAAAATCGCGACGGATTAGGTGGTCGGGGAGATCGTGGTGACGGGGGTCGCTGCATCGACGACGCACGTGCGAGTTGCGAGTTGACTCGTTGATGTGGATGTTTCTCGCAGTAGACGTAGCTCGCGAGTTTCCATTCAGGTTCTCATCGACGTCCCATCAGCGTGTGCAAAATGGTCGCTTCGAAGCCAACTTTGCCGCGAGTTCTACGTCATTCGGTTAGTCGTAGGGCCAGAGGTGCCGAATAATCAGTATTCGCATATAGTCGTTGGGTGTCGCGCGATCATTCGCCGATAGATACGCCGGTGGCACGTGCCCAATCGCAAAAATAAAATGAGGATCGGCCGCGTGCGAAGGTTGACGATAAATAATGGCGCGCCGCGGGAGGTCAGGCGACTATAGATTTCGACTGGACTTTTATTGGTAGGGGATCAGGGCATACTGTCCTGCTTGTTAGGTCGAGTCTTCTTCACCGCTCTTATTTTCTTCTTTTTTTTCTTTTTTTTTTTATACTTTCTTCTTTTTCTTTTCCTTTTCTCTTTGTCCAACTCAGCGGATATGCTCGTGTCGGTGGGCGTTGTTTTTGCGAGAGAGTAGCCGACTCCCGTTTAACTGGAAAATTTGATACGGGTAAGACGCCAGGTGTATCACCATAATTTATAAAGAAGGCTCCTTTTGGGCTTAAATAAATATTAATTATAAAAGTACGGGTACAATGTCATTGGCCATGTGATATTTAAGCAATAGATGGAAAATTCATTTGACAAATTAAGAGGTTGGAAAATAATTCGTTGATAAGTAAGTCTTACATATTTTTTAATATCTTAATATTTTTTAATACTTAGACCATTGTATAGATAATGATTACTTATATACACAAAGGCATACATACAAATACATAGTGTCTGTGTATATTAAGTAAAATTAAGGAGTTTTGGAAAAAATTAAAATTAATAAATGTATAAGAATGTTTAGACTATCGATATAATCTGTCCTTACATTCAGCAGGCAATTTGTGACATTTTATACATAATTCATATTTACCTTTATATTCATATTTGAATTTCATAATACATACATATATATATATATATAGCAGTACATATTAATTGCAACCGTAACGTTAAATGTAAAAAAGTAGTACTATGCAAATTTGAATAAGAAGCTTGGGTGATACGTTAAGATTACATTAAATTCTATTTATTTAGTTTGAATACAAAACTAAGATAATAATGGGCGATAATTTGAAATATATATATTTATATGTATATTTAATAGATTAAAATCGTCATTGTATAGTATTACATGCACATAAGACATTGCATAAATAAGCATATATCAAATGAGGCAAACAAGGAAAAGTCAGTTCGATTAAAGTAATGTAGAACATTGAAGAGACTAGTTATCCCTACAGATGCTGCACATATTATAGAGCAAAATGTTTGAGTAATCTGTACGTGTGCCCATTATCAGCAGCTACTACCATCCAATTAGTATATTACGTATGGACGGGTGTTAGGATTTAATTCGTTTCATCTTTACATCATCGTATATGTTTATCACCGTTATTTCCAGATCTACAAACATTTTATACATATAGACACATAATGTTTGTTATCAAAATAAATCAAGTGTGATAACAACAACAATAACAACAACAACAACAACAAGAAAAATTTATTAATACAGAGAGAGAGAGAGAGAGAGAGAGAGAGAGAGAGAGAGTGTGTGTGTGTAGCGATAAAAAAAGAACACTTAACAAATAGAAGAATAAAACAATATATAAGTAGGAAAAATAAGCAGTCAGATGAAATATATATATATATATATATATATATATATATGAGGATGGCATTGAAAAAATTAAGGTATCAATAGGATATGCAATAAATACAGCAGTGAATGAATAATTGTTAGTTAGGAAAATTAATGAAGGGTTCTATGCTTTTGCCTCGTTCACTATCATATTTCATAAAAAAAAAAGAAATATTTTAAGCACAAAATTTTGTGAGATAACATACATTCAAAGCAAGTAAATGTAATCAAAGTAAAACTTTACATAACTATTTATAATAATAAAGCTGAAAATATTTACATAATTATTGATTCTAGAACTTACAGTTTTTCAATAGTTTGTCTCCTTGGTCTTTTCCATATCCTTCAAGATAATCATTTATTTTCTTGTAGACACGTTAAAAACACCACATTCCATCTTAAATTCATACATTAACACAACTAAGATAAAAATGTCTACTTTTTATTAATTTCAATTTTCAAGATCCAAATTTTCAGTATCCAAGTTCTTTTACCAATGACAGTCAAAATATGCTTCTGTGTTCTCAATTTATTATCCCCTAATAGTTTAACGCTGCTAGCCAGATGTTATTTTAGATAATCACAAAGTACCCATGTAACAAGAACTCTCGTACTCCAAGGCACGCATACCTACATACCTTTGTTATCGCTACGGGACGTTAGGAGTGCCCGCCCGACTAAACGACCGACTTATTACAATTACAATAAGGAACATTTAGTTTGTAAAGACTTGGACACACGAAGCTCCTGATGTCCAGTGGATTTTACATTGGAAAAATATGGATGAAATATGTTTAATTTGCAATTGCGTGTAAACCGAGCTACAACTTTGTGAAGAGAAATTCGTGAAGGCGTCCATCAGATTCTAAATACCAAGTATTTCAATTTCATCGGTCGTTTAGCCAGTCAACTGTTCAAACACAGAATTGAGTAAATTGTAAACATTGTTAAGCAATAATGACACTTGATAATAATGAATTATTTTTATATTCGCTTTATAACATATGGTTACCCTTAGAATAATACACTATACTTTATATATTAAAAGTCATTTAATACATTGCTCTCGACGATATAATGATAAATTAAAAATTTTGTAAGTTTAACGATGACGTGTGATGTAGAAGGCCCGTTACGTCGAGTCAGTAAAATATGCAATGATAGATTTTTCCTATAAAGCTGGGAACGATATGCGAGAGTAGATGCACATGTAACGCTCAAGTGAAATTTCAACGAAAGAAAAGGACAAAAGGTTGTGTTTTTATAGATTAATGCAGTCTTAGCTTTTCCTTTTGTATACACACGCATTGCGGAGTTTCACTCGACCTCGAACGCAAACCTGACACGAACTCCAAGAGCATTCGCGAGAAATGTCAACCCTCGAAGCGACGTTATCTCGGCGTTTTAGTGTTCCATAAGTGATCTTCCATTACATTATCCATACTGCGATCACTGGCACAATTTTTATTCGAAAAATCTTTCCATTATTTCGAGATTTATGTCCATATAATCTACGTGTAATGTCCATTACCAAATACTTTTATAATTGCAAAACGTATGATGATTGTTTACTTAAGCGCCTTTACATTCTTACAATATCTGCCGTTATTTTTCGTTAAACTCGTCGCTTTATATTGAATAATATTTGTAACGATTGTTTTGGGATCGAATGTTTTAACATTGAAGAAAACTGAGAAGAAGCTTTTAATGAATTGCCAATATAAAAATAATATGATTTTTCAAATTTCTTGTCTCAAGATTCGACAATACTTTTTTTTTCCTTTTTATCGTGTTTCTTTCTTTCTTCTTTTTTCTCATTACATAATCTTTTATTACAAAAAAAAAAAAAATATATTATTCTATACCTTTCTAATATACTAATGGTCTTTGTTTTCCCCGAATCATGGGTAATAATATTGATTAACGGTCGAACATCGAAGACCGTTATTGTTGCAGGGTACTTGTTTTATTTTTTAGTATCTGATGAAAATTCACGTTTTTATATGTAATTTAAATTTGACAATTCGTCAACATTTTTCTCCAACACGAAATATCGAGGGATTATTTAATTTTCGTTATAACTTTGCAACGTTTGACATGGAATATCCTCGCACTCCCCATATATATTAAATTATTTAATTTTATTCGTACATAACAAAAAGATTTTTATGTTCTTTTCCGTTTTATTAAGTTTCCTATAAGTCCTGCTATAATTACATTAAACATATTTGGCTTTGTTTTCTTCAAGTGAAAACGCAATTTCCAAAATTCAAACACTTATTTTGTTTAGCTTTAAATAGTTAATTGTGTGATCCAGTATATTATCAATTGAAGAAACTTTCATTCGTTAGTTTTCATATTTTTTCCTAATTTTTCTACCATTCTTTGGAATTTAAAAAAAAAAAAACTTATTTTTCTTGTCTATATTTAGATAGGTAATATTAATTATTAAATTTATAAGAATGCCAACTATGGCTCGTGGAAGAGTTAGAGTTTTACAAAGTAAGTTTCCATAAGGTAAGTTTATAGTGTATTAAATGCGCATGTAACGTTAATCAATACATACTATATTTAATAAATTAAATTAAGAGTCACATAGTAATTAATTATAACGACATTGACTTATCATATTTATGTATGCAATAGCAAAATTATTCATAATGTATTATTATGAATATTTTAATAAATTCGGGTTACTACGCCTTACTAATACTGAATATTAAAAAAAAAGAAAAAAGAAAAAAAGAAAAAAATGAAGAAAAAGAAGAAAAGCAAAAATACCTATAAAGAACGGAGTGCTGGAATATTTGCTCAAGTTGAAAATCGAGAAGAATGTAACTTTTTACATGGAGACTGGCGTAAGGAGAGGGATAGAGTGAAAATGGAGGGAATAAAATAAACACGGAGGAAAATGTATAAGATATATTGACCGTGGATTGGTGCGGGAGGGGGGGGGTGGAAATGAGAGTTAAAGCGAGTGGGCTTAGCCGAAGAAAAGATCGCGGAGACGTTTAACCACAACTTTGGCATATAATATAAAAGCCGAAATGAAAAGTCTTTCTTTAGCAAAGGCTTATATTGATAAGGCAAACTATCCGGAAAGTATATACACGTATATGCAAAGAGAGAAATATCGTGTTTATAAAATTTCTGCATACGAATTGGTCCATTGCGTATACACGCATATATACTACGCGGTTATCGCGTAGTTGCCTACTTACACTTTCATGAGCTGAGCCCATAACGGGGAACTATTGTGCATTTATATTTAGAAGACGCAACAACGGATTCTTTAAAGAGTGTATGGCTGTTGCATTGCGAGGAAACGACTATATAATGAAGCTCATGTTATTTCTAAAAATTGCCGGCATATAAGGGGCGGATAAGAGAGTTGCCTGTGTAAGTTTTATGGATGATCACATTGTTTTGGACATTTTCAAATTAGCGCCCTCATGCCGAGCACAAGGCTATCGTAGCAAATTTAAGCAATTTGTACGCATCATTTTGAAATATTATTTGAAATAGCAAAAATTGCTACGCGCACGTAGATGAAGGCGAATACACACTTGGCGCATAATACTATTGCGAAAGAATTTAAAAGATCCAATGATCATTAAATGAAAATATTTTCTTACCCTTGCCAGATATAGTTTGCTTAATTCTTACATATTTTATGCTTATTAATGATCATTGGAAAATAATTTTCGATAATATTTAGTATTAGAAAATTAAAAAAAAAAAAACAGAAACACAATTAAATTTAAAAAACATCCATACATATCTTTTATTCGTTATTTTTCAACTATTGTGAGAGTAAAAAATTTATATTTATACATTGAATTTATTTTGCTAAACCTTTTTTCTATTATATATTTTATAGGCAATACTTTGAAATTATATTTGTAAGAAATTCCAGAAGGATTTTTATATTTGTCTTAAAATTGAATATTATGATATTTTTATTTTTACCTTTAGTTTCACTACTCCATATATATTTATATTGCATTGGTCATTTATCAGTGATCAATTAATTTTTAGACTATTAGTTTCTTTATAATAAAACTACGATATTTTTCTTTTTTCTTTTTTAATTAAAATATATAATTTACGATCAGAATAATACGTTTGAAACGTCGTGCAATATATTATAAAAATTTCATTAATTTTCATCCTAAAAATTATAAGATATATATATATATATATATATATATATATATATATATGCATCTGTATTTGAAGAGGAGAACAAATTCTAAATTAACGTAGAAGCAAAATATAGGGAATAATAATGATTCTTTAATTTTAAATTGTACTGACTACATTTATTAGTACATTTAAAGCTGATATTTAAAAATATTTGTTGGTACCATCTTTTAAACAACAATAATGAAATACTGCCAATCAATACTTATAAACATGTGTGTATATAATTGTGGGTATGAACAAACTTGCGCATTTGTAAGCTTATATGCTTACCAAAGCCTGAACTTTGCAAAGGTTTGAACTTGCGTTAGTAAATTACTTGAATCTTGTGGTATGTTTATTTGTTAACTTCAACTTGTTTAATCATTTTTCATGACAAAATAGTAAATACAGTAGTGATATAGTTTATCTATTAGAAATTCCAGAGATCGTTAATTTTTGATATTTTTGAGCTAATTATTTCGAAGAATTTGAGCCTTTCATTTATCAAGTTGAAAGTACAAGAAAAAAAAGCATAGGAATATAATTAATTGAATATAATTAATGAAAATTAAATTAATTTCTTTTTCAATTTTATGAAAATTAAATTATCATTATATTGAAAAATTAAATATCCATGAATTAAAAATAAATAGAAAATTATCTAGGAATAAAAAATATTTACTGAAGATAAAGACGAATTTTTATAGTAATGACAAATTTGATTGGAATTTTTTCATTTGTAGCTGATTCGGTTCCATTACAATTAATTGTACATAGGAAATAGTTGTCAAACGGTATAAACTTTCGTGTATTTAACACATAAAAATCTTCTAAGAGATAAAAAGCATATTTTACAAAGATTTTGATCACTGGAAGCTAATATATTTGCAAATTACAAAAGTTTATAAATTAAAATAATATATTAAAGACTTTATCGCTAATCTTGATTTTTCATTATGAATTATTTAAAAAGTTTATTTTATTTACACGAATCGTATAATTAAATTGATATTTAAATTATTTATTGTAATAAGGAATTATGATAAGAATATCGAAAACATAGGGAAAATCTCGCATAAGTATTTTGTTTCATCATACGGCTGACTTTCAAGATGAATATCACGTACCTTAATCATAATCTTTTGCTAGCAAGTTTTTTTTCTTTTTTTTCTTTTTTTCTTTTTTTTTTTTTTTTTAATAAAACCAATGTACTTTCTCTCTATCTTTATTCGAGTTGTTTTCCTACAGCTGTGCACAAAATCTTACCAGCAATTGCACATTTAAGCGAGACAATGAATGTAATGTCAGTGTTATTATTATTATTATTATTATTATTATTATTATTATTATTATTACTATTCCCGTATATAATAAACCTCAAAGTTAGTCATAAATTCATTTATAGAACGAAACGTGCGTTTAATTATAAAAATAATTAATTGAAATTTAGAAGTTTAACGTGACATTCAATATAACATCACCAAATACAATATGAATTACACAAAATTGCTACATCGTTTATTCGAATGGCTTTTATTATTAATTTTAAAATGAAGCTTACCGCACTACAATTATTTGATGGTGAAATTTAATATAATTTCAACTATAAATTAGCTTTTAGTCCTGCTCAGTTGTCGTTTTAAGGGCATAAGTTTATTGCAATGAATAAATTATGGATCGAGGGCGTCATTATTTGATACTAGAAAATAATATTTCAAATTTATTCAAAGAGTTGATTTTCTAGTTAAAAACATATTGTGTTTCGAGTCGCGGGTAAGAAATTTATTTACTTATCATCGTTGGTTCATTAAGAAAGTATGTTTATTCTTACGTCATTCTGTTAGTTATATCTATTACGTATTATATTACGAGAAATATTAGCGATTATCTCTTAAAATTCATTAAAATTCGACTAGATATTAAACAATTAGGCGTTTAAACATAAAAATAATTAGATTGAATGAAAATAGATGGCATAGTTAAATATTAGCTGTCACAGGACATTGTCGAAAATTTGAATATTGTAAGATTGTTTTTCATATTTTTTTTGAAAATCATGTAGTTTTCTAGGCTCGAACTGCCAATGCTTCAATATCTTATTTTTGCCGGCCGCGCTGGTCAAATGCCGGAAAGGAGTTAAGTGAAAGGGATGTAGAAAATATAGTACGTTTTCATTTGATATTTTACAATTTATAAAACAATTACATATTGATGTCTTGGAATCTTCTGGAGTCTAATGTGAAGATGCGATTTCTTGGAACGTTTCTTGTGACGGATGTTTCACTACACAAGATGATCCTTGAATCATGGACGGACTGGACTTTGTGCACTCACAGTGATACGGTGACCTTGATCCGATCCTGGGATGAGTAGTTGACGATTATTCGCTCACCAACGAAGGAGATTTAACGTTGACACCTATCGACTGCTGCACAAGAGAGGGTCGATGTATCTTCCTTTTATCAGTGGGTGGGTGGTCACTACTTAACAAAAACTTGGTCACTAGTTTTCACTTGAATATTCACCCCACGCGGACAGCGAAGGAATTAGACTTTGACAATGAGAATATCGAAAAAGTGGCAGTTTTTTCAATTGTGTCGTGTCTCACTCACCCCTCAACGAGACTTAGCTTAGCTGACGGGTGGGGGCGGAGGGGGGTGTTCTTGGTAATGCGTCTTTGCTTGGCCCTGCGCAAGTGGCAACGTGTGGATATGCAAGCGGCAACAATGTATGTCTCGTGACATTGAGGGCATCGGGGACACGAGATGGATTTCTCGTTACAAATAAATTTTTGGAAATGTTTTTTCAACTCGATTGTTTTCGTACATCTTAACTCTCGAAATATTCTCGCGTAAACGGACTCGCCGCGCTCTTGCTAGTAAACGACAAAGGTCGTTTATTCCGCTTACCGAACCTCCAATGACCGTGGAAGAATTTTTATAAAAATTATGACCCTCGGTATTTTCCCCCAAAATAATTCACGAGAAATTCTCGCAATCTCAAACATATTTAAAATCTGCACGGTCGAAAGGATAATATATATTCTATAGATAACGATTAGAAAAGGGTCGTAAATATATATCATTAATTTAGATAAAATAATCATATAAAATAAAAAAATCATATAAAATATCAAATAAAATATTTATTTATTTCTTTCTTTTTCTGTTTTTTTTTTTTTTTGTTTTCTTCAAATTTGTTCCTTTATTCGTCTGAGCATCCATCCATATATTAGTCTCTGCGATTACATTAATGCGATCAATGATTTACGAATATTATTGATTCAAGGATACGCAACGCTTATTTAAAGCTCGTCTACAGTTTTAGGTAAAAATTCGACGCAAAATAGCCTTTTCTTTTTGCCTGTAAAGCTTGAATTTTTGAGGCTAAGCTCGCATTAAAGTTCCCTTCGTACGGCGATGTTTCCTCGTGCCCATACACACATACACGCGTGCACTGGCTCATGTTGTTTCGGAATATATGTATGAGAATGTAGATAAACGGCTATCTTATTTCAAAGTCTGTTTATAAACACTCGGAACTGCAAGGAGTTTGGGCTTTGCACCACTACTATCCTACACACGATTTCTATCTGAGCTTGGAGCTCGGGTCCTTTTCATGATTATATAATGAATACGGTCTGAATAATTTGCACTCTATATAAAATGGAAAGTATCATTAAAATCAGGGCTTTCTCAATTACTTACCACGATAAATTCAAAGTTATAATTAGTTTATTTTTACTCTTTTCATCGATTCATTTTAAGATTATTGTCGAAATAAGTAAGATTAAGATTGCGATAGGCATAGAGCGAATGTTTTTTTTTTTTTTTTTTTTTTTTTTTTTTTTTTTTTTTTTTTTTTTTTTTTTCCTATCTTTTTTTTTACTTGAATTTCTTGATATATATATATATTTATTAATAGACTTTTTAATTATATAATGAATTTTACATTATATTCTTCTTTTTTTTTTCTTCTCCGAGTAGCATTTTAATTGGAATATGCGAAACTCTTGGCTACGATACATAAATATATACATAATGATTATATACTTTATTCAGTAAGCTGTAATTGGGAATGAATGAAACTTTTTCTTTTCCTTTTTTTTTTATTACGTTTAGTCGTACGTATTTTAAATATATAAATACATTAGCTATAGTATTTTATGTCAGTTTAATTTAAATGGAATTGCATTACAAGTAAATGCGTTCAATTTTTGTATAGTGAAAAAATATTATAAGTGCAAGAGAGTGTTGGAAGCGGTGTTTCTTAAAAGCCTTCGGAAGCTGAAATATGACGATTTGCAAGCCCTAGAAGTTGATCAGGGAACTTTTAAATGCAATCACAAAAATACTCAAGAAATGGAAGAAGATACATTTGGTCGAATATAAAAAGCATACTCTATTGTCGCTTTCTAAAACTACGGAAAAGAATTTTAAGATTATGCTACAAGATACAGTTCGGTTATTAAATTATAAGTGGGAATGAAGTATTACATGAAAATTTATTCGTAAAATGCCGTCTAGATAATTGTACAACAATTTTCTATATTCACGCCTTATTGTTGTAGCTTTAAGTATATAGAATGTTCTAAGCGACCTTCGGTCATGGAATGTTTTACAGCAATTTGTAAATTTTGCTAACACTTTTTGTGATTATCGGCTTCCCAATTAATTTTGAATATTTTTTCTTTTTTTTTCTTTTCTTTTTTTTTCTTTTCTTTTTGTTAATATACCACGTACTTAATATAAAAAACTTATTTGATATTATATCGATGATATAGTAATCCGAGAACCTGAAGAAATTTTTCGTTGCGTTTGTAGATGCGTGGTATGAGGAAGAAAATTACATTTTGAAGAAAACAAGGTCATTTGCATTTTAATATTTTCGCAATTCGAAATTGACATTAATATTTTGTCCTTTATAATCAGTTTGTGTATTTTCAGTATATTATTGTTTATTACGCTATCTTATTATTATTTATTTATTCTCTAATCTGATTTCTTTACTGAAGCAGGTAAAGATAAAAACGATGAATTGTGTATAAATAGTAAGATAATTATTATTTTTACCATTATGATCAATATTTCTTGAGATATTTGATTAAATTATTAAGTTATGCAGTTATTATTATAAACTTGAAGCGTAATAGACCATTTTTGAATGTCTCAATTCATCACAGAGTGGTTTATTTCTATTTATTGATTTCAATTTGAATGGAGGGCTTTGCTGGTCAGAATTCATTTAACTTTTTTGTTTATGAACTACCTCGGTTCATACTATGATAAAAGATTTTTTTTTTTTTTTTTTTTTTTTTTTTTTTTTTCTATATTTCTATGAAACATGTAATGTAATTATATAAATTTCTACAACGAATGAATATGTTAGTATAAAGAGTAGTCTCTGACGTTGGCGAAGTGAAAAATTTACAAAAATTATTTTGTAAAAAACTTCAATTTTGTTAAATCATTAAATAATATATTTATATTATACATTAAAATGTTTTTTATAATAGTTTCATCATAAAATTGAAATTGAAATAAATAAATACATACTTATATATATATATATATATATATATATTTTTTTTTTATCGATTAATCCTAATATTTAAATAAATATTATGAATAATTGATGTTTCACGTTTTCTCTGTTGTAATTATAGATGAAATAAATGTACGTGTTCTATTTTAACTTTGGTAAGCGAACAGAAATGTACAAATTATGTAATAAAAATTTCATACCGAATATAATTACATCTAATTGCACAACTTAGAATTTTCGAATCCTTAAAGTAGTTTGATATTAAATAATTCTGATAGATATCTTATATAAAAATAAAGTCACTTTTATTTATTTTTTAGGTAATACATAATACTTACGTGGTTAATACTAAATGAAAATAAATTTGTTTACTTATTGTTAAGTCAACATTAATATGTAATTTTGAAATTGAGGTATTACCGTCATTATCGAAAAGTTCACGGTAATTATCCACTACTTATGTAGTAAAAAAAATATTTAATTCGACAGGAACAATAATTTAATCTATTAATTAAAAAAAAAATAATAGCAGAATATGATATAAAGAAGATGTTTGGATAAATTCATAAATATACTTACTTCAAAATTAACATAAATACTAATATGAAAATTGGCTTGATGTTTGCTTCTTCGTTGATGTCAAACAAAAGAGAAGAAAGTGTAAGATATTAATTACTATCACGTGTCCACTGATACTATTCCTACATTGTGGTATTATTTCTGTCTATTGCTTTTATCTCTCTTACACACGCGCACACACACTCTCTGTCTCTATTTATCTATGTATATCTCTGTCTCATCTTTGTCCTCTTATCTTTCGTTTCTTGCTTCGTACATTGCTGACTGCGTGATTGTTGACCTATACTATTTCATACTAATTTTTAAATCTTTCTATGTCTATCTTTATTTCAAATTAGAATTTTATACGTAATTCAATGTAATAGATTTAAAAATCTTAATTATAATGTTATACTTTGAGATTATTATTAAATTTTTGAAAGTTTATATAAAAACAGCAAACAATTATGTTTTTACAAAATTTTGTCATTACTTTACTCGATATTAATTTCATTCACGATTGATTCGGTTTAGATGTTTTATATTATTATTTGTAACATTCATTGCTACATATGGAATATAATATTTCTGTAAGTTAAATGTTTACAAATCTATTCATTAATACATCAATTTTTTTAATGTTTATTCCCCATACTTAAGAGATAAACTATAGCCATGGATTATAATATATATTCGTTCATGATATAATACTTAATCGTTTGATGTATATCAAGAAAATAAGTATTCGCTCCTCTCCACTTGTCATCGTAGTAAATATCAGTTTGTATAAAAATTTCAGAGCCAGACAAGTGCAATCTCAATCAAGTTCATTTACGTAAGATTAATGTCATCAATAAGCAAAAGCATGTTCGAACGTCAACCAACATTATACAGAAACTTGGTCACTGATCATTATTAAATATGAACATGTCGAAGTGGTATATTAAAATATATTATATATAAATATAAATAAAAGGAGAAATAGATTTGACAAGTTCTGTTTGACTCGCACGAAAAACCGGATTTCATTCGGATTCATCGGGTAATGCGTAGTATATAATTATATCAAACTTCCGCAGCCTAAGCCCTTAATACTGCGTTAACGAGGAAGATTGTATACCCTTTCAATGTCCCACCCTCACCATCATCTCGATGCACGTCTCGATGTTATACGAAACACGACGAGGACGACGATCCCCGCAATCCCCTTCCGGTTTCGTGCTACACAACGTCGTGATACATCGTGGGGAAGGGGCGAAGGAGCGACAGAATTGTGAAGGGCGAGAGAGAAATGATAGATGAGCCCTAACTATGCGAGGCGAGCTGCGCGAGCGAACTTTTTGCTGAAATAATCTCGCTCGGGAATTTTAGCGGTTGTGCTTTTGCTTAAAACGTGATAATGGCTGGGGACCGTCGCCTACTCCCCGTTCTATCTCCTTCTCCTTCTCGTGCATGATTAATATTTTGCTACATGGACCAAACGCTTCCATTACTTGTGCTACTTGTGCTTATACGTGTAAAACACATGCGCGTACTTCCCCCCCACCCCCCTCCAACCCTGGCTGTGTACGGTATAGCTGCTTAACTTACAGGCCTTTTGACCATTATCGGTGTATATTTTTCGACCAATGTGCGGATGCGTAAAAGAGGTTATATAGACTTTTAATTAGTATGCAAGTTATGAATATATGTACATATTTCTTTAAAAAATGTGTGTTTAATGAAGAAGAGGAAAATTAAGTCGTTTGATATAGAGGCTCATTGAAGATTTACAAGATTCTCTCTTCTCTCTCTCTCTCTCTCTCTCTCTCTCTCTCTCTCTCTCTCACTGTACGTGCGTGGGGGTGTGCGTGTGTGCGTACACTTATTTCACCGCCGTAAATTTTGTACAATTGTGTAAAGAACTCGAGTCTTATTGTATTACTGTCGCTTAATGTTTATAATCTATACAGTAGAAAAGAAAAAAATGTCATATAAATGTATATCAACCAGATATTCCGCCTAAGTTTTTTTTTTTTTTTTTTTTTTTTTTTTTAATAGGAAATTCTCACATTAAAGAGCATAAGATAAAAATTATTTATTAACCTCTAATTAAAATCTATAAAATTAAGTATAAGTATATTGGTAATTCTGGTGATTTCTGGTATTTTATAAATTATATGTTTATGAATTATTACGAATTATGCTACCAAGCTATGAATTAGCTTCCATAAGATTGCTTAAAAAGCATAAATATCTAATTTTAAAGAATTTATATTATAGAATATTACCATTAAATTATACGGGTAATTAAACTTAAAAATTTTATAAACATCTACGAAACGACGTAAAAAGATTGACATAATTATTTTATGAAATTTTCTAGTAAAAGTACATTAAAGGTTATATGTCCTTCAGTTTGATAAGCATACAAGAATAGGAAATTAAATTTTATATGTAATACATTTATAATTTTTAAATAATTTGATAAAGTCTCAATTAGAATTTTATTCTGGAATTCATTTTTCGTTTTATTATACCATCTTTGATATATATAATTTAAAATCATTACTATAGAACATATATAGAGACACATAAAAATTTATCAAAATATATATAATAAAAATATTATATATATCTTAAAAATATTTATTGAAAATTTTAAATAAATTGAACTGAAAATTGGCCAGATTTAAGGACTTATGTAAAAAAAAGTTCGTAATGCCTTTTCGAAATGCTGAAAGCTCCAGTCGTTTACTTCCCTGCCGTTTATTTTTAATCCTCTATTATTTAGCAATAAGAACACGTATATATATATATATATATATATATATATATATATATATATATATATATATATATATATACACACACACATATATATATATGTATATAATGGAAAACTCGGTATTGCAGAAAATAGAATAACCAAGGACTGAATGTTTTGTGGGCAACAACAAATTAATGTTTTTGAAATTAAAAGCCAATGCAATAAATAATTTGTATGCTTATGTTATTTAAGTTTAAACATAGCGTTTATATTTTTATGTAAGTCATTTTTAATCTTCTATAAAGAACAAATTTTTAAAACCAAGATTTTAAAATTAATTAGTATTTTTGCTTAAAAGCTTTGGTAGTTGTTTAAGTCGGAATTAATCGTATCAATCAGTTTCAACTTGCCATGCCACAAAAAATAACGTCTCAATTTCAATAAAAATACGTAGTTGGAATTTCGGATGCAAACCTGCCAAACAATTACCTTGAATGTTAAGCTTTTCCAACCGTTTGGATTTATTTATTTATTTATTTTTTTTTTTTTTTTTTTTTTTTTTTTATTGCATAGAAAGTCCATAAATCCAAGCATAAATATACGAGGCATAAATCCTCAGAAAATATAGTGGATAACTAGGCTTGGTGCAGCCTTAATGCACAATTATCGAATGATATATAATCTCTCAATTAAACTTGGCGAACAACTGCATTCGGCGGTTAACTCTGGTGAATATAATAAAACTTCATATCAAGATGATTGCAAATAACTATTACGTATGTTTAAATAACTTATTTTTCAATACGTAATCTTGGCATCAACATTGTGACGATACTCATTATGGCGCAATACTTTTATCGCGCGATCCCCGACTGCTTGGATTTGCTTGTAGCCGACGGTCAGGATTTTTGCAGATTCGGCATGTACATAATATATTGCGCAGGAAAACCAGTATAATGAGGGGGAGGGGAGAGACAGAGAGAGAGAGAGAGAGAGAGAGAGAGAGAGGGAGAAATTTCGGGTGATTAAAAACTCATTCCTTTCTATTTATATATAAAACGAGAAAAATAATCTATTTTAATTAAATAAAGTCCCTCGTTCCGTTGTTCTCCGTGCGCACGTTGTCCTCAAGTCGGATGGGGTTGCTCTTGCGCATCGTGCACTATAAATGAAAGAATAACAAAGGAAAAGAAGAATTAAATTAAATATAAGTTTCAGTGTGAGGTGTGCTTGTGTTACATACACGGGACTAATTATTATTTAAATATGCAAGTTTTGGATTACCAAGTTATAAAATGTATTATTTGCGAAGGGGTAGATTCGGCAATAGTGAGCAATAATTGCGGCGGTCTTTTGCAAAAAGGTGCGTGACACGTTGTTAATTATTTATGGATATTCGACGAGGCTGGCCAAAGCCGATGACCGGCGACATTCATTTGATGTTTTTGGTTAGGTTGTGAGGCAGCGATATTATCTTTTGTGTATAGACTTGGCATTAACTCGGGGAGACATTAACCCGAAACACGAAGATTGATATTGTCGAAACGATCTATATAGTTATTAAACATGCAACAATTCAAATTCAATATCATTTAATTGTCTAGTGGTTTTACTTTGATGAATTTGATGAATTTTGCATTTTAAGAATATGAAGCAGCTATTTTTTATGGGAAGTGTAACTAAATTTTGTGTAGTTGCCAGTTTTTTTTTTTTTTTTTTTTGCCAATGATACATATTTTTACTTATTAATATTTATAGAATAAAGATAATGATTGCTCAAGATATTTTGATTTCCAAATTTCGAATATCTTTGTCACGAAATAACTCGAGTAACGAGATGTAACGATTTTACTTTTGAAATATATTATTTACTATTTTTGGAGAGAAAGTATTCAAAATTACAATCTTTAGCTTAAAAAATCTATTTTTACTAAGAGTCAATTTGAATTTTTTATTTAAATTGTCGACTTAATTATAATTGTATAATTGAACTCTCGTTTAATATAAACATAGGGTAGATGATATAGTTTTCCTACAAAGCTATTATGTAATAAATCACATTTCAATATAGTATTGATTTTTTTTTAACTACATTTTGTTATTATAATTACATAATTTTATTACTTTTACTTTGATTTTAGCTTGTTTTATTATATATATATATATATATATATATATATATATATATATATATATATATATATTTGTAATTATCTTAAAGTACATCGATGGCGTTGCAAAGAGATTCAATGAATTGTAAAAAATGTTTAAATCGATATTTTTTTTTATCTTCACCTAGTTTACAAAGAAGATAATATGAAATGATAATTTTGTTTCATCAATGATATATATTCTTGGATAGTTTTTTGTTTTTCAAGTTTAGTATATTATTAGTAATATTTATTTATAATATTATTTAGATAGTCGTAACCTATTATAGATCGTTTAAGAGTAAATTAATCCGTGCAACTCATCTTTCTTTGTAACAGCCTAAAAAAATAATCATAAAAGTTAATTTTTCTTTTGTTTCTTCTTTTTTTTCTCCTTTAAGATAAAACGTATTATTTATTATTTATGAACAAAAACAAGTTTCTTATTAATATACTATTAAAATGAAAATAAATTCTTTAAATATGTAAGAAACAGCTTTAATTAACTGTAAAAATTATAATGAAAAACAATTGCGTATTTAAAAGTTGCAATCAGTTGGACGTCTGAAGGATGTAACATCACATAACAATGAGAGGAGAAAATTTTATTTACAATAAGTAATAGAAATCGATATCTAGGATATCTAGAACGAATGTCAACGATGCCATAAGTATCAAACACTTTCGGACTTGAAGAAACGAAACAGAAAATAGTTATTGTCAAAGTTTCGACCATCGTCGTCTATTATCGGAGTTTTAAACTCGGCACGGAAAAACAATTGCACAAAGAAAAGCAGTTGTCCACGTTAAATAATATCGGTAAAATTGACTTATAAAAAATTACCTGGATCAAACAGTGGGTGATTCCACGAAAATCAATACCCGTTCAATTAAGTTTTAAATAGTTTCACGAGGATCCACGTAAAGTCGGTGACTACGTACATTTCCAATTTATGCTGCTTGGAAAAATGAATAACCAAGTTTTTGAATATTGTAAAATTTTCATGAAATTTTATTATAACATATTTGTGTTTAAATGTGTTATTGATAATTTAATTTAACTAAACGAATGAGGTAAGTGTCAAGAACTTTATTATTTATTAAAGCTATTGATCGCGCATTTTTTTCACAATCATTAAATTATATTCGTATTGATGGATCGTGCATTTTTTCTTACGGGACATAATGCCAGTATAGCCGAATAGTAAAAGCTATTTATCTAAGACATATATTATTTAATATACTAATTGAATGGAGTGAAGAAAATCTATAACGGGAGTTGGTGAAAAATGCCTGACTATTGTAGTGAAACATTAGATATTCACTTCAGACAATTTTCAGACAATAAAATCAATGAAGAAAAGATCATATGTGAGGTGTGATTTATAGATAGTTACGGACAAATACATAAAATAATGTTATTTACATTGAAATTGTTGAAAATATTCAAACAATTATTGTGATTAATGGTCGAAACAATTAATTATTTAATAAATTTTTTTTATAATTACGTTAGACTCTCATCATTATGATAAAGTTTTTTATTAGGTGAGTTTACGGAAAAATATTATTTTATAACAATATTATATATAGTAATTAAATTTGCAATTATTTTGTTTTAAAGGTATTTAATTTCCTTTAAAAATCAGAATGATATGCGGTTTTATTATTATAACATGATTAACTAATTCGTATAATAAAACTGTATGCGACATTAATATTTAAATATTCGATACGAAATTACAATGAGAGATTTATAATACTATAGATAATCGGCAATAATAATATTTATAAAAGAAATTATAATTTTTTTGTTTGTTTTTTGGTTATGTTTTTATTTATAATCGACATATACTTATTGATTTATATTTATGTTTATGGTAAGCAATTTATCTTTTTAATCAGTTTTTTAAACATCACTTAGAGTTTAATGATTTAAATTAATTACCTCGCGATGAGGGGTTTTTGCCAATATTGAACTCAACTTGCATTATTAGTAGGATAACCACTAAGTAAATACAAATTTGCGAAATACATTAGATATTGCCTACAAGTGGTGAGAAAGTAAGATAGGTAGAGTATAAACTTTAGTTTTCCACATTTTCATATTTCCAAGACTTTTACTATGGAGTTTTTTAATTAATCAATTTGAATGAAATACGCAGAGTTTTTTTTATTGAATTGATTATTTTTGCCACTGCATTACTCCATACATAACCACCGAAATATTAAATATTATTAAATATTTTTTTACCGATATTAAAGTGTTTAACAAATTGTGAGAAAAAGTATAGTTAAAATATCTAGAAGATATCACTCGAAACCTTCATATAACTGATAATAAACTCCGAATGAATGATTTTTTTTTTTTTTTTTTTGATTTGCTGAAATGGAATCCGTTTAAAAGCAATGTAAATATATTATTTTTTTTTTATAATTTTGAAGCTTTCATTTATGTCAATAATAATAATGAGATTCTGAATTTTATTCTATTTTCATGTTTATATTAATGAGAATAGCGCTAGTTGAGAGATAAATGTTTCAAACAATACTTAAACGAAATAGTCGTAAGCGTTATTTAATTTGAAGTCGTTATTTACATTAAAAAGACATTTATACACAACGAATTGAAATTTTTAATCAATCGAAAATTGATCTAAAATCAATCCAAACACTAATTTTATCTTGAATTTTGAAAGGCCGACTGTCATTTTAGGGAGCATATGAGCGATTTATTTAATTAATTTCAAGCTTAATAGTTTGTATAGATTATATATGTCAGAGATTGATTTTTTGCTTAGCCATCAAATGGAGTATTATTTTGGCAATTTACTTTTTATATTTGGCAGATTTATCCAAAATTATAAAACCTTTAGTGTTTGCGAGCTTTGTATAATTGTCAAATATGAAAAACTGAAATTAATCCATACGAAATGATCGCGATTATAATTACAGAAGGCATTGTTTCTTATATGCGATGGCAATTATCTTGAATGCAATAATTATATATTGAAAATTACTGTAGTATTTAGAGTGATATTTTACGAAATGTCAGAATTTTTTAAAAAGAACAAACAATTAAAAAGATTGCAATCTCAATATATTAGTACATTCTAATATATTTTTTTTTATTTGTCGTTTTTGGTGACTGTAAATATAAAGTTATATTTCATCTAAACGTTGATTTTTAAATTCATCCTCTTAATCATTATATATTACAGTTTTTTTTTTTTTTTTTTTCTAATACTTTTTCGAGATACTGAAATGTTATAATTACCTATTTAAAAAATTTATGCACATATACGCAAGTAGAAAAGTGCACACGCGTGCACCAATAGGATGTACCACCAATGCATAATGTCGATCAAGTGTAACGCTATGAAAGATATTTTTGTACTTTAAATGTACGAATTAATGTTTATTATTCTATTCATATCGCGTTGTCGCAGCATTCTTTCTCTCTTAAATGACTCATTTACCCACTAGTATGTTATTATAAAAAAATATTATATTTTATTTCAAAGATTTGTCAAAAGCAAAAAAAAAAAAAAAAAAATATTTATAGAAATTTTCATCATTTTTTCAAATCTGACGGTTTTATTAATTTCTTTTTTTTCTTTCGAACGTTATGAGTATTATCGAACTATTGTGATTAGTATGCAATAATGTTTGTTTATTAAGATGTACAATGAATCATGTAAATATCAAGAAAGAAAATTTACAACAAAGACTTGCTTTAAATGGAAAGAGAATATAGAATTTGTGGCAAGTAAATATTGTTGCTCGTCAAAATTAGAAAATGTCATTCAACATTTAAAAATAACTTATTCGATCGTGAGAAAATAAATATTTTAGAAATCTGTTGTATAAATTTAGAAAGAATTCGTTACTCTACATTCACATAAACAATATCCTATGATTTTTATATAAGATAAATAATTGAATATATCGATATGAGTTACAATCGTCATAGAGATGTGTAATTATTAGAAATAATATTTTACTTTCCGACCATTAAATAAAGCCATTATATCAGAAGTACGTATGTAAATGGTTATTTGCAAATTATAAGATAATTGAAGCTTGTGTTAGCATTTAAATGAAAAAGTTGATCGGAGATAAAAGATGTACATAAGATGTGATACCAAAAGTGATGATGACTTTGTTTTCGTTTATATTGAGTTAATATTTACACATACATTAAGGCTATAAAATAAATATTGTGTATTTTTATTTCCGTAAGAACGGTAAATATCGATGAATTTAGTAAATATTTAGCTTATAAATACGACAAAAAATAAAAAAAAGAAGAAAGAAAAAATCAGTTAGAAAGTTACAATAATTGAGAAAAATTCAAATTAATTATAATTTACTGCATGTTGATAAGACTGTGAAATTATATATATTAAAAGAAGTATAATAGACGTAGGAGGATGACGTAGTTGGTTTATTAATAAGATTAATTTAAATTTTCACAGTGAATTCAAAGTCGGTCGATAAATTCTTATATATTATATTTATAAAATTTATAATGATGGTAGATCGTCACTTTAAATCTAGGCAGACCAGTGTTTTAAAAGCCATAATCAGCTATTGATAAATTGACAAATTATCGCTTTTATGACTTTAGTACTTTTGCTGTATTTCATTATTTTGTAGCGATATGGAAATGGATGAACATGGATAATAAACTAACCAGATATATTTGGATAAAAGGGAGTCTTTTATACGACATAACTTAATACGAGGACGTTTTTATATGTTTGCAAGAAACATCTGCCATACATGAAGGTGTGATCCTGCACGATTCGCTCCTTTTCTTATATACCGTCCGCCCCTTGTGTGCATATTTGATGTATCAGGCTAATGGATACGTATTATGTAATGTATATTTTAAGAATATATTTTAATAAATTCACTGTATTAGCGAGTAAATTCTTAAGATATTGTAAATGACTCTATAAATCTAAAAATATTCTTCGCTCCGAGATATTAATGTATTTTTAATTAAACAGTTTTACAGTAATTAAAAGTAAGCGAGCTTTCGTTAAAGAAAAATCTAAATGCGATATTCAATTTAGTGACAATATTCCTAATAGTTTTGGTAAAATCTATCCTATCTGGACTATACGTGTTGCGAAATTCATAAAACTTTATTCTCGCATGTTGTATACGTCGGTGAGCGATCTTGGTAACCTTCCTTCCTCTCTCTCTCCTTTGGTTCAGCCTCTGGGGATCTCGCTTAAGGCGTGCAAATGGGAGTTTCTCGTTGCCACCGTCATTCAACGGATCAGTCGCAAATCTAAAAAATATAAAATATACACTTATCGGAAATGCCAAGTGCGCCGCTTAACCTCATGTTTTTTTTTTTTTGTTTTTTTGTTTTTTTTTTCTCAGCTACAAGTAGTCGATTCTCGTCACCGTCGTCGTCGTCCTCTAGCAGGATTATTCGCTACGGCTAAAAGGGTCAGTAATGAATCTGGCGACATCTTTTGATATATCAGGCAACGTGGAATAGTCTCGTGCCGAGGTTAACCGACCCGAGTCATGGCCGTCATTAAGCAGGGTGACGGGGATAGGTAACCGAGGCGGACGCATGTCAGGCTATGTAATTCAAGGAGAAGCTCGACACTGCCGTAAACTCTTGCCCTTCTCCTACATTATCCGAATTTCTTAATTTAGATTTTATTATTTCAAATAATAATGCAATAGTGATGATGGAAGGGAACATATGATAATTACGTTTTTCCTTTTCAAATTCAGACTACATTACGGCCTTTAAAGTTTTTTTCTCTCTATAATGTTCAAATTGGATTCATTAGGTTGTTTCTCGTAAAAGTTTTCTTCTACTACTTTTACGACATTTACAGTTACGCATGAACTTTCAAGCTCTCATTGCAACCACCACTGACAATGTTTATTATTTGGTTAAATTGAAAAATAATAACAGCAAAAAAGACGTTCCACTCGAATAAGTACACAGATATTATTGTTAAATTCAAGTAGTGATCTACACTGACCTGGGAAACTCGTCTCCTGTTAGGCAGAGAGATAGAGAGAGAGCAAGAGAGAGTGAGAGAGCAAGAGAGAGAGAGAGAGCGAGAGAGAGAGAGCAAGAGAGAGCGAGAGAGAGAGAGAGCAAGAGAGAGCGAGAGAGAGCGAGAGAGAGAGAGAGAAATGATAGAGGAAGTATGGGAGAAGGAGAAATTTCTCCTTTACATTCGACATGACAGCCTGACGTTCCTCGTTAGAGTCAGAGAATGTTCCGTCCTGCTCTATTTTATACTTTCGGGTTAGGGTTTAGGGTTGCTGCCCACTCCTGTACTTCCTCTTGTATGCTCACTTCCTACCATCTATTCCAGCACTCCCCCCCCCCTCTCTCTCGACCACTCAGTACTAATGTAATGCATCACACTGGTTAGTATTTCTATCATAATTACTTGTGTTCCCTTACATATTAAGTATAATGAAGAATAGTAATGCGTGAGTTTGGCACTATTTGTACGCCTATCATGATAATTTATCATTTTTACTATTTTATTGAATTTTTTAATGCTTAAATGAAAAATCGTGGAAAAATAGGAATAATAAATGTGACTTTGATACCCTGAAGAAATGTAGAAATTTACCATTTCTATAAAAAAATCGATCGATCTCATTAATATGACTATTGACTCTATAATTATTATTCTAGAAAATCAATATTTCTTGGAATATCTAAAGTTTTATCAAATTTTTAGCTTTTAGAATCGCGTTTGATAATGAATTTATTAAATTTTTATGTTATTTCCAACATCTTTTTTAGAAACTTTTAGTAAAGCTTTTAGTAAATCTGCATTAGCAATAAATTTTAAAATTCATTTGTCACAGTACTGAGGCTCCAACGTATATTAGAGTTCTTGGACATTGCGCGAAAAGAGATTTCTGTTACTGTAAAATATGGTTATCCTCTTGCTCGTTAATAAGGTTTATTATTCTAATTATAATTATACCTGCATATACTTAATTAACTAACGCATGATATAAATCTGTTGATAACAATGTTAAAAGCTCCTCAAAGTCCTAATATAATTAAAGTGCTTGATGTAACTAATTAATAAAACATTATTGGAAGAAATTTATTGACTATTAGTGAATATATATGTTATCAAAATATGTGTTAAGTAGTGTATTTTCGATTAATTAAAATCAAAAACTTGGCAAGCTATATTAATAATGTGTAATTATTATATATATATATATATATTAATTAAAAAATTCTTCAATACTTATGTATATAATCAACGATATCATTCGTATAAACTCCCAAGTAAATGGAATTCTATATGAAATATAAAATAATGATAAACTTTTGTTTATACAACAATGATAAGATAATGCTTATCAATAAATAACCAATGAAAATAAATGCTAAATAGTTAAGATGCTATAATTTTTCTGTAATTTCTATAATAAAAATAAAGAGCGTATTAATTTATACGAGGTATTTATTTAACATTATATTTGAAGAAATTTGAAATTTTTTTATAATTATGTAATATTTTTCGGAAAATTGAAAACAGATTAATTAAAATTTTTTATTATTTTGATTAAAGTAATAATTGTGAGTGCATTTATAGTTGTAATCTATATTATCCAGAATATTCATAATATAAAAATAACATTGGATATTATATTTTGTTGGCATTATTAATTATTCGATCTTTCTATTATTAACAAATTAAAGGTCACTAATGTCACCAAGTCACTAACGAATGTAACTTAAAATAAATTACGAAAAGTTAATTTATACTTCATTCTATAGAACGACACTAGTTTTCTTCTTTTATGTATCTATTGGTAACGTTTAAACGTGTGAAAGCGACGGATTTTCTTAAATCATTTCATTAAACCCATCGCGATTAGATCCTATTAGATAATTATGCAATACTCCTCGAATATTAGAATATTAATCTCGATATCCTCATAAAATTAAAAATTAGGTGACTACGACCGCATCTTGTACTATAATAATTTTTACCGTGAAACGAGTGAGTGACATTTTTAATTTTAAATATACTAAGTATAAATGGAATTTTCACTTTGCCATTTGTGCTAGGTGAGAGAAAAGGAGAGAAAGATTGTAGAGTGAAGTAAAGTTTGTAGTGTCTAAAATTGCTATAGTTTTCCCAAGGGATTATGCAACGCCGTAAACATTACCTGCATACCCAGCATATGTCGTCGGATCCGACATTATATATCCTCAGTTCGCAGTCACTTCTAACTGTATCGTGTACCATTGCTATTCCAGTACATCTCCAAGGTATGTATTCAATGTGCAGAATAGAAAAATAATGCTAGTGGAATTGCTGCTGAAACGTGGAAATAGGAAACGCGTGGAATGGTAGAAAGAAGAAGAAGAAGAAGAACAAGCGGCAAAGGAAGAAATCGATGTTTCCTTTGTTTTCCGCTTATTTAGCTCGCTTGCTCTATCCCTCTCTCTCTCTCTCTCTTACACGCGCGCGCGCGCGCACTCGCGCTCTGTCTTTTTATGTACACTCGTGTCACGTAAGTAGCGTAATCATTGTCCGCTAGCTGATTAAAAAAGAAGCTAAATGAAACGTTTGTAAAAGTGGGATATTAACATTGAAACGTCGTGGAAAGGTACGTTTTTCGCCATTATTGGAAAACTTGTGTGATTAATTTCGTAAAACTTACAATTTGAACGATGTAATATGATTTATCTTTGCTTATTCTATAAGATAATATCTATTACAATGTGTGCGTGTGCGCGCGTGTGTACTGCGACCTAAATTATTTTAACTAATGATCTAATCTCTTATAGAAATATCAGTCTTTTTGTTACAAATATTGTTTCAAGTTTATAAATTGGAAGAATGTATATTACCAATACACAAACTATTTGCCATTAGTAATGTTAACACATCTTTATGTATATTTTTATTATGTTGGTTAAGAATTGTTTGACAGTTTTTCCGCTAAATATTGAAACTGCTTATTTCAAATTTATTTTTATAGATGTATTTTTTTTTTAATATTATTAATTTAATTTTGTTCTTATATAATATATTTACATTATACTTAACAACTTTATCCTTATTATAAAAAATGAAAAAAATTTTCATATTTAATATTACGATGATCCATGATATTCAATGTGACTATTCTATTTTAATTGTATTTCATCTGAATTTTAATACTATAATTTTATTTTGAAAATAAAAATGGACATTCACATATGTCGACATATTCCACATTATATTTGATTTTTACAAAATAATTAATAACTTAATCCTTTACTTTATTTTATCATCTTTCATCTTTTTAAATAACAAAGTAATAATTAATGTGATTGTTAAAACTTACATTATTAAAATTTCGTTTACTAATATAATGATAATTACGTTTTATAATTTATTTATAATAAACTAATTATGCGTATGTATATTTGCGCGCGCACGTGCGGTAAAAACTTTCGTAAAAGCAAAGTGCTTTTTCTTTATTAGTCTTTTTTTGAATATCGAAGAGCACAAACACTAATTTTGTATACCTTTTATAGAGTAAAAATAATAATAAAGTTAATCGATTTATAAAACTAATGTGAGTATAATTAACATGATTAAATATATTATATTTTGAATTTATTATATTTATAATACCTACGTAATAAAAACTATAAGAATATCTAATATTATTACATAATAATTATTAAAGCATATAACAAATATTTTATTTAATAAAAAAATTAATATGACATTTATAAAATTCAATTTATTTAAGAAATGAACGTTTAATATTTCTCATTAAAACGAAAGATTACTATTTAATTTTTTTTTGATAAATTTTTTGCGCAATAGAGAATAATTTATTAATATAAAATATTTTATCGTATCATAATGTTCAGATAAATTATTTTGAAATCACAAGATTACCAGAAATTTTTTTTTCTCGATTATTCGTCTGCACGTAAAAAATTTAAATCATATACTTCATTAAAGACCATAAAAGAAAAGAAAACCAATTAAAATCCAAATAACTATTATGTTTTAATGCTGTATTGCTTCTCTACAATAAAGTTATAGTATTCTATATATTACGATAATATATCATTTACGTGATATTAGAAAATAAACTAATAATAATAGAATCAGTCTCGTGTGAATTTGAAGTTCAATAAAAATAGATACATTTGCTATTAAAGCTAGAAAAAACCCTTTCAAAATTGAAGATTCAATATACCAAGCAGAAATGGTACTGAAATATAGGTTTTGCTATTCTACAGAATATATGCGCTGTAAATAGTGAGAAAGTTAAGTTGTTAAATGGAGAATTTATAACTATACCTAATGCGGTATAGCGATTTAAATTCTTTAAAAAGTAAAGAACGTTTGTTAAAATTCGAAATTAGCCGGACCAAACGAAATATTTTTCTGCTAAAAATGGTACGATTATATACTTATAACAAATATTATCAAGTATTTTTAGTTATAAATTTTTTTTCAACTTTTTACTTTAATTTAGTTCTAAATACTTCTGCTGAGTATCATATGCATTATTTGATGTTTTTTTTTTTTTTTTTTAAATTATTAAAACTAAACGAAAGGGAAATATGAATATTTCCGTTTCTTTTAAATGATTTTATTTTATGTTTAGATGTAAATAAATTGAAATTTTTATTATGTGTTTACCCGAGATTGCGAGAATTTCTCGTGAATTATTTTGGGGAATAATACCGAGGGTCATAATTTTTATAAAAATTCTTCCACGGTCATTGGAGGTTCGGTAAGCGGAATAAACGACCTTTGTCGTTTACTAGCAAGAGCGCGGCGAGTCCGTTTACGCGAGAATATTTCGAGAGTTAAGATGTACGAAAACAATCGAGTTGAAAAAACATTTCCAAAAATTTATTTGTAACGAGAAATCCATCTCGTGTCCCCGATGCCCTCAATGTCACGAGACATACATTGTTGCCGCTTGCATATCCACACGTTGCCACTTGCGCAGGGCCAAGCAAAGACGCATTACCAAGAACACCCCCCTCCGCCCCCACCCGTCAGCTAAGCTAAGTCTCGTTGAGGGGTGAGTGAGACACGACACAATTGAAAAAACTGCCACTTTTTCGATATTCTCATTGTCAAAGTCTAATTCCTTCGCTGTCCGCGTGGGGTGAATATTCAAGTGAAAACTAGTGACCAAGTTTTTGTTAAGTAGTGACCACCCACCCACTGATAAAAGGAAGATACATCGACCCTCTCTTGTGCAGCAGTCGATAGGTGTCAACGTTAAATCTCCTTCGTTGGTGAGCGAATAATCGTCAACTACTCATCCCAGGATCGGATCAAGGTCACCGTATCACTGTGAGTGCACAAAGTCCAGTCCGTCCATGATTCAAGGATCATCTTGTGTAGTGAAACATCCGTCACAAGAAACGTTCCAAGAAATCGCATCTTCACATTAGACTCCAGAAGATTCCAAGACATCAATATGTAATTGTTTTATAAATTGTAAAATATCAAATGAAAACGTACTATATTTTCTACATCCCTTTCACTTAACTCCTTTCCGGCATTGGACCAGCGCGGCCGGCAAAAATAAGATATTGAAGCATTGGCAGTTCGAGCCTAGAAAACTACATGATTTTCGAATAGTGTTTAAAACTTTTTATTTGTATTAATTTTTAATTAGAAATGCTTCATTTAAAATCGTATAAAAATTTACTTTTGAAATGTTATATTGAATTTATTTAAAATATGCATGTATGTTTCATGAAGATTCTTTTTATAATTAAAAAAATTTAATAATTCAATGTTATAAAAGATGGGCACCTACATACAATATGTTTAACGTGTTAACGATTGTCTAAGAATAGTTATGTAAATAGGAATAATTTGAATTTAGAAATCATCAGAATTTTATTCCTTCATGTTTAATAGTTAATAATTTATAAGTCATTAGGTCGTATTATACTTTACATTTTTGTTATTTTCAGGCAATTCAATTACTCGAAATAAGACATTTTATGATGTTTCTAGTTAAAATAATATACATCTATGTATTTATTTCATAAGTATAAACATGTTATATAATTGTAGAGTCCACAAGGACGATCATATAGATTTGTTAAATTTTAATAAGCTAAAAACCCAAAAGCCCTTTGCTTCTATATAAATAACGTTTAAGGGAAATACCGATTGAAGAAAAACTATCCTTGATACTTCTCCTCCTTAATAACATCACAATGTATTTTGTAGAAAAATGTTAAGGGTATGGATAAAATTTTCGATGCATTTTTTCTTGTTTATTTATTCATAATTCTTATCTTTTATGATTAAAATAACTCTTATAACATATTTGTTGATCAAATTATCGATATTGTTGAATCTTGTAAACAGCCATTTATCACATTATTTTGGTTTCTAGAAAGTTTTCATTATCAATTTCTTATATAATATGGCTATAATTTTTTCTGTAAATATTTGAAATAATTTTTAATCATTATACTTTTGTTTCACTACTTATTTAATTTTTCTAACTTGTAAATTATACGCTACATAATTCTTTCAAATTTTTGCTTTATTTCTTACATCTATAGTTTACTGTTTTTGTTTTTATTCTTACCACCATCCCTTATCATAAATATTTAGTTTTTCTTTGCTTTATTTTACATTAACTTAAATATTTGGATGAATTTAATTTCTTCGATTTTCAGTATTCGCACTTAATCTCTATCTCTCTCCCTGATTTATTTCCTACTATTTTTAGTACTATCTTCTTAACAATATATATATATATATATATATATATATATATATATATATATATATATATTGTAGCTTTTATAAAAATAATTACTTGAATTAATATATTTTGCTTCTTTAATTGTATTTCCTACTTTATATCCCTAGAATTTTTTTCCTTACCATCGTCTGTCTACTCCTCTATGTATTATGTTTGAAACCATAACTTTTATACATATTCGTTATACATCCTTTGTCTAGATATTTATATGATTTTGTTTTATTTTAATGACACTTCACGTATTTTCTGATATATTAATTAAGCTGTTTACTTCTACATTCATAATTGTACACCAAATAATCCGATATCTTTCATTAACACAGATACATTTAACCATTATGCGCTTTTCTCGAATAATTTTCCATGTATTTTTCATGCGTACAGATGCTTTTTTTCTTCCCCTTATGTTTGTGTTTGTTGTCTACTCTTCCACTTTTTCCACAGTTTATTCGAGATACTTCAATTCTTTTACTTCTTTTATTTATTTTCTTTTTCTTTTTATTCTCATTTTATCTTTTAACTTCTTTTTACTCAAACTCTGATATTTTTGTTTTTCCTACACATAAAATTATTTAGTTGTTTAAGATATTTTACAAATTATTTTAGCATAACTGTCTCTTCTATTTTTTTTTTTTTTTTTTTTTTTTTTTTTTTTTTTTTTTTTTTTTTGAACTAACAGTAACATTTATTTAATATTTTAATATTCCATTTATATGTTTTCGTTAACCCTTTTAATCAATTTTTTTATAATTTTTCTAAATTTCAAAAGTACCTATACAATCTAAAAACGTCAAGTTTATGGTGCATCCTTGTCTCAGTTCCTTCCATAGCCGAAAATGGCATAAAGATATTTTTCTTACTTTTTACTGTACAATTAATTCAATTCCTCGGTAAATTAATCTTATTATTTAATTTTTTTACGTATATTTATTACAAATAATTTTTCTATTCTTTTTTCGTTAAAAGATCCACTATCTTCATTAAGTAATCTTCAAATTCTTTATTCACGACATGATTGAATATAAAAATAGCATTTATTTCTTCGTTTTCATTTTTATATTCAAATTCATTTTCCTCTAACTTGTCTTCTATGTTTTTCCGTCAGTCTTCTATTTAATCTTCAATGTTTATCATGTATTATTTCAATTTTCAATAATGATTAATATCTATTTAATTTACTTTTATGTCCCATTTTTATAATGATAGCCACTGTCATTCGCAACCTTTATTTATTAGATATGTTATTTGTCATAATAATCTTATTGGTCGTTTGAAAACAAAATTTTTCATATTGATTTCAAAGGTATATTATCGTATTTCATTTTGTATTCTGTTTTATCGTTCTAAGGTGCTTTTTTGCTTTTAATTATTTTATTTATTTTTTCTTTTATATCTACTCTTTCTGCGTTGTAATATTTACATTAAAATTCCCCTAGTGATTTATACGTTATTTTACATATATTCTCTCTTTTATCCACGTTTTTACTCGACCAACGGTATCCCGTTCTTTTAGCTTACTATTTTTATTTATCAACATAACCTCATTATATATATATATAGGCATGTATATATATATAGGTATGTATATGTAAATAAATATTGACTTTTCCATTGCTTTCCCTTTTAATTTCCATACTATACTTTCCTCTTACATTTTCTTCAAGTTTTTTTTTCTCATCATTTTAGTTTAATTATTTATAGTAATCCCTACGTATCCTATCTCTATTTTATTTCTTTTTTACTTTCTCTTTTTTTGACAATTTGTCTATTTAATTCTTGTATCTATCTTTTTCTTAGTAAATCTTTCTTTTACTATTGCTAGATTATCATCATCGTTAACTCTTTTTTCTTATTTATCCCTTTATCTTCCAATTTTTAATTAAAACAATTCACCTTATTTGTTCTAGAGTGATTGACTACGTCACCGTATTATTATTAATATTATTATACATTGCTATATTTTATATTTTTAATATTTGATATGATAATTTCTTTTTGAAATTCTTCTCAATTTATAATAGTATTTCTTTGTTGTCCTTTCCATTATCACAATCTAATCTTCTTGTTATTTTTACCGATATTAATTCTTTCCTTTCTTTGTATTCGTTATATTTTTATTTTGATTACTTTAAATTCATCGTGTTCCTCTTTCATCATCTTCAATTTCCTTTCCCAATCATCTTCAATTTTACTAATTATATACTAAAATATACTAAAATTATGCTGTCGATGCCTTTTTTTTTTTTTTTTTTTTTTTTTTTTTTTTTTTTTTAAATTGTCTTTTACTACTTTTTTCAGTCTTTTTGTTTATTTATTTAATACTCTGTCATCTACCTATCGTCTCGTGGTCCCACCAATAAATATATGTTTCTTCTGCTCTTACGATGCACTAGCGCTGTACAAATTTTTTGTTCCTTATTCTCACCTTCATTCTATGGGTGCACATTTTATATTCTTTATCTGATTTTTTTTTTTTATTTTATTTCTATTTTTATTAATTCAGATTTCTTTATTCCTTGACCGTCAACGAGTACTTTCAATTTCGCGTTTTATCAAGCTAAACGACTCTGAATGTAGTTGCTGAAAAGCTTAAAAACATTGCTTGTTTTACAACGAGTTACGAGCATATAATAATTAAATATTATTATTTTCTTTTTTTTTTTGCAACGCACACGCACTGTGGCAATAAAGGTATTATTAGTCCCATTGGAATAAACAGACGAAACGAGACATTTGTCCGTACTACTACTACGGTAATTATACCGATTCTACCGATTCCTATATCGAATCCATAATTGCCGATACATATAGATAGTTTCTTCTCAATTATCATTATTAAACCTCTTCTGTTTCGACGAGTATTGTAATATACAGCAAGACATCTGGATATTGAAATAAATCCGTAGTATTTTCTTTCCAATTACATTGAATAGGTCTGCTCAGCGGGAGCTTCGAATGACTTCAATGAAGACGGTGACCATGCTAACGACCAGCTCCAATGAAGTTTTCAACCTAATAAAGAACGAATGTTGTTACTTGAATGCTCGTCGCGCAGTGAGCCCGGATGCCAGCAGCCGCCGCGCTTTTTCAGTTTATTCAACTTAATGCAGAACTTTCCTTCGGGCTTTCCTTATTACTTCTTATTTTACTCGCTGCTTTTATTTCTTTGTTAAAAGGCTTAAAAAGAGAGAGGCAAAACAAGGAGGAAAAAATATCGCGACTTACTTTTCATCCGACTTTTTCTGCCTGCGACTCTCAGACAATTGGCTCTTGTATTCGATACTCGTTATCCAGTGCGCTGAGTTCCTTCTGCAACGAGTGTTCCCATCCTCCTTCCTTTCTTACGAGTATCACTGGATTTTTTTCTTTCCTTCTAAAGACGATCGATCGCGGACACTTGAAATTGCTCGGTAACTATATTAGCCCGAGTCAGGCGTGCGCGTACTATTTTATTTAACGCACTTTTCTTCTCTCAATGCATTAACTCGATAGTAATCGAAGTTAGAAACTTCAAATATAAGGAAAGTCATTGTACGCTTCAACGTTAATATGTGCATGTATTAAAGCAACTCGATTAATGCTATTCGATCGCTTTCGAATGTCACCGACCTGCCGATTCTTTTTCTTATATATTCTTTGCCAAATTTCAACCGCGAATGGGACATCTTCGTTCGTACCCTTACAATGTTAATAATAATTTAAGCTGAATGTTTATCTCCACAATACGCAGCGTTTCTCTATGACGACTATTTTTGCGCATCTGTTCGATGTCGCATATCGATTGAAGATATGCACGTGTATGTGTCATGTGCATACATTTAACATGTATATTTTCATTTGGTTGAATGAATAAATATGATTCCTTAGATTGTGCGTGGTTGTGAGCGTATCAACACTTAGGGAAGCGCGAGTATATTGCATTCCATGAATCGTAATTTAAATTTTCAAATTTAAAAGACATACGGTACGATTTCTACTTGTAATTTTTCTCTATTTTAATATGCTCTATACTATAAACTTTATATTTTCTATATTCGATCGATCAAAGTGACTCTATCTCTCTCTAACTCTTTTTCGTTTTCTTCTTTTTTTTTTTGTTTTTATTTATTTATTTGAATTGTTGAGATTTAAAACTAATGTAAATACATTTCATTACGTTATTAAATAAAATTTTTACAACGTAAAATACCTATTTACACGAATGCCTATTAATAAATAAACTTGAATTTTACAGGTTTGTATTTCACTTCATAATTATTTATGGCTTGCTATTTTTAACGAAAGTGTAGTGTCTGGGATCAGACTAAAAACCTCCTTATGATTGGTGGGTGGAGGCTCGCTGGCAAGTGGAAGGTGCAATGCAATTATTCAATACAGTCCTTGTGTGTTTGTAGTCGTTACTTTTATTAATGTAATAAGTGATGAGTAGTTAATATAATTTATTAATTATTATAACGAGTGTATGAGATATAGTGAATATATTATTATTGTTTATATTCAGTAGTAGCAGCGGTGAGGATCGAGTCTGTGAGTAGTGTATTCTTGATGGCCAAGCAAGTTAGTGCCGTCTTGGCAGTCTGGGATCTTGGCGACGGGGGGGGGGGAGCAGGAGCTGTAGTGTACCAAGTGGTGGGAGAACGTCCGTGTGACGTCACAGCATGCGTATGCGAGCTCCATGGTAGTGGTAGTGGTAGTGGTAGTGGTGGTGTTGATGTTGGTGTACTCGATGCGAGCGTGACTCGCGGTGTACAGGTAAAAAGGTAAGAAATAGCTTCGACGTTACTTACACATGCGGGCGTAAATCGCTTTGTAAGGTACTATGCAAGAACGAACGTCGGCGTTGCTTGCACGTGGTGGCGGGAACTGCGTCAAGTGGTAGCAGTAACCGCGCGTGGCGAGGTAATATGCAAGAACGAGAAGAGTCGACGTTACTTGCACTCAGTGGCGGGAACTGCGCGATGAGATGGTAAGTAACTTACTCGAGTTGGCAGGAACCGATGCGGACGTAAACCGCGAGTGTAGAGTAGTGGCGGTGGTCCTGTCGTCATGGGTGCTTGTTAAGTAGTAAGAAGTAGTAAGGAACGAGCGTAGTGGCGTGGGTTCCAGTATATAGTTAATTGTGGCATCGCTATTATTTCCTTAGGTTGCTTGATGCTTGCCATGGCCTCCCAATGGCGATGGCAAGGGTGGGGGAGGATAGCTATCCCGATGTGAAGAGCGCATGATTGGTACTAGCAAGGAGCAGCAATCGCGACACGTGCGTGGAGATCCTTTCACATTCTCGTGAGAACTGGATACGTCGATAGCGAATCCGTGGCTCAACACCACGTGGTTGTTACTATGCCGATATTTGTCGTGGCGGCAATAGGGGCATAGCTTTGTGTGTGTGCACGCTTGTCTTACCTTTTGCAATTATCTCGCTTCTCAAAATGACTGTACACATTTGCATTGCTGTATCTTTCTTTATAGCATTTAAAATATCGACGAGTATTGCTATAATTTAATTAATTATAAATAATCATGTTAATTAATACTATTTTTTTAATTATCTTAATGAATCAAGACCGATTGTTTCGAACTGTAGTAAAATAATGTAATTTTGGTTTCTATAATAACTAAAATCGATTTATCGTCAAAAATAATCACTCTTAACAAACAAGGTGTTTGGCATCTGAATAATTTAATAGTTTTGTTGTATTGTTTTGAAAATTTGAGCTTGGCTAGGGATATTCATAGAGCTTAACAAAATTACAAAATAAATATTCTTGACATAGTTCATTCATTTATAAAAATTATTTACGAGTATAGGAACATGATAATTTTGTTTCTCGATACATTGATCAAATTATTCTTCAATTATTTTTAAATTGGCTTAAAAATAGTAGGATTTTACTCCAGGTCAAGTGAAATTCACTTTCAGTTCATAAAAAAAGTACTATAGTGATACGTCTGAATGAACATCTGCAGAATTTTAGTGATCGCATTTATTGTATTTTAATTTTCAAGTAGAAATCTTCTGAAGTATATATACAATGATCGTATAATGTAAATAAATAAAGCAAAGCGGTTGCGGTTCGAAAATAAAGGAATTATTCGTTATTAAAAAATAATTTTTATAAGTTCAAAATAAAATTTCACAAGTCAAATTTTTCTTACGTAGAATGCCATTTTAAAATATCAAAACACACAAATACATCGTTTTCATACGCTTTTATTATATTGTGTATGAATTCAATTTTGTTTCTTATATCAAATGTGCATTATAAATAAAATTAATAACATAGTAACCGTTATTGACCAAATTAATTTTTTATATAAACACTAGACAAATGTGTTTAAAATTAATGATGCATAACTAAAATGCATGCAAAAAAAATTTCAAAAAAATCCAAATTTTTTCTAGAATTATATAAACAATGAATTATTTTTTGTTATTTTATTAATGGATAGAATAATATTGTGCTTCAGAAACTTCATTATGAAATGATATTTAAACTTTTTACAGATATATTGATTCAATTCGTCAAAAATAAATTTTTCTTATATTAAACGATACTTGGACACAATTCGTATTATTGAATAAAATATTATTGTATACTCTCTGTTCTATAAATTTTTTCATTATATTACTATAATCGTGACTTTAAATATACATTCACACTCACAATTAACACATATGGATTGCATTGGTTGATTAAAAATTGAATTTGCAAAATATATATATAAATTTGAAATATTGTTTATATTATATGACAAATTTTTTAATTGAGCTTATTTCCTTATATTTATATTTTACTGCAATTCACTACATCACATTCACTCGTGTTTTTAAAGTTATTTACTTACTTTGATTTGTTTTGAAAAACTCTCAAACTGAAATATTAATTTTAAGTTAATTGAAAATAAACAAGTTTTGAAAAGGCTTACTTTTCGTAGTAAATAAAAAAATAAATAAATAAATAAAAATATAGATTTATATGTTTCTTATAAAGGGATTTTTAAATATTCTGATATCCTTTGCATTTAAGAAACTCTAAAAAATATGATAAAATTGTGATTATAAGTTTCGTTGCTTTTGATTGTTAATTAAATGTCAGTTGATTAAAGAAATGTGAATTCCTCGTATTGATTTAATTTTATAATCACAAGCTTACATTAATTATATGAAGGTTGTAGAATTTATTTTCCAACTTTCTATATATTTTCAAAGTCTGTTACGTAATGCTGAGTTTAAGTTGTCAGCGTAATGATCAAGTATCTATGGATTTTCGATGTCGAACGAGTCATACAAAATTTATATGTTTACAGCGAAGTTCGATGAATTACATTTCAATTAGATATTTTGAAAATTTATCTTACTTGACAAGCCAATAGAAATTGTGCACTTCATTTTAGTAAAATTTTGTCATTTTGAAAAATATTGAGAGTTGATAATTGATTTATTTTGAATAATGTTATATAATAAGTTAGAGGCAATTTATATGGCAGAAAAAGAATTCATTTTTAAATAATAACTTTTATTCTCTCATTTCCACATATTTTCTATGATTATGTTAAGCTTTATTCCATTTTTTATGTTGTAAAATCTGAAATCATTACCTTAAACTGTAAGAATAAAAATGTTGATGTAACAAAAAGATCATAATAAATACAAAACCAATAAAAATTATTTTCATTTTGTTAAGAAAATAAAGATTTTTTCAACAAATAAAGATAAAAACATCGGTGGTATTTACGCTCCATATTATAATTTACCTAAGTTCCATTGCAGTTATTTTGATCGATAATAGCGTACTGTAATCCTTATATTTGTAGTAAAACGTTATTGCCGCAGATTATAATGGATATTTCCGAAATTTATATACGAGTGCAAGAATGGAAAATTTCACTCACATGGACACTCACCGATTATCTTCGCTTAATCGTTCCTATATTGCCGAAACATTAAATAAAATTATAACTTACGTTAGAATTACCATAACACTTTGATATATTTATCATATAATGATTAACTTAAATAATAATCTTATTTCATTAAAATTATTATTTTTTCTTTGTATATTTTTATAAGTTAGAGAATAATCGAAATTAATGAATTAATATTATCAAAGCATTATTTTTATGTATGGATTTATTGGGGGTGGGGTGGGGGGTGGGTAATCTTTTCCTACCAAAAAAGATTTAAGTAAAGAAGAGAAATCACTTATAATTGTACATAAATATATATTTCTGTATATATTCCTTAGACATAAATTACATCTGATTCCAGAACTAATAAAATCACTGCTTCTTTTTGTAAAATCATTATTTTAATCTAAATATATTTTTATTCATAACTATTATTATTATTATTATTATTAATTTATATATTAATATTAAATAAAATTTATTTATTTATAACTTTCACGTATTTAAAATTGATGAATTTTCGTTGAATATTTCCATATAAGTTTGCAGATCAAGTATTTTTTGACAAACCAATTTTTATATTGAAATTTTTAATAGGAATAGTTTAACAATGATTCTTGTATACAATGAAAAGTTGAATAAATTTATGGATAATATTTCAGAGCTATATTATTCTTGAATTTAAATGCCAACATTTTCATAATTTTTATTTTTACTTTGAATTTTGGTAATTGTTTTCAGTTAGACATGTTTAACAAAATATTACTTTGAATTTCTCGTTTCAACAGAAATGGATAGTTTAAAATGAAGAACTATTTGCTTTGAAACAAAGTCTCTATTTTTCTCCTCATATTATGAAAAAATCGTGAATTTGATGTTTTTCACAAGCCAACGAGTTTATAAGATAAAAGATAAAATAGAGTAGCGAGAAAGAAAAGATGAGAGATAAATATTGCATCGGTTCAATTATATTAAAAAAAAAAAAAAACTAACATTATATCGTATAATTTTCATCATTATAATGAGTAATATATCTATCATAAATATCTCTGTATTATCTCCATTACATTATATCGTTAATCATTTAAAGTTATAGTCACTGTTATAATCAATACTCTGACTTCTTTAAATTTCTTAGCAAACTTCACAAACTACAAGAATATCATCGATGCATCTTGAATTTGGATTATTACTATTATCAATTTGCATATTATTGATATTGCAATTAACCAATGATACCGACTGCTAATTACAAAAGTTTCCGTCATTATAATAACGTCTCCAATTAACATTATCTTAACGAATGCCACAATACATGTGGATGGAGACCGTCAAACTTCATGGCGTATCATTTATGACAGTCAAATTGCGAATCCAGAGTCGCCTTCCGAAATCTGAAAGTTTTCAAGGAAGCTCCTGACCTAACACGTCTCCTCGGCCTTCCCGTTTAACGGGAAGCGACGCTATCTGGACATCCGTAACCTCAAGGTACTTCTACAGGTTAATCGCACGATGGAACAACAACCAAGCGGCATCTCGAGTCAACAACTGCAGAGCTTAATCTCCACGACCTGGAAGATATCCAATAGCAGCTCGTGCAAGAATGCTATTCCAGCGATTCCTCGCCGGAGTCCCGCATCGAGGACTTGCCGTTCGTCCTGACGAAGCTCTGGGTGATGAAGTGCTAGGATGAGGTAGTCCCAGTTCGAAGGACTTTAGTTACAAAGTATGTCGCGCGCTCTCTCAAGATCGTCCTTAAGTCCTGTGGGTGAGTGCGTTATACACTCTGTGTGTAAGTTATTAGAAGGTGCTTTTACAATCACACTTTGTTTCATAAGCAAACCTAACGAGCTGGGATTTAACAAGGTATTCAAGAGGTTCGTGGGATTACTTTATTATATACATGTATATGCGTTAAAAATGGGCAATTTAAACTTGGAAGATGTCGTGTGTTAACGTTGGTCTGTTTTTTTTTTTTTTTTGAGATTGTTAGTTAATTATAAGTATTTAAATATTGATTGAAATATTGTAATGTTCGTTTATATAGATTGTCGAATTTTAACGAACTTTGTAATTTCTTACTTAATTATGTATTTTATTTACGAAGAAATGCTTTATGAGCACCTTAGACTGATATTACAATGTCGAAAGACAAAGTTTTGTAATTAGTTAATTAAGTAGATAAGTAATATAGCTTTTAGCTACGTGGATATTTTTAATATTTAAGATTTGAAAGATTAATATTTGAAAGAGCAATTAGAAAGAAAAATTTTGTTTCTTTGATATATTTGAGTTACGATATTATTTTAAACAAAGAATTCACTTTTTATAATATGGAAACTCGCGCGCGCCACTCGCCTTCATACACACAAATATATATATATATATATATATATATAATTTTTGCCAATGATAAAGATTATATTTGAATCGATATATCATTATTGTCTTTATATAATAGTCTTTATTAATTAAGTAAATGTAATATGCTTATTACTGTAGCGTCAAATAATAAATTTAAAAAATGATGAATTCCGTCTTTCAGATAACATTACATTAATACGTTTAGTGTTTTTATTTTTAATAAATTACAAATATGATAATCAAATAGAATATAAAAAAAATTATATAATTATAAACCATTTTTCAATTCTTGTATGATTTATTCTTAATTTATTCTTTTAATTAAAACTTGCACAAAATACGAATTTCAACGATCAACGGAAATGATAATTATAATGAAAAATACTTCTATTTCAATAATTATAATCGAATGAAATAATTTCGATGAGTTAATTCAATTTTTGCTTTCAATACGTCTTAAATATTTATTCAAAGTCCCCATAATGATTGTACATTAAATGTTGTAATTTTATAAACAATTATGATATACTGTTTCCTCTACTTAACTAATATGATTCAAGATTTAATTGATTTCTTAATCGCATATATAATTCTTCGGTAAGAACGATTTAAAGTATGCAATGTGCTTTATGAAAATTTTATTACATTACGCAAAAAAAAAATTGTATTAATTATTATACGATCGACTAATTAGAATAACAAATCATTATTATATAGCTGACGTAATTTTTGATCAATTTAGCACTATTACCAAACTATATCCACTATATCTTATAATTTATTTTTAATACTTAATTGGTTACAGAAGCTTTCGAACTTATTAATTTATCAATATTAAAAGAGTATTATTTATACTTATATTTTTTATTATATCCATCTATGATATTTAGTTATATTGTATTTCACTTAATACTTAATTACTATTATTTAACTATCGTTATCTCAACTTTTGCTAAGAAATATTTAATTTTCTGGTTTTTGAACCGACATACTCTTCCGTTATTTCTGATTTTAATTATATTTTTTATCCATCTTAATTAATTACATTTAATTATCCTTGCGATATTTTTCGTAGCAGAAAATTCTTATCATATATTCCGGATTCTTTATATCTTATTTACATTAAGTAATTTGCTAAATTTTTTATTTTATAACTTTATCGCAAATTTGTTTCTTAATTTTTAAATATTACCGCTTGTACCGAAAAAAAAAATTATCAATAAAATATTCATCAAATCTATTGCTTCGCGAGTTATTGATTAAATATGCATTTTCAATGAATAAAAATAATCTTTCCTTCCTAAGACTCTTATCTATATTGTGTAGT
This sequence comes from Ceratosolen solmsi marchali, assembly GCF_000503995.2. Lineage (NCBI taxonomy): Eukaryota > Metazoa > Arthropoda > Insecta > Hymenoptera > Agaonidae > Ceratosolen > Ceratosolen solmsi. Next base: position 7,911,755 of record NW_011948413.1, read on the forward strand.
ATCCTGTATACATTATTATTATCATTAATTAATAATTTTCATTATGTTTTCTTGAATTTTTTTATTTATTTATTTATATACCTAAGGTTTGTTTCATCTGAATAGCAGAAATATATTTCATATGTCCATACCGAGTATAAAATAATTTTTTATATTCATTAATTATACCTTCTCTTATCTCACTATAATTTTTCTTATTTTTATTTTTTTCCGCTTTAATATATCAACACTATTTTCTCTTATCATTGAACACTGATTTTGTAATTTTCATAATGCACTAATCTTTATCTATTATTAATTTTTTTTTTTTCATCCTGGATAATCACTATATATAGCTTATATAAAACTTTATTTTAACAAAATGAAATTTAAGTTTTAAAATGTTTAAACAAATTTCTGCATTTCTGCTTCTACAAAATGTTATTTCAATTCTTAAAAATTATTAAGATAAATATATTTAATAATATTAGATTTTTAATAAATTATATGTTCGAAAATCATGTAGTTTTCTAGGCTCGAACTGCCAATGCTTCAATATCTTATTTTTGCCGGCCGCGCTGGTCAAATGCCGGAAAGGAGTTAAGTGAAAGGGATGTAGAAAATATAGTACGTTTTCATTTGATATTTTACAATTTATAAAACAATTACATATTGATGTCTTGGAATCTTCTGGAGTCTAATGTGAAGATGCGATTTCTTGGAACGTTTCTTGTGACGGATGTTTCACTACACAAGATGATCCTTGAATCATGGACGGACTGGACTTTGTGCACTCACAGTGATACGGTGACCTTGATCCGATCCTGGGATGAGTAGTTGACGATTATTCGCTCACCAACGAAGGAGATTTAACGTTGACACCTATCGACTGCTGCACAAGAGAGGGTCGATGTATCTTCCTTTTATCAGTGGGTGGGTGGTCACTACTTAACAAAAACTTGGTCACTAGTTTTCACTTGAATATTCACCCCACGCGGACAGCGAAGGAATTAGACTTTGACAATGAGAATATCGAAAAAGTGGCAGTTTTTTCAATTGTGTCGTGTCTCACTCACCCCTCAACGAGACTTAGCTTAGCTGACGGGTGGGGGCGGAGGGGGGTGTTCTTGGTAATGCGTCTTTGCTTGGCCCTGCGCAAGTGGCAACGTGTGGATATGCAAGCGGCAACAATGTATGTCTCGTGACATTGAGGGCATCGGGGACACGAGATGGATTTCTCGTTACAAATAAATTTTTGGAAATGTTTTTTCAACTCGATTGTTTTCGTACATCTTAACTCTCGAAATATTCTCGCGTAAACGGACTCGCCGCGCTCTTGCTAGTAAACGACAAAGGTCGTTTATTCCGCTTACCGAACCTCCAATGACCGTGGAAGAATTTTTATAAAAATTATGACCCTCGGTATTTTCCCCCAAAATAATTCACGAGAAATTCTCTCAATCTCAAACATATTTAAAATCTGCACGGTCGAAAGGATAATATATATTCTATAGATAACGATTAGAAAAGGGTCGTAAATATATATCATTAATTTATTTTTTTATATTAGAATATTTATTTATTTCTTTCTTTTTCTGTTTTTTTTTTTGGATTAAGTTTATTATACGAAAAGTTTCGATTAAATTCGAAATAAAGCATTTTATAGAAACATTTTTAAATTTCATTTTGAATGAGAATTAATATTTTTGCTCATACATGTAATAACGCATTTCATATTAATTTTTACCAGCGAAACATTTTTAAACATTGAAGCTGTGCAAATAATTAAGCATATTGATGAATCATTAAGAAACAAGTAATATGAAATCTAATACGTTAACCAGGATTAATCGATCATTGAGTAACAGCTAATTGCAAAATAATAAATGTTAAAAAATCTTAATGCTTTTACTCTCGAAGCTATTGAAAAACAAAATTTCATTAATTGATGGTAAAATTACATATTTTTGTATATGACATAGCTATTGCATTAAGACTCTTTTACCTTTAAACAATAATAGATATTAATTTTTTTCTTTATCTCATATATAACTTATCGATAACAAATTAGTTATAAAGTAATATCATTTATAACTTTGTCATTTCATTGTTCATGCAATTTTTATCTAAAATTGAAAATTTGATATAATCGTTAAAGTGTTTGTTTATTTGTAAATCGTGAATTATTGTTCTTATAAAATTTGAAAAGAAAAAAAGCAAATTGTTTAAATCTGAACTTACAATATATTTACGAAGGGAATATATCATGACTATGATTGCTTTATGATTAGCAATAGTATCGGTAAAATCACGAACTCTTGTTTCATTAAATATTTAATGTCTTCATCGAAAATATATTATTCCAGCAAAGATGATTGACCAAATGTAGCCCAATCCAATTTGATCGAATTGACTTTTCCACTACATAAATGATGCGAGCTAAGCTCATAAAACTTATGCAATTTTAAAGACTTTGGGGCTTCGTAACTGGCAGCCGCTGACGTAAATCAGTATGTGAATCCCGACCCGCTGATCATCCATTTTCGCAAGGAGAATTCCTGGCTGCACTACCGCTTGAACGCACTCAAGGACGAGATAAAAAAATCCGAATAAAGCACTTAACGAGCACGATTATGACAATAATTATGGGGAAAAGTCGCCTATCTGAAAGCATAAGTACACGCAGTTCGTTAAGAGGCGAGAGCATCGAAAGAAAAACAATAAAGAGGACTCATCCACTATATTTACTATTTTTATTTCATTGCTTTATCTGCTTAGCATTATGGTACATCCGATTAGATAAATATTCTCAAATATATATTAGCCTCGTTCATTAGAGCATAGATAATAAATAACAATGTATTTTTAATAATATTTTGTAATTTAATTTTCTATATTAAATAGTTACGTACGAGCACTGTGAGATTTGATACGCTTAATATCTTAAAACTAAAAGTCAGAAGAATGTAAATATAAATCATACATTACGTAGAATTTGAAGAAATATAATCGGCTTAACTACTAAACAATACATCCTTTATACATTGTACGAGATGCGCTTTAATACATTAATTTATATACTCGTTATTTCTTACTTATTTATTAAAATGGCTTAAAAGAACAATTAAAACTTACATATCTATAGTTTGTAATTAATTCTCTATATTATTAAAATGCGTAATTAAATATGAAATTATTAATGTTTATATATTACATGAATATGGCAATAATATAATGAATGCGTAGTTTTACTAAAAGTATAACGACGATATAATTTTCATTTAATGGCTATTCTCAAGTTCATAATAATTTTTAAAAGTAATTTCAACTATTCTTAAGATATTTATTTATTACGCGCATGCAAACACAGACGCGCGCACGTGCAAATAAATACACATACGCATACACACATAATTGATTTTTTTTTTTATAAACCAATTTATAGAGTAAATACATTTTTATTATTAGAAAATGTTTATATATTATATAAAGAAATTTATTTATAGAGAGTAGTTTATTAAGGAAACAGAGCAGCGACATTTTTAATCATGATATACTATTTATTGATATTTTCACATAATTTACGCATAATATTAGTAGTATTATTATTTAAATTTTATTTTTATATAAATTAAAATTCAATATTTGGGAGTACAAAAGCATGACGTTTTTTCATACAAAATTTACTTTTCGTTTGCTAATTAATTTTTATTCGAATAATAATTGGATCTACTGTTTAGCGTGCAATTAGTTTACTTCAGTTCAACGTTTTACAAATATTATTAAAATACCTTTTTTCAGTCAGATTATAGTTATATATTTAAATTAGTTAAGTATAATTAATTTTTTAACGATAATTTGTAAACTTATACGCAGCAAAAATTTTCCATGGTAATTATTATATGTTAAAGTAATTGCGAGTGTTTGAATATAAATTAGTATGAATTTTAAATCAGATCTTTTGAAGTCATAAATAAATTCTATTTATCCAGTAAAAAGAACAATACCTCTTTCAAATAACTAAAATTTTTAATTTTATAAATGTGCATTTGGATGTAGCGTACTTATTACCGTATGGACTTTTAGAAAAATTAATGTTAAAGATAAATATAAAGATATCAAAATATAATGATATATATGTTAAAGATTTTATTTACAATAACAAATATTTATATGGTTATGTACTTAGTCGATTTAATGCCAGTTTCAAATGAAATAATTTCATTTATTTGAAAGGGTTGTGATAGCAGATTTGAAAATGTACTTTAAAATTTAAAATTCATACAAGTTTAACCGACATGTACAATAAAAGAATATATGTTTAATGATATAAAAAAAATGTTAAAACAATGCAGATGTGTATTTTTAATTATTATGTCTTATTTCTATGCAAATAACAATGAAGATTATTACAATTGTACACTAAACAACGTGTCTGCATAGATATAAATTTAATTTGTACTTACATGTGTACGAATATGAAGTACTATTGGATTTAGTTGCATCAGAAGCAAAATAATGTCAAATCAATCAATATTTGTCATTGAAATTTATTATACTTGAAATGTAAAATTTTTGTATTATTATAAATCTATAAGTTTATTTTTATAAATTGAAAAAATTAGACAGACCGTTTCAGTAATATTACAATGAATTTGGAATGGAATTTTACATAAATATGCAATGCGTAAATTTTTATCATAGATGTTCATTATAGATTTTTATTATACAAAGATAATTAGAAAAATATAATGTAAAATCTTTCAAGATTAGAAGAGTTTGAAAATATTTTATATCACTTGCGTGTATGAAATATTCAACAAATTATTCTTTTCGTTCAAATTATTGAAAAACAAATTACTATTCGTCGTTACAAGAAAGATCTTTTTAAAGGATAAGAGGTGTTTCTTTAAGCTTACAAATAATCGGCATAACAAAAACGCCGATTCGTTTAAAACGATTATTAAAAAAATTCACTCTTTTAAACTTTTTGGCATATTCCTTTTCTAAAATTCATATTAGCATTATGCATGCAATACTCGCGACAAAAAAAAATTGTAATTATCAATTGAGTGCATATTATTAAGTAGTTTAAGCTTATAAATTTAGTGAGTGATTACCAATACAGCAAACGTAGAGAGAAAAATATTCCAACTATATTTTTGAAGATGATCTTACTTGAAATATTATCATAATGATGGGATGAAATGAAAACGTGGCTCACGAGAGACAATAGCCAATCTCCAAGTGAAAGTGCAGGAAGGGAGGAAGGACGAGCACACTCGTGTACGGCTCCAAATCGTTTACGCGCGAAGCTACGCGAGAGCTGATGAAAGACGGGGGAAAAAAAGCGATCAGCAGGTGCCTTGCGCGTTAGAGAAATCAATAGAGACATTGGTTGAACTTTGGAAAAGCTGTGATGAGCTTAGGAAGGAGAATGAGCATCTCTTCACTCGGGTCGAAACTTTGAAGTAAGCTATTGCCGCAGAATTTAATTTCAAGAGATAAGACAATAGAATGCAATTTAACAGTTTAATTAAATTTTAAATTGTCAATAATTAATGTTGCAAGTGTATAGGAAAATTTGAAGCCCCTTAATAATTTATACTGTTTCACATATTAAATAAATGTATGGTTGGTTGGTTGGTTATTTCGAAGGGCAAATGTGAATGGTGACGAGGCTGAAGAAAAATTGATAAAAGCTCATTTATAACGCGAAGAGACATTTAATTTGTACGCAAGAATAAAAATGTTAGGACAGTTAGTGGATGAAATGCGATTACAACTCGCGAAAGAAAAAACCGATATAATCATTGACTTATAGAACAAAGTATTCCGTGGTAAGTTGTTTCTAAATGCAGAAACTGAATCAACAGAAAAATATAATCACGAGGAAAAAGACGAGAAGAAGATATTTAAAGTATTATTAGCTTCTTTAAATTCGTTGTAATGCCATTAAAGCTGTTAAAAGTTAAAAGTTAGTGAAAAATTAGCGTTCTGCACTTTTGTTTATAAACAAGTACAATAGCAGCAGGGTATTTTATGTAAAAACAAAAAAAAAACAAAAAAAAAACAAAAAAAAAGATCAAGTACGCGTTAAACATATATATATGCATATGCTGAAGCTTCAATTACTTTGTTTTGTTATATAATCGTCCTTTTTCTACTTTAAAAATGTTCAAATGTATACTATATTTTAAAGCTCAAGTTTTTTAAGTTGTATACGTTTTATTATTAACGTTGTATAGCCATTTTCGTTTCAACGATTAAACCATTTTATTTCCTAAATACATTTTAGTTCACATGCGAACATATTAATATTTTTTTAAAAACATATTTTTATGAGACCTCTGCTCAAACAGAAACTTATTTTCATTGCAGCATGGCTTTTCCAATTTATAAACTGATTTTTGTCAAGTTTATAGAAGTACTTCTGACTTTGAAGACTTTTATTCTACATTTTAATTCACTTATGCCATGTGTATACTATTAAAAGTACTTTCCAGTACAAAAGATTGTATGCAAAAAGTGCATCCACAAAAAAAAAAAAAAAAAAAAAAAAAAAACCCCAAACAAAAAAAAAAATAACCACCAATCAATATAGAAGAATTTGTATGTCAAAGTATTTTCTTTATTTTAATATTTCTAAAATATTCAATGGACATTAACGTTCGTACCTTTGTTGAAACGCACATTTGTCTTAGATAATTAATATTAATTTCACGGCTCAAGGTACGTTACTGTCGTTTCTTTCAAATATAAAAAAATCTTTGCATGAAGCGATAATTCATTAATGCGTATTTTCAACGTCTCCTCGTATCCTTTAAGCTTTCGTATATTATATAAAAACGGGAATATAGAAAATTCACATAATTCGAACTATTATCTAGGTATTCAATATCAAAACTATTGTCGAATAAATTGCTCTTTTATTATCAAGTGCGCGTCTTTATGGATATTTAATTTTTTTTCCCTCGCCATTATTATTTGAGAATTGCTTGGAAAATAAAGTGCGCGTGCATTGGCAAGTTTAGTTAGGTTTAACGTTTCATGTGAAAACGAAATATTCCAAATGTAAGCCACTCCCCCCCCCCCCCCCCCCCCCCCCCCCCCCCCCCCCCCCCCCCCCCCCCCCCCCCCACCCCCCCCCCCCACCCAAACAAAACCACACCCCCGCCCCATCAACACCACTACATTAAGAGAATAGTTGACTATTATTAATATTAATTTTTCATAAATATTTTAAAATTAAAAATTGATCGCATTAATATTTCGATGAAAAGATCGAAATGAAATTTAATACTCTAACGGTAATAATGAATTTGACAATTAATATGGAAATTGATAATCAACTAATTTGAAAAGTAAATAATTATAAGCATTAGTTTATTAGCTACTACAAGAGCATATAAAATGAAAGTTTAGTGAATGCATTTTTAAAATGAAATAATCAACCATTGATGAGTAAATAAAATCATAAACAATAGAATTTGAGAAATTTTAGAATTTGCACTTAATCAATAAGGTGCCCGAATTATTGTAAAATTATGTAAAATTTCGAATCATTATGACATTGATATACAAAAATTGTATTAATTCACAAGAGTCGCCAAATTCAGAAAATTATAAAGTTTCCGTAACAAATAATTTCAATAATTATAATGCAGCTTAAGTTTCACAATTCATTAAAAATTTAAGTCAAAATTATGATAAACATGAAACATTATGGTCGGCGTAAATAATCAAAATTAACCGCGGAAAGAAAAAAGCGGCGACCCAACAAATCAACCGAAAGCTTTACAAGAGTCCTTCGCAAAATTACATCAAAAGTTGTTAATAAAAGAAAAAAAGTGCGAGCGCATCGTGGTAGAGGGAAGTTATTAATTTAAAGTGAATTTATTGAAAATTATATAAAAAGTGTAGAGAATCATTGTGATGCAAATTCATTCTAAATTTTTATTTTGATAAATTATATCAGCCGTTTATCCGTGAACAATTCTAAACTATTGACATCTATTCGTTGACCATTGACATATATTCGCTGAGAATTCTAAAATTACCTTTTAAGATTATAGCTAACGTGGCCGTGTAATTTCACCTCTAATGATTGTTATTTTAGAGCAATTATAGAGAATCCAAAGACTATCGATAATTGCATGTATCATCGGACTTTTTTTCAGTGCCGATCAATAGACTCGAAATACCATTATTAAACGTAAATGAGAAGAGAATTATCAAATCTCTAAAATTATCCGTACGAACAATCCATATTGACCGGATCCATTCTGCCTCGTCCAATGAGAATTTTTCTCATAAAATAAGTGGCGTAAATAAATCATTTACACTCGGATCGTTCAGGCGATCGATAATTCCACGAGAGGAACGTACAGCAGCATGGACCCACCACCAGTCGATTCAATTCGTAAGGACAACAGTGCCGAGTCAACAGTGTCGACAACACGAGCATCGAGGCGCAAGTGGACAAGTTACAAGCGACAAACGACAAATTCGCGTTCGAGTTCCAGTTCTCTCAGCCCTTGCAGTCCTTACAGCTAAATAAGCACATTAATAAACTCAGAACGGAGATGGATGCGCTAACGAAGGAGAAGGCCGACCTGGTGCAGGAGCTCGAAGACGCCGAGCAACGGGGCTCGAACATCCGCGTGGATAAGGACGCGCTCGAGGCCGAAATGGATGAGCTCGAGTGGCAGCTACACAAGCTGAAGAAGGGCCTGGAGCTTGAAGCATCCGCGAAGAGGACGACGACGCCGCGGCTGATATTCGAAAGCACGAGGAGCGCTTTATCGAGGAGGCCAAGAGCCCCTCGCCCTGGTTCCTCCTAAGTGGAAAAACGTGTAGCGTCTTTACGTTTAAGAAATGTACGACTTTGCGAGACGATTGATTTTCAGTATTAGCTGCAAGTAGCCTGATATGCGTACAAGAGTGTCGGAAGTGCATTAATGTGCATGGACATGCGTTTTAGGACTGCGTGGGCACCGCGCGATAAGCGAAGTAAAATAGAATGCTGCAGTGGGGGAATCGTACATACTTATTCCATTATGTATGATTTGTACCGTCGATTATGGGGATTATTTGAAGATGGGTATTGTCGAGAAATTCGACATTTTTCTCAAGTTTCATTGTAATTACGAACGATCTCTCGAACCCATTCCTGGCTTCGTCATACGTGCATCGATTTGGGTTCGCAAGAGATCGCAATTCTCTGTCTTCGATGCCGCTTCTTCTGTTTTTTTTTTTCTTCTTTTTTTCTTTTTTCTTTGCCTTTTCATTTTATCATATAGGCAGTTCAAGATTGCGCTAAGGAATTATCTTTAAAAGATAATATTTTTATTTACTTATCGAATATTCCTCGTACCTGTTCACATGATAAAAGAAACATCTCTTATTATATTAATTAATTTGAATAACAGACTTTTATTAGTATTTTCTCTATATAATATATATTCATCTAACATATTACATATTATGAGGAGTTTCGAATAATCTAATCCAATTCTTAGAGCTTCGTTACCTCTCTCTCTCTCACTCTTTTTTTTTTTTTTTTTTTTTTTTTTTTTTTTTTTTTTTTTTTTTTTTTTTTTTTTTTTTTTTTTTTAATTTAACGTTATTTGACGCTATTTCTAACACATTATATTTACGAAGCATTATATCAGTAAATAAATAAAATATTTACGACGTGCTCGAGAAAGTAGGATATATTAGGATAGATTAGTCAATGAAAAGAAATACGTAAGATAATCAATATTTTATAAGCCAAGTTTCTTAACTACGTCCAATCATTAGAGTTTCAGGATAAATTCATGGAATATTTGGGCAATTTAATTTTGATTTCATTGGAAAATAAATATTTAGAGCCTTTAAACCAAATCTCAATCTTAACTGACGGAATTTCTATTTTCGCATGAGTTATCTTTTGATTTTCATCAATCTTCATTTGCACCTGTTGCATGTAATCTTCCTACGCTATAACTTTCAATTTTATAAAATATTTTGTTATGAATATAATGGAATCGCATGCACTTTTCAGATTTTTAAACACAAAATGGATAATTAATCTAATTTTATGTCATTTTTCATAATTCATAATTACATTCGATCACGATCTTCTTATTCTTCAACATTATATTTCTATTCGACAACTTGACCTATCATTTAAATTATATTTTCATAAGTTTTATTCTTAATCAGTAGAGCGATTCCACAATTTATTCTGGTTAAAATTAATTATCTCTTTTAATTTATACTACACTTTTTCGATGCTTTGTAATAGACATTTATTGTTATCGGTGCTAATGTCACTTGATTTAGTTAAATTTTTTTTACGAATCGTTAAATTTACTATTAAATTATTTTAAGCTATGAAGCAGCTTCTTACTAAAACTTATTTTTAAACAGCAAAATCTTGTTATTTTTAGAAATTCGATTTTTGTAAATTCCGAAGTCATTGTTTTGAACAAAAGTGCGTAAATTCTATCACAGCATATAAACAATATCAACTTTTAAAATAAATACCGCTATCTACAATAGAATATAATATACTTTATACATAAATGTTATCCTTCTATTATATTAATATAATAGTCTGACTATTTTAAATTATTTCCTTCAAAAAGTTCGAAAAAAATCTTACTTATTCAATATAATTTGTAAATTATATTGAATTGCTTTGAAAAATATTCACAAATGCATATGATGCAATGTTTACAATTTTTATACGCATAAATAATAATAATAATAACAATAATAACAACAATAATAATAATAACAATAATAACAACAATAATAATAATAACAATAATAACAACAATAATAATAATAACAATAATAACAACAATAATAATAATGATAATAATAATAATAATGGCAAGCAAACGATTATAGATTTATGCAATTTAATTATTTATAAATTTTTTCACACTCGATACTATTTCTCGATAATGTTTATTGCAAAAGGAATCTTTGTAAATTAATAAAATATTGTCCGATATAGAGACAAATTCCAATAATCCATATGAATTCTAATTTTATGTATAATTACAAAAATCAACTGTACATACATTTTCGACATTTCAATAAACTAAGATACACACAAATTACAAATTAAGATTCTCATTGAGAAAGACTCATTCGTAAAGATATTAATCATTAAATTGAAATATTTTTATATAATATAATAGATACTAAACTAAAATTTATATAACTTTGTATACAATTGTTATATGAGCTGATAAAATACTATAAACATACGTGGGTTATTATATAAATTATTGTACCCTATATCAATACCATTATATTATTTACCTTTTATTCTTTCACACTTTGTCTGCATAATTTTCTGTATCATTGGTACAATTATAAAAATAAATCTATAAAGTATTAAAACTAAATTAATTGTTTATTTTGTATTGTATTGTGTATAAAGAGCTTACTTTGTACAAAAATTTACAATTCACAAATTACATGAAACCCTATTTTAAAATTTCCATTGAATTTGTCGGTTATAACTCCAATTACTATCAATTATTTGATTATGATTATAGGAGAAAAAAATACTATGACGTTGAAACATTTTCAATTATTATTTTAATCGTCCTCGAGCACTATTATTTATTTTAATTTATACGTAGCGCGAAGGTTCATATAATTCACAAAAATGTAATTTCAATATCTTTATCTAATTATATCAAGTCTTAAAATTGTCTTTGCATTCTCACTATTATTCAATCTAATTTAGTTCCAAGTATTTTATATATTTTTAATAGTTTTCTCAGAATAAACATAATGTTTACTATTTTATTTGCCCTTACCAAAGTAATATACCTTTTAAATACTTTAATTATCTATTATTTATTATTTTATTATTTTATTTTATTATTTTATTAATTATTTATTTAATCTTAAAATTGTCTTTGCATTCTCACTATTACTCAATCTAATCTAATTTAATTCCAAGTATTTTATATATTTTTAATATTTTTCTCAGAATAAACATAATGTTTACTATTTTATTTGCCCTTACCAAAGTAATATACCTTCTAAATACTTTAATTATCATCATTTGTATTATTATTATCGTGATTATTATTATATTTATTAGCGATTGTTATAAAAGCTGACCGATACAAATTATGTTGTGTATAATAATAAAACAATTTTTTAAAGATAAACACTTGAAGAAAAATGCATCTACCTAGCTTCTCATGGGGCTAGAAATCGTATTTCGAACATTTCGTTTTCGCAACGGATACTGAGCCCCCCAATAAATCTTCCGATACCTATCCATTTCATTCTTCGAGCGATCCTTATCTGATAATAATAGCGCAAAATCTGACTTCTATGATAAAAATATACCCTTTTATACATATACATTTTTATATAGAAATTGCAAGCTTGAAGTTCATAACTTTCTTCGAGCAAATGTTTTAACTTTAAAAAGCAATACAACTGAAACGTTATTAAATTACTGAAAAAATCACAACATATTATATACATTATTAATCTGTTAATACGTAACATAATGTAATCTATAATAATATTTCATTAAATTTTTATGCGTTTGAGGAAAATTAGAGTATTAATAAATTCAAAATTTGTTTATACAAAAGTACGATCATCCGAGTTTTGACAAAATTTTTTTTTTTTTTTTATTATATAAAGTAGTAGAAAGTATAGAATTATCTAGTAATTTCTTATTCAGTTATATAATTTTTCAAAAAGTAAATTAGTATTCGAGGATTAGAGCAACGAATGGACCTCGAGCGGTGCCTCGAATTGAAAAAATATTTGATTCTTATCGTTAAGTGAAAGGGTTGAGTATAGTATGCGCTAAAAAAGCAAGAAAATTTTAACATCAAGTGGTGGAAAGCATAGAAAAGCTGTCAGCCAATTGAATTTTCAGCTTCCAGCCTCCAGATACTTAGACTATTACAACCTCCGTCTTCTCAAACCCAATGTTATAGCATCTGAATAAACAAAAATTATTATTATAAATAATTTTGTTTTTTTTTTGTTTTTTTTTTGTTTTTTTTGTTTTTGTTTTTATTTATTTATTTATCTTTATTAAATAGCCCATTAATTTAATAGAGTTGTCACTTGCTGTTCTAAAATCACATTTTATATTAATGAATTGAAATTTGGATATGAATACGTAATACCAAAGGCATAAATACATAAAAATATTGGACTTAAATAATTATTATTGGACTACGTTACTGTGTAATTATAAAAAAATCTTATTCAGACAAAGTCTGATATAAGTTAAGCTATGAATTATATTATAAAACTATAAGTATAGTTATTTGACAATCATTATTCCAGTCAATATTTCATGTTTAACGTAGCCTAAATGTGTGTGTGTGTGTGTGTGTGTGTGTGTGTTGGAGTAAAAAAACAAACGAATTTTTGTATTGTAGGTGAGAATAGTTGATCTTATGTATGTATAATTAAAAGTTTGTTTATAACAATTAATTTATTTTTGTGTATTATATTTAATTGTGCCAAAAAGCAATAAATAATAATAAATAACAACTAGCATTTTGTAATTGGATATTATTTTTAACATAATTGAATATGCAAATGAAACTTTCAATTATTATTTTTAACCTTTATTCATCTTTATACATATACTTAAAAAATAATATATCATTTTATGATATTTATTATAATTTCAGATAAGTTTAGGCAAACTTAGAATTACTTTTATTCATCAATATTATTAAATATATGCTGAAATTTAATAGTCAAATCAATAATTTAAAATCTTACTTACTCTACTAATAATAATGGATTTTGATGTATTTGGATATAATATTAAATAATATAATTCATTATTTCATTGCTTAACATACACATATACTTATTATATTCTTGAATTATAAATAATAATTATTGTTTTGTGCAATAGGGAATGGATTATATTAGAAAATTGATTGTTTACCCAGATGAATCGAATAGAATTAAATCGGAAATATTGTCTGAATTATTAAATGTTAAATATATTAAGAGATATTAGTTGATACTGCAAATGAATCAGCTCTTACACACATTGCAACAGTTATCGAAAACTATTCCCAAAACTCAGCAAAAACTTCATTACCATGGAACTTTAAAAGAAAAAGAAGTGAACTATTTATGTATATTTATCTAGATAAATAATATTCTTTATTTCTATTATTTACTTTACTACGTATATATTTACATTGCAGTAAAATTATATTTAATAATATCGATAAATAATCATATTTCGTAAAAGATAGATACCATAGATAGATAGAAAAAGATATTTATCGATGATATAAACATAACAGATATTAATGATAAAAAGGTGTATTATAATATCATTAGGTTTAACTTAATTATTTAATTTTATAAAAAAAAAAAAACCCTCTTGAGAAATAATACTTTATATTTTTTTATTTACTCAATATCAAAGAGTTTATAAATATAAAAATTTCAAATACATACATTTTTTTTATTATTATATTATATATATATATATATATATATATAAACAAAATAAGTCAATAAAGTAACATTTATATTATTCTAGACATAAATTCTTATGTTCTTTATAATAAAAATTAACTCTGACAACTGCACTAAGTCTTTGCCTTGTTGATAAAAATATTGAAAAGAAACTCTATTGATATAAATATAATTATATTTGCTTAAAATTCAATGTAGTATTGATTCATAATTTACATATAAATAAAGATAATCAGTATGTTCGGGATTGATGCTGTGCCATGAATTTTAAACAAAAGAAAGGTCATACGCGCTGTCCGCCAAGCTTTTGGTTCGTGCGCGTATTCCAAAGTCTCAAACGCTCAATTGTAATATCACTCAGTGTTTTTAGTATATACTGTGACGATGACACGTGGCCATATATTTGGCAGCATAGTTAATAACACACGTGTGCATAAGAATAAGAAATCGGAAGATCGGAAAATCGGAGAATAGTGATTACAGTGAAGCCAATGGAATAGTAATCAAAGGGAATATTAATTAAACAGCAATCAAGAGACTTTGTCAACACCTTACAAGGTACATATTTTTATATTAATAAATAAACTAGTCACATGTAGCACAAGAAACCTGGGCAATTTCGCATCCCCTGACGCAGTCGACAGGTGATGGACACTTGGTCGTGCATGTCCTGAAATAGTCACTAGGTGACGAGCACGTGATCGCGCATTCTTTAAATAGTCAACTCAATGACGCAGTAAGTCAAGGCCAGACTTCAATATATCGACTGATCAACAGTAAGGACATTTTCCAGAAATCCTGAAGATTTCTAAGGTTTATAATCAATGATACTTGTGTGTGACTAGCTCTTCTACCGTTCCCTTATAAATAATTAAAGACACAATTGATTACTTAACATATTCCATTAAACATCTTACACCATAACAAGTATAGTTATTATTCATACATCAAGCGTACTTGATTAAACTACCATCTTCTCATGCTACATCACAAGCATGATTGACTGATGATTACACCAGCTGATATTTACAACATCAGCATTACTTCAACTTCAAGATACTTAGTCATATCCATAGAACTACAATAATTTAAGAATACAAGAACACAATTCAATTAACACTTCAATAGAATTATTTCTCTCTACATCAACAGTGCAATATTATTATAATCATTTACAAATAATAAACATTGTTTTTACGAAATACCTAATATTTTTCAGCCTTATCACTTATTATTTCCATTGAAGTTATTATGCCGAGAGACTAATTCACTGAACTATTGAATGGGCAGTTCGAGCCATAAACCAAACCTTTAAAATCGAACACAATACTTTGCACTTTTTACATTATAAGTATAGTAAAAAATTATAATAAATACTATTGTTCAAAATATGAAAAAATTTACTTTCTTTACATCTAAGTATAATGTATGTCAACGCGATATTATTAATAATATACGAGGATTGTAATTTCTAAAATTACGAAAGTAATAATTTGAAATATCCTTTAATAAATAAATAATATTAACCGGTAGTTTAAAGATTTTTCTTATAAAACTGAAGCTTGATTTAATTAAAAGAAGAAAAAAAATTCAGTAAGTTATACTAATTTTGTTGTATTACTGTGTAATTTAAAATATATAGTATTCATTAAATAAATAGTGAAAGTGAAAGTTTAAAGAATATTATCAATCGTTAATTTAAGACATTAGGACGGAGATATTACAAATTAAATTTATTAATAGTCTATCTAAGACACGAAATAAATTATGCTTTTTTTTGTAGTAAAAAATTATTTTCATACATATGACAATATATTAACTTGTAGCCGTTTCATTCGTTATGCAAAAAACAAAAAAAAAAAAACTAACACATAAATAATGCTGACGTAAGCCTTCTAGAATAAAATTATTATTATGCTGATTTAACTTTTGCATGTGAATTCTAAATCATACCAATACATTAACATTATGTAATTGTTAATAATTAAGTTTTAATGATTAATGATTAGCTTGGTTGCTTGATCGATATGATATTTGTAAGTATCGTTCTCATAGTATTTTTTTTATTTATCTTCGAGGAATTTAATTGATTCTTTGCTACTTTAAAAAAATCTTTCGTATGTTTGTACTGCTATTATGCAGGCCAACTAAAAACATTCGTCCTTTTATTTTCAACATTTTTATTATTTATATTTATATCATAATGTATATCGATCATACGTAGTGGGATAGCAGAAGTTGCACTTTAAGTTTTTGAATTATTTTCGACGGTAAGAAGTTTGTATATTTCATTCTATTTTTGATTTATTTGAAAAAAAAATATTTTATTCTATCAAATCATTCTACTAGCATTTCATAAAATATATATTAATAATTATTATAATTGAAATTATTTATATTAATTAATTGCTAATATGAGCTAATAATTAATAGTTTTGTAACTATATTACTTTAAAATACCAAAAATTAATAATTATTTATTATAAATGAACTTGATTGTTTTATTTTCACATTATTTATTTAATTTAAATATTCTAATTTCACCATTTTCTATTTAATTCTATTTTAGTGTTTAACTATTTCCTATATTTATCTTTTATTTTTCTCATATTTATTAATTCTATTATCTCTTCATACTCTGCGGATAATACGTCGTAAAATTATTTTTATTAACATTATGATTATTTACTATTTTAACTATGTTAACTATCTTATATGAAAAGGTTGATTATCCCCGTATAAACTACGTTTCGAATTACAGTTTACGTTTTAATGTTTGAAAGACATTTTATTCCTTCAATATTTACATTTTATTTACAGTTTATTCTATTGTATAAATCTGACAATACTTTCACGAATTACATTATTTAAGATAAATAATAGCATATTGATTTTTAAAATTCATTATGATTTTTAACGGTGCCTATAAATTATTTCACCCTTTTCATAACCAAGTATAATTTATCGTTAATCCCAATTTTCATTATATAAACTATTTTTTACAATTACCAGAAACAAAATGGATAGTCCATTTTTATTTTATTCGTTAACATTAAAACTCGTTAACCGTAATATTTTTATGAATACCATTAATTATGTTTGGCTTTTACAGCTACCTGACACCAATATTCGATCAGTTTTTCAGTTACTTCCATCATACGCGTATTAATGATTTTTTTTTTTTTTTTTTTTTTTTTTTTTTTAACAATATCTGCTTTATAATGAGTAACTCCCTGTAATAAATTACTATAAATTAATAACAAATAAAAACATTAACTTTCTTACGAACAAACAGAAATTTAACGATGATTAAATTTCATTTTAGACAATATTATGAAACTAGTTATTATTATTGGTGTAGAGTCTATTTTTTTTTTTTTTTATGATATTAAATCGTTTTTCAATTTACTTTTTATCTGACTGAGAATTATGTTGTAAATTTTCATCAGCTTCAAAACTATATTTAATTTAATTAAAATGTCTTATACTAAATTATTGTATTCGAAAACTCGTACTTATATATTTAAATGTAGAGAAAATGGACAGATGATGTAACCAAAATTCAAATCAGAATTCAAATGTCCACGGAAAAGAATTTTTCTTCGAGTTGCACATAATTTATTCGTTTATATATTATAAACGCGTATATTATAAATGTGTACAGTTTTTGTTTTATGAAAATTACATTCGAATATATTCTGCAGATTTAAAGGAGAGAATTATTTTTAATATCAATTGCAGTGAAGGTATATTTTTTTACTTGATAATTGAAAGTTGAATAATTGAATTTGTCTATGCCATTTAAAGTCTCATATATTGTATAAACGACATTACATAATGTTAATTAATATATAATTATTTAATAATTAATTAACTTTAATTTTCGTCAAAGCGTTAATTAAAATTTTCGATTTTAATTAATGTTACTTAATTCGTTTATGAGTGAATTAATTAGTCCGTTGATTAATTAACTTCAATTTACACATGATTTTTCAAGAAATGTAATTTAAAGTCAGTATAAAAATTTGAAATTAGCTCATTTGAATTCTCTTGAATTATATCACTAAATACTTGACTGTGTAGTCTTATGATAAGTGCGTTAAAATTTTTAATTTTTCTACTACTTAAAAGCGAAAAGTTTTGTCAGAATCATACAATCACCATTAAACTTTCCATTAGTATCAGGATTAATGGTAAATTATTCCTAAATCGGAAAAATATTTTAATTTTTATTGATTCAGTTTTGATAACAATGTAACATTTTCCAAATTTTGTAAAAAAGTTTTAATACCTGCCAATTTTATGATTACTTATGCTTTTTTTTTATCCGGTTATTGATCCCAATTGAGTGATTTTTCTTTTACTTTCTTACTTTCTTAACAGTGCTCAAATTTATTATTATATTTTAATTTAATTATTATTTTGTGTCTCTCAGCAACTGTAATGATGATGACGAGGTTTTACCTCTGCAATATTAAGAAGCCGTTAGTTATATAACGGAGCGTAAGAAATTTAACATCACATAATTACGTACAATTGTATTAAAAAATTATATCCCTTTAGTTGTAATTAATAATACGTGTACGCTCAAGAATAAAAATTATATTAATCAAATATTTTAAACGGAAATAACTTTAAAGATATTTATTTATTTACTTCTTCGCATAATTGTCATAAGCTTTATGAAACGTTTATCGAATATTTTACATCGTAACCTTATGTCACTGACACTGACACTTATAGATAAAAGAAATGGATTTTCATTATTGGCGATCATGAAATATTTAATTGTCCCATTGTATAAGAATTTTTTATAAATAAAAAATAAAAATTCCTTTTACTTTGAATGAAATAATATAATAAGCTTTACGAAATAGTTTTTTTTTTTTAGAGTAAATTTTTATGTAAAAGTAAAAACTTCCATTCTTTTCGATTATCTATTTAATTCAATTTCCATAATGATATTTCTTCTGAATAAAAAATTTTTATATATATATATATATATATATATATATATATAAATGCTGCGCAGCCACATTAATACTTTATAATTAAAATCTTCGATATCTTCTATATCTTCGATCCTATAGAATATATTTTTTGCTGATTGATGCCGAATTTTTTGTTAAAAATATTTTTGCATTGCGAAAAATTCCGTGTATCGTCTTATTATTAAATATATTGAAATTTTATAGAATAAATTCATATTTACATTGTCATAATTAGAACATATTACACGATGCATTTAAACTTCAATTCTTCATACTTTATTTGAAAGTTTCACGTTTATTTTTATTTTTGAAAAGACGAAATACAAACTCATGTAATTATAATAACTCTATAAACAGACAATATTAATTGAATATCTTTAAATCGATTAATTTCGTTGTCCAATAATAAACAGTAGATGATTGATAGAAAATAACTTATCTAATGAAAAACTAATAAATTATTTGATGAAAGTGATTTGATGAGAAAGTAATATATATATAAAAAATTACTTATTAAACAGTTATCAAAGCTTAATAAGCTAAACTAAATTAAAGGAAATGTCATAAACGAATGCCGTTATTTTGCGATAATTGGGTAATAATATGTTTTCATAATACTAAATAGACGCATAAGAATGTCATAATAATTTAATTAAAAACTAGAAAATTTGTTTATATCAATTACGTCGAATTAAAAATATAACAATTATTACATAAACAATTGATGTTTAATTTCAATACTAGATAATTATCGTTTTTCCTGCTATTTGAACAAATAACACAATTAATTCTCTATAAGTATTTAATAAATAAATTTTTCACTCTCGGTACAATGCTTTTCTATTATTTTATTTTAGATGTGTCGTTTAAGATAATCGGTGAATGCCAAGATCCCGAATGAAGAACATCGCGGATACACTTTAGATTAGTGTAAAATTTTAAAAACATACAACTACATAGACAGTCAATATATAAAAATCATAAAATATGGTTGCGTATCCGTCTTTTTCAGATATTCAGACATGTTACATATTAATCGGAAGTGCGAGTTGTGATTTCATGTTTCAGTTCGAAACTCACGTTCCAAGCTTCGATTCATCATACGCAGAATCCAACTTGGGCTCCTGTTACTTTCCTCGTGCTTTTCTTTCTTTAACTTGAAAATTGGCCAAGCATTTTTAAGAGAATATAACCTTTTGAAAATCTTATTATAGCCTGTGCACGTACATTCAGGACATACCTTGAATGCAAAGCGCGCAAAATTCCGAAAGTGAAAAGTCCTGCAATTAATATTGAATTATGTTTTCTTATAATAATACGTTAATAGACTATTATCTATTGGAGATTATTTTGTTTTACGGATTTAACGATTAATATTTAGGCACAAACCAACATACAACTTTTAATAGATTTTATTGTAATATTAAAATTTAAATGAGTTATGTGATATGTTGCAATAATGTAAAAAATTGTTAATATTATCATGAAATACACTAATTATATTATTTGAAAGTAAGAAAGTGCAAATAACAAATCATATATACATTTGAAGATTGGTACGATTTATGTAGAATTAGAGAATTAATTTCATGACCAATATTTATCAATTTTATATTCAGTTTCAGAGAGTTAAATTAAAGAGTACAATCTCTGCGTGAAGAATATAAAATAAGAGACAACTTAATTTGTCTTTAAATCTCAATTTTATTTTAACAATATTTTATATATTAATTTGTAATTTTTATCTTTCCAAAGACAATTGAAGACAAGATTCATAATTATTTAAATTTTTCAATATTTTCTTTAATAAAATTTATTCCAGGCAAAATTCCTTAATCAATGCATTTACCAATGATTTTACATAATTCAATTAGCCCTCGTCACAATACGAATATTGAAGAATAAAAATTAAATTTATCAGGCAAAAATTTACTTTTTCAACGGTAGATATCTTTTCGGCCTTTTCGTCAAATCATAAAAAATTTTCTTGTTTCTCTAATTTTTATTTAAATCATAGAATAATTATTCCACTAGTTTGTAAAAAGTAGTATAAACTATTCGCGCTTTTGATTATTGATTTCCGCACAATTATTTATCTGCGAAAAATTATTATTATTTCTAATGGAAAAACATAAAAATTTTATTTAACAAAGAATAATAAAGATACGTAATTCAGTAAATTAGCACTCGGATAAAATATTAATTAATCATCGTTCATATTACAAGTTAAATTGAACATTTGAGCTAATAAGTTACTGATTTATTTATAAAGCATATTTTGTTCATTACAAAGTAGTACTGAATAAATATGAATAAAACAAATTACAAATTAGACAGATACGAATGAAGGAAGGTTTGTATTAATTATAAGAATTTGTTCTTCATTGAAAATCTATATGAGCTATGAAACTGACTTTTTCAAATATTCATTATATAATATTTTTATTTTCTTAAGTTAAATATACATTAAAGGAAAAAAGAAAGAAAGAAAGAAAGAAAGAAAGAAAGAAAGAAAAAAGATAATTTACAGCTTATAGCAAACATAAATGAAATATATTTGATTTTGGTACATTCGTCTATTCTGAAAAACATAAAATGATTTTTCATAAACATCGCATAATATGAGTTTAGAAATTATTTTTTCTGTCACTGTTGGTAATTAAGGTAAAACAAAAACAAAAACAAAAACAAAAAAAGTAATTATTACAAAACAACTATGAATAAGCGAATTTAACTATTATTCCTCCTAACAGTTTAATATATTTTATTATAATTTCATCGATAAAAACAATTGCACTTTGTAATTGTAATTTATATCCCTATCAGTCACAAAAAAAAAAAAAAAAAAAAAAAAAAAAAAAAAAAAAACTGATGTAATTTTGCTACTTAATCGCGCAGCAAAGTTAATGCTCATGCCGGCCAAGACTTTTTTCACAACCAACTTGCCTTTAACGATAAATAGAACGTCAAGCTGCGATGCCATATTTTCAAATACACAGGACGTGTTGATAGGTAGAGGTAGATGGAGAGTAACGCAAGCGGAAAGTTCCAACAGGTTGATTGCCAGTGCTGGCGAATTAATTGCGATGCATAGCGATGCGCAAAATTACGGCTCGAAAATTAAGCGCGAAAATGTAATTGCCTAAGCGATTCCGAGCATAAAAGCGTCTATGTAAACAGCAAGTCAACTATGCAGTTGGGCTCATTGTGTACAGTCCATCGGTTCCGAGCATTCCCGAGTCTCCAAGCTATGTTTTGCGACTTGGCGAGGTAGATTGAAGATTCGACTTTTGCCAGAGTATTTCCACTGTATTGTTCGACATGTGGACATACTCGTCCTTACTCGCTCACCGATAGACTTTCGTTACGTGCTTTTAATGACACAGTGACATGTATACTCTGTATCAGCAGGGAATATATTATCAAGGATGGAAGTGTCGAAGGTCTACTTAAATGAAATAAATAATATCAATAATTTTAATTGGGTTTTGTGGGCGAGTATATGGTGAGTATGTCATTAATAAGTGTGAATTTAGAATTATATCTCCATAAATCAATGGATTAAATATAAATTAAAATTATTATTATTTTTTTTTTTTTTCATAATTCATAATTCATAATTCCCGATTATTAATTATAGTCATATTAGTCATTATTAACTACAAACATTATAATTATACACATTGTTTTGTTAATCTGACGATTATATTACGTAGCTCCAAGAATAACATCTACTTTTTTTTTCTTCTCAACTACAAGTCCTATTCTTATTTATTTATAATTTTTATAAAAATTACTCTATTTTCACAACAATGACACGCAAAATTTTTTCTTTATTTTTTATTTTTTTTTTATAATATGTCAGTATATTGCTTCCTTATGTATATTAAAAGATAACCATCGTAAAAATTAAATATTACAGTATTTAATAAATTAACAATTACGTAATTTTTCATATTTTAATACAAATGATGTAATTTATAATAAAAATATCGGTAAAAGCTTATTAGAATATTAATTTTTGAAAATATTGACTCTATTCGATAGAGCTTTTGGATAATGATTATTCTCAACTTTATGCTGATATACAAAATTGTAAAAATGTAATGCAGTTACGTTATTGTTATCAAGATATATAATGAGAAATAAATAATAACGAGTGAAATACGTGTAAAGGCTTCGTAATATTGAAATTTACAAGAAAATGTACTTTATCACAATGCATAGAAGCTTAAATTCTTACAATTATATTGATGATGATGATGATGATGATGATGATGATGATGATGATGATGATGATATGATGATAATGATAAATGAAAGTTATAATAAATTAAAATATTACATAATAAAAATATTAAAATAAATAATTATTATTAAGTAATCAATTAATTGTAATAGTAATTTATAAGTAAATTATTAGGCAAAAGTTCATTGATCTTATTTCGTAACTTGTTAATTGATAATTATTTAATTCAGAATGTATAGTTAGTCGATAATTGTCTACAAATGATTTTATTAATTGTCGAATAAGGTGATTTTAATTCCATAGAGAGAATAAAAAATCATTGCTCGTCGATTGGAGAGTTAAATCATGAGAATAAATAATATTAGAAGGATGGAAAGAATAGAACGACGAAAAGTTTTATAATAAAGCTTTTACCGACAATAAATATCAATATATATAATATTAATAGAAATAATGGAAAAGAAATACGAATCAATTCCAACGATTACCGGAAAACTCTCACGGTACTGCAAAGTTTTCGAATCACACAGTACACTGGATCAGCATCGATTATCCAATTTAGCGAATTTGCTGATAAAAAAAATCTTATAAAATTATTGATGTTAGAATAGCGTTTTCAAAGAGAATTCGAGAAATTTCTATCGCGAGGTTATATCAAAATTTCGAAAAGCAAAATAAATTTCGATGGATGTTCGTACGATTTAGGGTTCGGATTCCGGATGATGCGAGTAAAACGAGATAATCAGATGGCAAGTAAATTCATAAAAAATCATTACATGTTGTATGAAAAGTGCTTTGAAATCGAAAAATTAAACTACTTTGAAATAAAGCTCAGTCATAATTTTTTTTTTTTAAACAAAAAATGTCAATTTCTAATTATAATACATGCCGATTACATAATTTGATAATCAATTGAAAAAATCGATATTTGCGCATACATTGGACTCCACGTAAAATCTGTAAAACTTCAATGGATTTAATAAAACAAACTGTTTTTATTAAACAAATGTACTTTCAAATCTGGTAATTAGCAGAAATGTTGGGAAAAAAAAACTTATAAGTCAACTTATAAGGCTTATAAGTATTTTAATCCACTGTTTCGCATTAATTACAAATATTTTTAGAAATATTTTTATTTACAAACGAATTGAAATAATTTGAAATTTTTTTATCGAGCACATCGCAGGTGTGCTAACTTGCGTCAGTACTCCTAATTAGTCCTCGTTAGCTCAGAACACGTGTTTACTGTATTGTATTCCTAACAGATCATTTATCATTAATCGCTAACTAATTCCCCTCTCCGCAAACTATTTTTCTAATTTCAATCATCACCGGTGCCTCGTAACCTATTGCAAAATGCCATTGAATAACAAAAATGCACCTCGTCGTGAATGTGTGTGCGCGAGCCTCCCTATTAAATCAATAAGTTTTCAATCACCTTGAAAAGTACCTATCGTCCCCGGGCAGTGGCGCAAGAAAATTTTTTTGCAAATGCTTCAAGCTTTCGAATATTATCCAATTACGAGCTATCGAAATACGTCTGCTTTCCCCATTGCTGACGCGTTGCAAGAAATGGCGACGATTTAAGCTTTAACAATGCCCGATTCGTAATACTCTCGACGTGGAGGGCGCCGTTTCCTTTTCCATCACTTCATAAAGGAGGCGCGAGGCGCTCCACATTTTCCACCCACTGGGTGGTGCCCGGGACGTCCCCATCCATCTCCATTCGGATTCGATTAAACCACTTATAAATCTCCGGCGTCTCCGTCTGCCACTTCAGCGACACAGACAGACTTCGGGAGGGGCGGAGGTGCCAAGTGAGGCCGACCCCCCCCCCCACCCCCCCCCCCCCCCCGCCGGGCAACACGGCACAACCACATATCGCACACTACGAGATCCCGAAAGAAGCGGTAGTGCTAGGGCGCGACCAAGGTCAATCAGCTTCACTGGCACTCGATGCTGATTTGCGAGTCGGCTCATGATTAATTGGTGGCGACGGGTGCTCACAGAGTCTCACCGAGTACTCCGCTGCCTCTAACGAGGCATCAATCAGTGTCCCTTTCAGGTGACAGAGACCTCACGGCCACTCTTTCTTTCAATTTCAACGAGGCGAGTCTCATTCTCAAAGCGTACGCACCCCGGTCGATTCGCTCTCCTGATCACAACGGGCTACGCCGAGAGATATCGGTGATGCGAGAGGAGGTGTCGAGGAGACATGTTGTATTGTCCTTTGGCCGTGGCACGTATTATACATCAAAATATTTTAGGATCCTCGGATGGGCGGCCTTTATGGGAAATTATTGGGAATTTTTTCGTATGCTTCGAGAGGGAGACGAATTATAATTGGATTTGTCGGGACGCTTGAAAATCATCTGTTCGTACAGTTTTATGCGCAAAACTAATCGGTCGTGAAATGTTTAAAATTCATTTAATAATTGTGAAAATTTAGCTTTAAAAAATAGTTTAGGACTTTAAATGTGCGCTCGAGGGTATGTTTTGCGCTTCTGTCGATTACTATCTAAAGCATTGCGTCTCTCGTATCCGTAATTACGAGCGAAACGATTTTTTGTTCATCGTCAATGAGAGAGAGAGAGAGAGAGAGAGAGAGAGAGGGAGAGAGAGCTTCTCGTATCTTGTAATGACACCGTTTACGTGTACATGACAGGTTCACTACAAATAATTACAATGACAAAGGGCGGTGTTGAACTAAAGTCATTGATTATTTTGAGCATATGATATTGTTAGGCCATACTTATTAGAATTAATGGGATAATCAGCACTTAATGATATTTTTCAGGTTAATGAAGACGCATAAGCTGCGATACTGAGATATTAATAATATTAAAAAGTAATTGAAATACCGCTTGATAAAAGAGTAAATGTCGTTAAGAGATCGAGATCAAGACTTTTGATTGAAATACCTTGGCCGCCGTTTGCCCTTTCACGACACAACGTCCTTCACTGTTTACTGATTATTTTGTAAATGCACTTTCTAAGGCAATCTACTTTGTACCACGAGACTTTCTTTTCAATTTTAATGTTGAATCATTGCGACAGCTTTCAGGATTAATCTTTATTATGTTATACGCAAGTATTTTAACATTTCTATTTGTATAAAAGTAGCTGATTCATTGTGAAATTCATAATTTTTATTTTTCCGTATATTTAACGACGCGAGTCACGATTTTCAAGAGGATGATTTATATATTTATATCTACCTATAAACACATATACAAACATAGGCGAATTTATGCATTTACACGTATATGTATAATAGTACACGCAAGTATGTACGTTTGTACTATATTTAAGGGGCAAAACCCCTTTCAATCAAAATTATTATATAATTTCATTTTTAGCAGACCAACTTGGATGTTGTAAGCACCGATATATATATATATATATATATATATATATATATATATATATATTAGAATAGTAAATAATTTAATAACTCGCAAATAAATTTAAATGAGAATTTTATACTTTATATAACTGTTACTATATATCCATTGGTTTTAAATTTTGACAAAAAGGTACGTGGAAATGCCTCAAAATATTTTCAATACAATAATCTACAAAACTAAACGTTAAAATAATAATCATAACATAATACATTGCAAGACAATTTCTCTATCAATATTTAATAATAACCATTGCCATATCAACAATTATCTTATAACAGTATCTTTGGTTGTATTATTTTCGTTGTTGTCGAAAATTTTTCTACTGTAATTGCTACTTTCATCTCATTATTAAGGATTATAAAATTACGTCATTAAATTACATAATCTTATGTAGAATTAAATTAAGTATTATTTGTAGAGTGTGAAATTAAATTTTTTGAATGTAAGAAATGACAATTTTGGAGAACAAAAATTTTATAGAAGCTCTAATTATAAGGCCATTATAGCTTTGATTGTTAATTGTTAAAAACAAATATTTGAATTTCTTCAAAAAGTTCTATCAATCATAATGGAAATATTAAACAATTATTGAAATTCAACAGATACAAGTTACCACAGGCAGACATAGAGACAGATAGACTAAAAAGAATGCCTTCAATATACGAAGAGAAGAAAAAGGATAGCGATTGAGGCAGAGATAAGGAAAAAATCACGGGGAGAATTAGCTTTTATGCGATGATCTTATTTCCCCAGTGAACATATCGGCAGAAAGATTATCTGTCATTATATAATAAAAATCTAAATTATCCAGATTGTGATGCAATTCTTTACTATTTCTTTATTAATTCTATCATTTTGTAGTTAAATCTCTCGCTGCAGTAGCACATTAACACATATTTTATAGAATTATAAATTTTAGGGAGAAGTCCATCGTTCGATCGTTGGCATAAGCATCGATTAGCAGTCGAATTTGAATATTTAATAATTATTGCCTTTGTAGATGAGGCCATATTTTTGCTTATAATAATCCATCTCGATCGGTTAATATATTGACTACACGTAAGCGCACTTCTATGTATATATAATTATTCAGTGTTAGTATTCGATATTGTAAGCTAAACAAATCCAGTACAGGTTTTGATAAAAATTAATAACAGAGGAAAGTCTTCTTTAATAAAAATATCTCGATAGTTCGAGCTTTTTCTATCGAAAGACAGAATTGTCCTGCTGACATCGTACAATCGATTATAGAGAAGATGAGCTGAAGTTTCAGTTAAATAGAGACTGCAATATACGGATATTGTAACTAAGCATTATATATATATATATATATATATATATATTTATTTATTTATTTATTTGTCCGATAGAAAAAGATCGAATTGATGAATCATTCAAAATCTTCTTATCAAGAAAGTTAGATTGAGCTACTTTATATTACAATACATAATGTTCATTATAAACATTCATATATATATATATATATATATATATATATATAGCGATGGAAAAAATATTTCAAAATAAAATATGATGTATCAATAATTTATGAAAGACAATAATCTGTAACTATTGCCATTTTCACAATAGTTATACTTTCTTTTTCTTCTCTACAAACGTTCACTCGAATCAGTAGTTTTTTACGTGACTTTTCGGTTTCTCGTAATTTTATTCAATCAATGCATGAAAGCTTTTCGAATTTAATTGCAATAAAGACATTTAGGATATAAAATAAAATTCATATTAATCGTAGCACACTTTAAATATTTAATAAATTATATGAAAAAAAAAAGAAGAAGAAGATTTATTTATAATTTTAAAGTTAATCTTATCATAAATTGAATTAATTAAAGACGGTATATGGATGCGGCCGACTAATCTTGTTTAATTTATTAAATATTAACAAGAGATTGGCAAATCTGATTATTTTATAGTATATTTTATTTGTATTGAAGAGGTCAGGAAACGTAATAATTAGACAGGACGTTTTATAATTTTTTAATTCTTATTAAGGTTTTAATAAATTATAACGAATGATTTATACTATTCTTAAGTTGATAACAATATAGGCAATATGATTATGTAGGAATAAATATATTGAAATTTATACAAGTCAAAGGTAATGTGAGAATAATTTATTGATATAATCTTTCAGTTATTATAATGATAATTTGGAAACTTACTTTTGAAACTGACTAGTCACTTCAAAATTATAAAGTCAATTTTTTTCGTGAACATTATGAATTATTTGTTTAGCTTTGTTAATATCAACTTTTAATAATCGAATAAGCAACGATTAGAATAAATTCCATCCTTTTAACTCCTTACTTTTATTACGTATATTCATTAATATTTATTGGCCATTATAAAATGATATTAATACACTTAATGAAATAATTAGAGTATTATAATAACTTTTCTAATAAAATATTTTAATTAGTAGGATTACGAGAAACTATAATATGATAAATATTCCAATTATTATATAAATACATTGATTATCGTAATTTAAAATTATTCTTTTCCTGTAGCAAAATTTGAATGATTTCTCAATTTACACGTTTTATTAGTATTAATAAACAAATTTTTCGACTTTCAACGTAAATTCACTAATTATTTCTAATTTAACGTTAGTGCAAAATAGAATACAGAATGTCTTAAATCATCCGCTCTATTTTTAATGAAAATTTGATTTAAACAAAATGCTAAATAATGTTTTAAGTTAGAAAATCTATGAGTCTCGAAGACTAAAGAAATTTTTTTTATAAAGATATTTAGTTGCCATTTAGTTTTATCTCCTTTTTTTTTCCATTTTAAATATGTATACTATGACAAGTAGACATTCTTTATTGACATAAAAAGCACATTATGCTTATATAATTAATTACCATAATGATTTATTTTTATACCAAGTTTTGTATTGATAATTATAATCGAGTTATAATAGTGAAGAAGAGCAAGTCATTTTTTTTTTTTGCTCGAGTTATTCTTATAAAATGATTTAATAATAATCGTATTAAGTTATAATTAATAATTATCTTATACCTATAATGAGTATTTATAGAAAAGGTGTTTGAATATATTAATTTAGAATTATATCAACAAAAATATGTATGATATAGATATATGATTAATTTATTATTTATTTTACCCTCTTAAGAGTCACCATTCCATAAAACTTATTCAATATGATAAAAGTAAGCTTAAAATTCTAAGTAAATTAAACAAAAACTGAAAAGGATTATTATATGACCGATTGAAAAAATGACGTTTTTGAAACATCGCTTTAAAGTTTTAAAAGTCAATTTTTAACTGTCGAACATAGACATTTTGAGATTTTGAAAATTTCAACGTTTTAACTTTAATCCGTGATATTGGGAGCGCATTTCTTTCACTGTCTTGATATACTACTTTCTCTTTGTTTATCGAAATGATCTATAAGGTGGGTTCAATTCATTCCGAACGAGCACTCAACTTGTTTCACTTGCAATTTTTCAGTCTCCGCACAATAAATTTACCAGTAGATATAATAACAAAATTTATTAGACTCATAGCTTTAATCACCCTACAATCATTAAATTCCAAAATCATTGGCAACATTACGTGCGAGCCATTCTTGAATATCAATGAACTTTTTTGTATTATATTCGAGACTCTGAGATGGAAGTGTTTGATACTGTTATTCCTCAATGTACTAATTATATTATTATAATTTTCTTCATCCCAATAGAGCCGATTTTTTTCTTCTTCTAATCTATTATATTATATGCTTTTTTGTGGTCTCGATTGACTAGCAGATTTTCAAGTCAATTAGATAAGGATGCAATGAAATGATCGATTTATTTATTATACGACGTGTATGTAATATTATGCCCAAACATACTTTTGATAGTATTTGTATAATGTATTTTAAATGAAAATTTTTTTCAGAGATTCTATAAGTAGATTAAAACGTAAATTTAAGTAACTTTGAACTTAATGCAACTATCGAGATAATAAATTTTAACTTTTATCCATACAATTAAACACGATAAATTGAAACGTATCATTCAACTTTAAATTATTGTTCTTTAAGCATAATTCCTCTTCAAAATGACAAAGTAGTTTACCTCTGAACTTGTCTTTTTCAACGATAATTTTCTATATTTTGTGTTCAACAACTATTGAATTCTATCTGATCGACGCATAAAATTTTTTAATTTATATAAATTTCTTTTATAGAGTCTGAAAATCAGTTGTAAATACTATACAGTTGAAAACAAAATGAAATAAAAAAAAAAAAGAAGCCGTATAATATGGCGGGTGGCGTTAATTCAACGATTATATCCAATCATTTGCAGTTCTTTTCGCGAATACGTTTGAACAACATTGTAAAAATATTTAGCAAAGATTATATTATTGTTCCTAGGTGAGTTACTGATACTTGAAAAACTCAAATATCTAATGGAGGTGAGCGGAGATTAGCGCCCCGACTAAGTTGAACCCCAATCAAGCCCCTAACTTTATTGAAATTATCTTTTGCTTTAAAGCTATTTAGTATTTAATCTAAAATGGTAAATATCGAAATATTATTCAGAATTTTTTTCAATTTCTTTTTTTGAGTTAATTTTAATTCAAAAGTTCGATGTGCAAAAAGGTTATTTGACAATTTTTACACAAGTTTTATTGGTGAGTTGGGTGAACAAAGAATTCAATGGATTACAGATATAATAACGCAGTGTATTTAAAAGTTTAAGAAAAGATTTACAAATGTTTATTTCAATTGTTCGACTTTACCTTTAACGCTAAATAAATAAATAAATAAATAAATAAATAAATAAATAAACAAACAAACAAACAAACAAACAAACAAACAAACAAACAAACAAACAAACAAACAAACAAACAAACAAACAAACAAACAAACAAACAAACAAACAAACAAACAAACAAACAAACAAACAAAATAGATAAAAAAAAAATGTCTTCGTAACAGTTTTATAATTTGGAAGACAATATAAATACTTTTGAAATGCAAACTAAAAAGCATCTCGGGAAATCTTGAACATATCATCGCATTTTTTACTCGAGGATTTTCCATCGCTCGCTTATATTTCACGCGTTCGGAGAATCTCATGGTCTTCCTTTGATTCGGCGCGATTGTCTCGGTGCGTTGTTCTAACCGTCAGTACCAAACGAGACAAAAAATACAATATCCGACGAAAGGAATGAGAGGGATCCGAGGGAATGAACGGCAACAACGGCCGCTGCGCACGCAGGTGCAGTTGCAATCGAACAAATGAATTTCAATTAAATCAAAGCGACGATCGGTTTTACACGACGTCTCGCGCCAAAGCAGCTATAACGAGAGAATAGATAGAGATAGAGATAGAGATGGATAGATAGATAGATAGATAGATAGATAGATAGATAGATAGATAGATAGATAGATAGATAGATAGATAGATAGAGAGAGAGAGAGAGAGAGAGAGAGAGAGAGAGAGAATTAGGCTTCGAAAAAGAAAATAATTCTTTATCGGCGAGCCGCGCCCGGGAACTAATGGCCAATAAGTGAGCGCGAGCTGGGGCGAGGCTCAGGACGGTACGATTCGATTCATAGTAAAGAGCGACGTCCCGAGGTACCGAGATACGAGCGATAAGCAAATTATCGAGAACGGGCCGACGCTCCAGAGTCTATGGATTCCATTCTGCCACGATGTTCGTTCTTTGCCCTAAAAGTGAGCTTCTCCTTATCCATTATACATGTCGCATTCCGCATCGAGATCTCGACAGAGACGGACAATGGCACCGGGAATGCCTGTTTGGATAGAGAGACACCTCGGCAGATTATAAAAAAGGTGAGCTTAAGTCGTTTACGTGGACAGTCGAGTGTCTTGATGATCTGGACCGAAGTAAGCGTTAAGCGACCGTTCGAGCAAATATGCAACCTTTTTGTAGCCACTGGAATTTGAAATTTCAATGTTAATCGGAGTGCGCGATGAGTTTACAATTAAGCGGAATTTACATTGCTCTTTGTTTAAATTTAAAATGCAAATTCACCTCCACCCGTCCACATACGTTAAAGTTATTTCTCGTGAATAATGGACATCGATATAGAATAAAATTGCTGTGAATGCGCGTGCTAAAGAAATTTTCGCATAAAAGTACCACGAATACGACAAAAAGCGTAAAAGCAGCATTTTGGCAAACGGGCGAATTAATTCAATTTCATGGATGAATTTAATAATCTACGTACCTCTGCAAATATTTGACGTAGTCATTTTTAGATTGTGAACCTGCAATTTTTACAATGTGGTATACTATCGTCATTTATCCGATCGAATCAAACTTTATTGTCGAACTTCTGACTGTAAAGATGTTTCAAAAAAAAAAAAAAAAAAAAAAAAAAAAAAAAAAATGAATGGAACGAGACACCAATTGAATAATTAACAATTGAAATAATTGAACGGATAATGGAAATGGTAGTGCACTTGTCATGCTTGAATTAAATTTGATAAAATTCTTCTATCGCTCAATGCCCCTGTAATTGTTATGTTATAATAATTCGAAATTGTATAAGAAAATGAAATTTTACATTTATATTAAATAATAATTACGCATACATAGGCTTGTTAAATTACTCGTAAATATATAAATATTATACAAATATATAAATATCAAAGAAATAAATAAGAAATTTTCGGTAAATAATCAATGGCACAGTGGCAAGTTAATTAAATTTAAATCCACACACGGAAGGTATTTAAACTGGTTGTAAAGAGTTTGATAAATAGAAATAGAAACTTGCTATCATTCAGCAAAATATATCCAAGCCATGCATGCCTAGTAATTGATGTAATAAATAAATAAATAAAAAAAAAAATAAATAAAAAAGTAAGAAAAAAAAAATAACAAATCGCATAGCACTCATAAAGCGTTTAGCACGTATCCGAACTTAATCGTTTGATGCAAATAATCTTACAGTGCATTATAAACGAATCAAAAAACTACTTAAAAACAAGTCACGAAAGAAATGAATTGCTGAAAAGTTGTCGGAACAACACGAAGGAAAGCTTGACACTTGGAAAGAAGCCTCGACGCTACGGTATATAAAAGGAAATATTAAGCGCTCGCCGAATGTTATAAATTCCCTCGTATAGAAAATAAAAGTTTCCAATGCGCAGGAACGTAAATATAGAAATACAAGTGGCGCGCGATCGTGACGGGGTGGGGAATGGCGAGTCGCGACATGTAGGGTGGGGAGGGGGGCGTTGCTGCGCGGGAATAATGAAAACAGGTCACGTTGTGCGCGCGCGCGCTTTGCGGCCAAACTGGACGAATGCCAATGTTAACCACCGACAGCACTCGCATCCCCTTGTATTTGCATCCCTTTTTATATTCGTATATATGCTTATCCTATATCGTCGAAAGTCTTCGTGAAAGGATATCGGTATGTTGTTAGTATGCAGTAATGTTAAAAAATAATTAAGAGGATCTAGACAGGTTTGCCAAACTCGTACTCTCTTTACCCTGATGGAATTTTACAATTAAAGCTATCGCTACATATATTGCGTACCGAATGGAGTCCGAGGGAGGGAGGAGAAATGGCTTTGTTTTTCTTTTTAATCTTAATTACAAAATACTTTGAATTTTTCTCGTTACATGTTGCATCAACACTTTATGAATTAATGCCTCATTGGTGTTGCTAAATAAGCTTCTGGTCGTCGTCGTCGTCGTCGTCGTCGTCGTCGTCGTCGTCGTCTCTCTCTCTCTCTCTCTCTCTCTCTCTCTCTCATATCTCAAATTACTTTGTAATAATTATCTCATTCTTTTATAGTTATATGCTTTTTTATCGAATAATTTGGAATGAAATGATAAAAAATTTGTCTCCGACTATAATATCGATAAACATTAATAAATTAGATTTTTCTATTTAACTTCATACATATCGTTTAAAACATACATGTGACTATTTTTATTAAATAAAAATAAAGACAATAGGAAATATCGTTTCAATTAATTGATTTTATAAAAACATATTCAACAGATAAATAATTATCAAAATAGATTTATTACAATATCGAATTCAATTTTTTGCAATTATTATTTACAAAATATTTTTACAAGATATTTACATATTTATAACAAAACAAGTCTTGGGATTAATGATAATAATTATACGATATATATGATGAAATCTTGTGCTAGATTGTAGTAAAAAAAAAAAAAAAAAAAAAAAAAAAAAAAAGAATAATACTCGATCAACTATTTCGTAATATGAAAATGTTGATATTATTATGTATCGGTTAGAGAAGAAATTTTCTTACATATATCTCAGAAAATAAAGTTTCGTGTAGTAATGCGTGTAGCATAAGTAATAAAGAATTTATAAAAATTAAACATCCTTTTGTAATTTTGCCATAAAAAATTATAAATAAAGTACCTAAAATATCTTCGTTTTATATGTTTCGAACAGTTCGAACTTTATATATATATATATATATATATATATATATATATGAAATTTCATATGTGAACGTAAAAAGCTGTAGCGAACGTAATGTAATGGTAAGAAATATATCTATTTTTATTTAATGATATGTTGTAATAGAAGATAGTATATTTTCTTTATAAGCTTTGTAAATCTTCGATATATCTTTAAAATGAAAGAAGATATAGTGTTTGATGTCACTCCATTATT
This sequence comes from Ceratosolen solmsi marchali, assembly GCF_000503995.2. Taxonomy (NCBI): domain Eukaryota; kingdom Metazoa; phylum Arthropoda; class Insecta; order Hymenoptera; family Agaonidae; genus Ceratosolen; species Ceratosolen solmsi. The sequence continues at coordinate 7,947,566 of NW_011948413.1, forward strand.
TTGACATTTCTTCAAAGTTCCAAGGTAGAACGTTACACAGAGAATTGCTGGTAATTGTTGTTTTTTAAGAAATTAAAAATAATGTGCATCCAATGGTTTTATGAAGACAGTGATGAATTTTTATATCAACAATTTAACAATAAAATTGCAAAAGTCAATGTTTCCTTTAATTTATCATTGTTTGAAATGTACAATTAACTTATCGAAACATCTTCCCTGCGAAATGAATACATTTACATATAATTACCATAATTTCATAAAATTCCATACATGTAGCAGCTACATAGTGAGCAGAGATTTTTTCAACCACCTGTTTTGTTTTATCGTTTGCTCGTTTGTCCACTACTATCTCGCTCGGATCTTTTTTCCCATATTTTAAAGAAAAAGGCGACTTGACGGGCGCTTCAATGTCTCTTCGAGCGTATGGTAAAACGAAAAAAAAACGAAAAAAAAAAAGAAAAGAAATGCTTCGTTTCCTGTCCGGGCATAACTAAGGGATACAGAAAACACAATGATGCTTTTTTCGTTTCATCAAAAGTATTGTAAGCTCGGTTGACGAGCAGAAGGTGTGTAAGCACGTGCAGGCGAAAATAAACTATGCAAAAGTCTGTCGACCTCCGTAGTTTAATCGATTTTAATATGTTGGCAAGTGCGAGTAGCGTTGATTTTGTTTCTTCGTAGCTGCAGCTTTTATGTGTACGAATACGTAAGAATGTTCATTAATGAAACTTTGTAAATATGGTAATTGCATTTGGGTACGAAGTAAAGAAAAGGTTTTCAATTTAAGCGTGATAATTAGTTTTACTACATTAATTTTAAAAAAATTACTGACATTTTTCCGAATAATCAAGACGATTTATTTTGACGTAAATACAATGGAGTTGATTGTACATTGAAATAATAATGAGAAGAAAAAAAATAAATTAATTTCTCATTAAGACTCATTAAATTATTAATAATTAATCAATATTACATCATAATTATTAGCTATATTTTATAAATATTTATAAAACACTGCCAATTAATCATGCTTTACTCATATTTTACGTAAACCTGTATAACATTTAAATGCCAGAATTGACTTGGAATTTCTGGAATACGACAATATCATATAATTATCATTCGATAAAAATTTGAATAGGAAATGTCATTTATTACCTTTTTAAAGTAATTGTAAGGATTTTTTCTTATTTTTAGAAATATTCGGATTTTGAATGCCTCTTTACTATGTTCATCCGCGTCCATAAGAATTTTATAATTCAAAATTATAGTTACATAAAATTGGTATAAACTTAGTTTATGCTAAGAGTTCTTACAATATGACTATACTTTTAAATTGTAAAATTCTTATAGTCTTCGAGAGAATGGTTAAAAGACATTCGTCTGGAGGATACTTTTGGTACTAATAAAAAAATAAAAAAATTCTTCCGAAAGATCAACAGTAATTTTTAATAACTCTTAAAAAAAACTTACACGCATAGTAAAATCCTTACAACTTATAATTTTTTATGTTGGGTATTATCATTTTTTTTTTTGCTTTATTTTTATTAGAAGAGCATATGCCAAAAAAAAAAAAAAAAAATATTACGCGTAAATATAAAAACTGTTATTAAAAAATAAAGATAAATTGTATATTAGAAAATTTTAAACACTATTCGTTTCTCTTATGGAAAGGTATGTAGTTTAGTTAGGTAAGTAATTCAGGTCAATTAATAATATAATCCTTATGAAATATTTATGCATATATCTTAATTATTTTAGTATTAAAAAATTTTTTCAGATGTTTAAATGAATCGGATAATTCAACTTGGATATTTATTTTAAATAATATGAGAATGGCTTTTACATCGACGAATGAGAATAAGAATAAATAATTAGGAAGATTGAATAAATCAATGAGGAGAAAGAATTACTATATTGATAGAGTATTTTTTAGAAAGTAAATAAATAAGCCTAAAAAAAAAAAAAAAAAAAAAAAAAAAAAAATTTTAAATAGATAGATAAGAAATGTTTTACATATACGTATCGATAAATTCAATTTTTATAATATTTAAGAAAGCAAATTGTGTTTTTTTCTTTCATTTTCGTTCAATACCAATACAACTTTATTACATGTTTCTTGAGATAAAACAATATAGTAGTACATCTATATTGCATAATATACGTACGTAACGCCAAGTATATTTAAAGGTTTAGATAATATTGAACATAATTTATACAACTCTAAATACAAATTCAATAAATATTCTTCATTTTCGATAATATGAAAACTATTATTTTAGTATAATTTTCATACTACTTTTTGTGAAAATGCAATTCAAATATAAAACTTACTTACTTGGTTGGAATATAAAATTTTGCTTTTTATATTAAAACTAAATAAAAATGTATTATAAGTAGACGCGGTGCGTTTAATAAGCTGGCGAAACATTTTTGTAAATATTAATTCTATTTCTTTGTATATCTTTAACATTACAGATTTCTTTCTTTCTCCCATTAAAATTTACAAAATATTCGTTTTATTATAAATATCAATGATTTTTTTTTTATATATAGCTTGGATGATTATACTATCAATACATATATTAAACATATTTGATTTTATGTATAGAAATAAAAATTTTTTTATAATAAGACATTAAGAGATAAAATTTTATCGTTAACTTTGAAATTATTATTAGCAAATAAGTAATCCAATATATAATAATGAAATTGTTGATATAGTAAAGATAATATTTAATTGTATTATTGTTGAAATATTTTCAAAAATATTGAAAAGATAAAATCTACTAATCGAATTAATTCATATTTTTCAGTCTTAAGCTTTTAAAATCTGATGCTGTACATTTATGCGAATATGGATTTCCGTTAAAAATTACAAACTATATTCTATGCAATCAATCATTTTTTTATTAAAAGTTATTTTTAATTTAAATTTGCCAATTAAATTTCGGATTAAATTTTCTATTTTCATCATTCTCCAAAGTTGACAAACTCAATGACTATGATGCATTAAGAAAACTTGGATGAATTATATATAATTTCTACGTCATAACTAAAAATTAACTAAAAATAATTCACGATATCCGATTCCTTTGCTTTTCACTGTAGCGAAACTCAATATGTATCGCGTAGTTTTAATTTTTTATCTTTATATTTTTATTTATTTTTCTCTATTAAGATTTTATTATTAAGTTAATATATATATATATATATATATATATATATATATTTATTTATTTCGATATGTTTTATCATTAGTTTTTCGCAAAAGTATATCGTAATCGATGTGCCAAAATAATTATAGATATTTATAGTTGCGAATAATTATCCATTTAGTCGTAAATTATTTATAACTTACAAACTCTTTGCTCTTTTTTCGATATTTCTGCTTTTAATAACTATATGACAATTAGTTTACATTTACAATGTTCATCAACATATATATTTCATAAAATTGAAAATTTATTTGTTTAAAACAAAACGAATGTTCAAAGTCATAGGGATCCATGGAATTTAGATTTATAATACAAAGAATGAGAAAATCGTGCTTTGGTAGGATAAAATAATTTGATTTATCGAGACTATAAATACATACATTGTCATTTTATAAAATACATAAAATTCTTGTATTAATATTTGGTATTAAAATTAAAAATCTTTCGACCTTGTGTCAAATGACATTAATAGTAAATTTTATCAATATATAAATTTACATACTGTTGTATAAATAAATTTTTATTACTTAGCTATAAGCAATTAAAAGTTTTTGCTGTTAATAATATAATAATTTTATTGCAAAAAAAAAAAAAAAAAAAAAAAAAAGTTAATTAAGAGATATTAATTTCCTTATTATACAAATAGAAACGTATGAAATAATCAAAAATCTTCACAGCAATCGTATAAATCGAAACGTTGCTTAGAATAACAAATTGGTACAAATTGTTTAAAGTGCATTTAAACTTCAGTTTCAAAAGTCACTCCAGTAATAACCGACAGAATACAAAATGTATTGTTATAACATCTCTTTTGACCGCCGACAATTAAAATAAATAAAATTGTCCAGTTCTGTTTAAACGAGGTTATATTAGAGGGAGATGATACACATGACTTTATGGAAATAGTACGGTGATAGTAATCCACACGGTGAATACGTTATTGCTTGGTCATTATCAAACCCCCCCCCCCCCCCCCCCCCGAGCAGCCCAAGTGGTGACGGTACATGGACTGGATTGGCCTATAATAGACTTACTGACGAGTAGAGTCGACCGAACCAGGATCAAGCGAATTTCTCTTACAATATCACTAATCCCGATTAGATTTTAGATTAGAATTACCTTAAACTTCTTTATCTACTTATATTAACATTAAAAGTTAGTTAATTTATCATCGATCAGGGCAAGCGAATGCAGTGGCTTATTTTAATAACAAGACTGATGTACGCCCGAACACTTTTAATTTGCAAGAGCTTGTCAAATGCATGGATAACGCATGAGTAAAGATGATTACAAAATACAAATGTAACTTTTTCAAAAACGTTATGATATGCTAAACTCTGGAAAACGCTAGATAAACATTGTTTTTGATAGAACACTGTCAAGCGGACGTTTATTAAAAATTTTCAAAGCAGTACCAAGTGTGTTTTAACATTAATCAGATTATGGATCAATGCTCGAATCTTTTAATAAATTATAATTAATGAAATATATATAAGATGTATTCCTATTCTAGGAATATTTAATTCGAATATTTAATTTTCGAAGACATTATTTTTAAATACCATTTATTCTCGAAATAACATTTTTTATTTTTACGTTAATTTAATAATTTAACAAAGCCAATTAAGATCCAATCAATGAATTTTTGAAAGGTAATTTAAATTTATTTAATAGAGAATATAAGATAAGTTAGGTGAAAATAATGATAAGAGAAGCAAACATATAAACAATTTTCTTTCATAAAAGCAATAATATCTACGGAGAAATTGAATTTGATGAAACTAAAAACGCTGGTATTATTAATGGCTCAATCGGTCATAATATTAAATTATTTATAATATGTGTAGAATATGTTGTAGGTAGAGTTAGTAATCGTTATAAAGTATATTATTATGTAAAGTCGTTACATTAACGGTAGCTCAATGTTTAGAATAATAGGTTTAAAATAATCGATATAAAAGAAAAAGAGAGAAAAAATCTTATTAACTCGGTGAAAAATCTATTTATTCTATTTATTCAATTCTATTTATTTTATTAATGTCTCTTGAGCAAAATTATGTTTAGTTTATTTAATTACACGGAAAATCATGATATATAATCAGCATACGCGAGTCTCTAAATAATCTTTAATCATAATAACAGAATAGCCAACCTATTAAGTATAATCACATGAAATAATGATATATTGGATAACAATCACGATCAAAAGCTTTATTATATATCTAATATAAAGAATATTTATTATAACTATGCACCGTGCGTGAGGTATAGAAATATTACCTAATCTTATTAAGAGATACGAGAGCTTGCTCCTAATGAAACTCAATTAGAGCTTAAGCTGTATGATCCATTAGACTGAGATACACAGTGTATAATTCTAGTAGCCGGCGACAAAATAGACGTATAGTGTCATGCGTTGTAAAAGCAAAAACAAAACAAAAACAAAAACAAAACAAAAAAACAAAACAAAAGACAAAAAAAAAAAACAAAAAAAAAAAATCTACTCATGCGTGAGTGGATAAAGATATATTAAAGTTAAATATTAACAATTGGATGGGTCGTAAAACACATGGTGATTGGGTCTTGGTAACACCAAAGGATAAAAAGGATAATGGTAATACCTTGGGCACTCTTAATCATTAGCGATCCCACGTGGTGCACTATAAAATAATCATAATATAATTAGGTAGAAAAGCGCGAACAAGTTGGAAAAAGCGAGGAGAGAATAAGCATTTGTAATGTAACCCAGGAATAATTTCGTGTTATGTATGTCAATGTTAAACGTCAAAGCTAATGCTTTACCGTCCGTGCAAATAAATTATTATTATTACTATTTTGACTAATTGTTACGGTAGGCGAATATGCATAAATGAATCTTATAGAATTGATAAGTGATATTGTTTTGCAGTACTGGCAAATATTTACAAATTCTCTTTCAAACAAGCGCTCCTTCATGTAGAACATGCGTATTCAAATTCATAATCTGTTTGATTAATCTTATTATTGCTCTCGCCAAGTCAAATCAATTTGACTGACTCAATTCGACTTGTGAACGAGACTTTATTTTCTTACAACAATAATTAACAATAAAAACTTTTCATAACCAATGATCACATAATCTTCGCCAAATGTATAATTGAATTATAATGTCAACCATGCAAAAATCATTTCTGATGTGCTTGCTTGGCTGTTACTGCCACGCCATTATAAAGTAATTACACTTTAGAAATACCTGTGGGAATACATCACTCTGGATATTAAGGAAAAATATTAAAATTCGTTTAAGCCATTTGCCTCGGCTCTCCAAGTTCTACTGTAACGTACGTATCCTCGAAAATCGTTCAGATTTTAGAACGTTGAACAAAATTACTTGGTAAAATTTTTGTAATTTTTTAATTTTTACGCGCTTTCAATGCTATTAATGATTAGAACAAAATAAAATAAAATTATTTTCATACGTTTGTTTGAGAATAGATGAACTTGAAACATTTAAGGTTTGTATGCTAATAATTGCTTTGCTAGATTATGTGATCTTATATCCTATACAGTGTCACGTAATCATATCAGGAACAAATAAGGTAAGATTAATTTTCTTCTTTTTTCAACATTACCGACTCTTGCGCTTCTCGAAAGATTGTAAAAAAAAAAAAGAAAAAAAAAAAAAATAAGAAATGTAATTCAAGGAAATAATGCAGCAACAAAATTAATTTTTCTACAAAAAATAATCAGTAACATTAACAAGGTTATTGCTTATTTCAACATGGTGATTTAAACTAAAATTTTATACTTTAATATAAAGCACGTGGTACTTTGGACTTAAATTTTCTAAATTATCTAGTACGTGTAGAAAGTAATTCTATAGTAGAGAAAAAGTAAAGGGTGTGTTTTATTATATAGGTTAAACCATTTTTAAAGATTTTTCAAGAATACCATTCGGCAACGTCACAAATATAATAGAATTATTTACAAAATCTTTTTAATATGTGCTAATTTTCTTAATACAAAGGGCTACGTACATTCTCCTTATTATATATATATATATATATATATATATATATATATATCTATAAATATTATTATATTTTCATATTGTAAGGAAATGCATAAATAATAATGAATTTTGATGCTCGCAAATGTGCTTTATAATACGAATTAATGCAAATCTAACGCGTGTTGTTTAGGTTTTTCGCTGATATTACTCGATCGTAGCAATTATATCAATATCTTTGTAAAAATAAATTAATTCTAAATTCTGCTATTGGGCGAGAGAATGAAAATTAAAAGTTGATCTTCGAATGCCGTTCAAGCTAAAATTTGAATATCTTTGTCACCTAATGTCCCTCGATGCTTTACAAGACGTCTAATTCTCTAACGGCAAGCAAAAAATTAATAAAAATTAAATTATATTTATCGCTGTTAATTAAAAATATTTGCCTTTTTTTTCCAATACGTATTAATATTTTCATAAAATTAAATAAGATTTTCATTTTTCTCGCTAAGCTAAATTTTATTTGTAATCAAGATACGTCATTTTTTACTTCTTGCCTGATGGATTACGTTTTAAGATTTAAATTGTCAGCTCACATATATATCGTAAAATTGTGAATTTATTATCCAATTCGCACATTAATAACAATATGTATATGTAGGCAATAATATACAGTAGGTACATTTTTTTCACATTCTCGCACTCTCTCTCTCTCTCTCAATAAGTTAGTATAGTGATGATTGTACATTTGCTAAGTATTTTGATGTGACTAATATAACACTTCATCTATATTCAAAATTCCACGTCTATTATATCACATATCATATTAATAATAATAATAATAATTAAACAGAATAATAATAATAATAATAGTATGTGTAAGAGAAGCTATAATATTATAGAAAATTATAGAGATGATGGGTGATAGTGTGCGACAACGAGAGGGTGATATACCGAGGGAAAGCGCGGGGGATAAAGAGAGCAAGAGAAAAAGAAAAGGTAAAAGAGGAATGAGGACAATAGGCAGATAAAGAGAGTGATAAATAGAGTCGTGCAGAGAGCGAACGAGCTCCTAACCCTCCAAAAGACTGAGAGAGAAAGAGAAAGAGAAAGAGAGAGAGAGAGAGAGACAGAGAGAGAGACAGAGAGAGAGACAGAGAGCGAAAGATGGACCGAAAGGGCGCAGGTGGCGTTGGAGGTGTTGGAGGAGGAGGTGATGTAGGAGGAGGAGAGAGAGAGAGAGAGAGAGAGAGAGAGATATTTGAGATCTGCACTTGTCACTACCTACATATATAATCCTTCCCGCGAGCGTTGGTTTTGTGCGAGAGAGTACGTGCGGAGGGACGAGCTCAGCTTGGTTTGACGCTGGGCGGACCAGAAGGAGACGAGGAAATCGCTCGCGCGGACCCACACGAGCAAGATAGAACATGGACTCAAGGGGTTGTTCGGTGGGGGTAGGGAGATGAACAGTGGTCGAGAAAATGCTTTAAACGGAGGGGGTGCAGTCGGTGGTGGTGGTGGCGGCGACGGCAGCGGTGGCGGCGGTGGTGGTGGTTGTGACGGCGGCGGCAGCGGCGGCACCACCGAGATGCGCCGAGGAAGACCGAGCGACCCCGAGGCGGAGCAAAGGCTCCAACCGATGAGTCAGTTGAACTGCCGCAACGCAGCAGCGTGCCTCTGTTATCCTTAATCCGCGTAGATCGCGCAGCCCCAGTTGATAATCCTCGGGTACGGCGCGACGGAAAACATCCCCCAGCTATTATGAGCGCCGGGTGCCGTGCCGCTACGAGCTAGCGTGAAAGCCAAGAGGCGCGCTCCACGACGAGGGCGAGGGTGGCGGGACATGTGGACCGGTTGCGGGGTCGTCGCAGCGGACGTCCGGCATGTCCGGGCGAAGGATCGCGGGGATAAAGGAGCCCAGGCGCACGGCGCATCGGTCGTTAAAGCCGGGCTTGTTTAGATTAGTGCTGACTCGGGCCAATGTTGAGTAATCTCTGGACGCTAATTGGACAGTCGGCAAGAAGTTGAAAGAGAGTGAGGTGGTGCGAGGACGGCTGGGGCCGGGGGTGAAGGAGGGATCGCGGCACACCCGAAAGAGAGACATTGAGAGGAGCTGATAGTCCGTGCGAGGAGGACGCGAGGAGTCAGTCACGCGAGGAGTCACGCGCGATGGCTGACGGAACGAGGATGTGGTGGCTACTTTTTTTAATTGGCCTCGTTATCCGGCTGGCCGACTCCGCGGAGATTGCAACGATTCCGCAAAAATTCGACGAGCCGAGTAAGTGATTGTAATAAGTCGTAGAGTGGACATATTTTTGGGAGAGAATTGGGGAGGGGGAGGCGCTGCTTGGGAAGCTCCGTGGGAGTGGATGGGCACTTTGTTTGCCAGGTCGTTTGGACGATCAGGATCTTTACAGGATCGAAGAAGGATGTGATCGTAATTTGAGATTTGCGAGGACGAGGCTGGTTTGTTGTCGCGGGGCTCGTTTTCGGTTTTAGCTTCGGATTATTTTCAGCGACGTTCGATGAATGAAATATAGTTACACAATTATCACGCGACATATTCGATTTATTATGCTGAAATTTTTTTTGAAATTTCACCGTTGAACGAATCAAACGTTGTGTTAAAAATTAAAATTTTATTCACCATCTTGGATGTAGGAAATGGAACTTTCAAATATTGAGATTTCGATGTATGTTTATGGTAGTTGAAACGGCGAGGTTATAGAGAATTCGGGTAGAAAAAGGACGGAATGAAAACATCGGTATTGCAAGTTTTCTCCTTTTCTATATAAAAGATGAAAAATATAATATGAAAAAGCATTGATGAGTGTGTTACGTTTCAAGATTTATCTCACCGAATATTAATGAAAAGAGAATAATTTCAGAGATTCTCTATATAAATGAATTTTAGTTTTTTAGTCGAATAAGTAAAACGTGAATTTAATCAGATTCGGATATATTTTATTATTAAAATTGCTTGGTTTACTTTTAAAAAATATTATCATTCGGTTTTACGTGACATACACACAAAATATTAATAAAAATAGTGGCGCGGGCGGGGGAGGGCGGATGGAGGGGGGGGAAGGAACGAACAATTGGGTTTTTTTTTTTTATACCTTCGTGTAAGAATCAGTGATTTTAAAAGGCTGAAAAAAAATCTTATTGTAGGCTGACCTTAATGTTGATTGCGCATTTGCCAATATTTAATGCGTACTACGTTACTTACTATTTTGGGAGAGAAGCAACTGTTACGATGGAAATGTAGTTATTATTTATTACTCTACCACAGTTTAATTCAAGTTTAATAGTCCATTTATATCTTATAAAGAAGCGGTCAAAGGTGAAAGAAACTTTGAATTTTATTATCACGGAAATGAAAACAAATTTTGCCTTACTCACGCCACAGCCTCAAAACATTATTTTTTAATACACTTGATATATAAGGAGAAAGAAGTAATTAAAGTTAAAATCCAAAAAGTAAATTAAATATTTGGTTTTGCAATTCTTCGATAATTGTCAATTCACTAAAGTTATATAATTAGATTAATTAAATAAAACATATTTAATTTAAATCAATGACAATATTTATTTGCAAACTGAAATTTGAATAGTTTATTAAAAAAATGTATTAAAATAAATATCTATTAGAAGGAGTCGATTTACTTAATACTAATGCTAAGTATTAAGAAATACTAATTCTAATAATAAGTTTTACAATATTTATAATATTCTTTGAAAAAAATTATTGATTTTGACTAGAAAACTATTAGAAAACAATTATCAATTTAGTCATATACATTTATTACAAAATACCACCAAATATTTAGCTATTTTCAGCATTTATAATAAAATATTGCAATAAGTGTATAATTTGATTTTTATATATATTTTTTGTAAGTATTAAAGTGTCAAGATATTTGAAGCGTTTCCTATAAATCAATTATTGTCGAAAAGTTGAGAAGAACTTTTTAATTTGTAGCATATTCATGGCAATATATGTTTATTATTAATTTAATCTTCGATTTTGGTAATAAATAAGAATTATTATTATAAAATTCCTTTGTTACGATATTCCCACACAAGATTTTGAAAAATTAATTAAACGCTATCGTCGTTACAAAAAAAAAAAAAAAAAAAAAAAAAAAAAAAACTAAAGAAAAAAAAATCAAGCTTAGAGAAAGAAGAAAAAGTAATTTTAAATAGTTAAAACCGTTGAGGCTTTAATAACACTTCTTCATTAATGTCGCAGTACTTAAAATAATGAATATTAAGTAAAGGTTTCCAAATTTTGCCATTATTTCTTATATAGAAGATAAAGGATGGAGGCTTTTTTGTTTAAACAAAAATTTAAACATTAAATTTTGCATAAGAAAAAAAAAATGGTTTAAACGTGCCTAAAAAATTGCTTCAAAAACATACTTATTATTGTATAATTTTATTAAATTAATATATTTCTATACGTTATACACATTTATTTAAGAAAAATAGATTTTATGAAAAGCATTATTAATCCACGAATGCATTGATGCAATCTCGATTTTAATAAATTTAAGTTATTTTATTGTCTTTATTGGCTTGAGCACTTCAACACAATTGGATAATAATCTTTAGCAAATATGCTTATTCTATGATTCATTTTTATTTTTCTTATTTCTATACATTCTTATTATTTGTTTAACAGTACTTAGTGTTATTCATTTATTTCACTTTTTTATCCTTTTAAATAATTTAACATTAATATAAGAAGTAACAACGGAACAACGAAGTAATGTTTCGGATAGTAATGAGGATATTGTAGGAAAAAAAATTGAGATATCGAATAATTTTTCACTTCCAAACATAATCTATACATTTTCTTATAAATGAATTAGTAAATATTGTTAAATGCTAATCATATTGCTAGATCTATTGTATCTAAAATTTATATCCATACGTACTTGGAGACAGAATAAATATATTAAAGAATCTTAATAAATAATAGTTAGGCCGATAAGTTACTTATAAAAGATAGAATTTTTTTTTTTGTTTTTTTTTTTTTTTAAATATATAAAATTTTAAATCATTTTAGACCAAGTTTCATAAAAGTGGGCATGTACGGGCTTTCCATGGTTTTACGGTAAATAACAATTCTGAAATGAATATACGCGGAAAAACTATGGCTCCTCTATTTCTTGTATTTTTAAAACTTGCACAAAGAACTGCAGAAGAGCTGTAGAGAATATCGTTATTAAATGTTGTGGTTTGCAAACCTCTTGCAAAGTTATCCCGGGCGTATTCTAACAATATTATTGGTAAATTTTTTCTAAAATGCAATAAGGAGCCTCAATATAAACTCGGCCTAATAAGTCAACAGTGACAAAAGTCCTTGGTAATTGAGGGTCAAATGCCTCTTGATAAAATGAAAAAGGAAAAAGCAACAAACGGCTTGGCGCCGCGACAATCTTGCCCAAGTGATAGGAAAGAGGGACCACTCACTCTCCCTTTGCCAAGTACAACATCAATATTAGCACATTATTATGCGGTCATTTATGCACTTACAACGTTTACCACTGCAATTTTCAAACATCCCCTGCGTGTGCGTATTCAAACACAGGCACATACACAAATAACATACGCGTTATGCGACAAGTCGGCAAATAGTAATTTGCGCGGGTACACGTATAGAATTTCTTTTTCGCCAAACGCTACGGGCAGCTGCGTACATATAAATAAATTCGCGATAATAAGGCCACGTACACAGTAAACAAACGAATCTTTGATGGGAACAAAAGTTGCTTCTTATGTACGGCCTATTGCGACTCGAACTAATTTCATATCGTATTCTCATGTTAGGAAAGCTTATTTCTACATAATGTAAGCTTGTATGTTCATTTCTTCAATGTTTATTTATGCTTGTATGTTTATTTCTTACAAGTTGTACATTTTATTGAATATACTATCCACGATGGAAATAGCGTGATCGAGAAAATGCTCTCTAGAATCCTGGAAGATATTATCGTGAAAAAATGTCTATAATATCGCCATTTCACATAAGTAATCAACGAGCTGAAATTTAAAACCCTCCATTCCATCAGCAATAGTTTTATAGTTTTTCATTTACGTTCAGTCAAATTTCTATGAAGAATATTTCAAATTGTAATAGCGTGGAGGCGAATTATTTTCTTTTCAAAATTTAAGGATTTCGATAAGCGAATTATTTTCTTTTTTTATAATAGTAAAGTACTTTATTCGACATTTTATGAAAAGTGTGAAAAAAGGAAAACTAACTTTGTGTTATAAGATATACCTTATAGGAACTTTCGTAATGTTGAAAAGATATTTTTTTAAATAAATATAAATGATACCAATGTAGTTGAGTATTCAATTAATTGCTTAATAATATTTTATTTACTTAATAATTCAAATAAAACGATAGAAGGCATAAAAACGTCCTATGTGGCATACGACTATGAATGTTTAAGGTGCAAATTTTAAATCTTATAATACGTAATAATAATTAAAAAAAAAATAAAAAAATTGTGCATATGGCAATTGTATCGATGAAACAATTTTTTCCAAATAGTGCAATTAAAGTGTCTCGATAATGTCAATTAGTGGGAATACGTAAAACTTGTGATACTTTCCAAAGTTTAACGCCATTTTGTCCCAATAAAAATCTAAATATTTTTATTTATTTATATTTATATTTTTATCAATAAATACTTTTAAAACGATTTACTAAATCACTAATCCCAAAAGTACATACATTACCATATTTTTTTTTCTTCTTTTTTTTTCTTTTTTACTTACTTATTTCTTTAAACATATTAGAACGTAGGAATACTAATACTGTTAAAATAAAATTCTTCAAAATAACATTTTATCAATCAAATATATAAAGGAATATCTAAAATTCTTTCTACTTTATGTGTTTCTTTTGATTGCAGAAATAATTCTATGTGCTGCAAAATTACAAGGTTTCTCATATCTAACGCTTAGACTATTTCATGAATAATATATATTCGACATTCGAGAGTTTATAGCGTTTGAGAATAACTTTTATTCGTCAATGCTTTACGTTTAGCCACAAGAATGAAAATATTAAATTTGCTTTATAAATTTTCATACGCTTCTCTCATTTTTTCAAATATTTTTTCTATTTTATTTGGAATAAATGATCCCGCCCCATAAAGCACCATTCAAAATAACTTCCATACACATAAACATTGTTATTAAATTTTTCCATTATATTTTACTCTCTTGTATAAATTCGCTTAAATTCTTTCAAATGATCAATTATGTAAAGATTATTTCTAAAAGCAATCACTCGGAACGAAAAAGCTTATATAAATTGAATTAAGCAATTGAAAGTGGCCGATGGTGCACTATTTATATTACTGACACTTGATTGTATATTAGCCTTTGTTTCAATATCGTAATCTCGGTGTTAGTTAACAAGCTAAGAGCAATGATCGTCTCAAGATCGGCGCCATCATCCGACTTGTATTTCATAAAAGCGAGGATAATGGTTGGTTGTGTTGAAATATCTAAATATCCATTCTACTGCGATTTATTCATCTATCTTTTTGTTTAAGAATTGCATATGATTTACAAGTACTTGATCACTTGGATTAGTCATGAAATCCTTAAGACTACAGAAGTAATAAGCGGGTATTAAATGCACTCCATTATTAATCTATATTTATGCGTAAGTGGAAGTTATAATAGACAATAATTACTGTTGAACATTACATTCTCACGAACTCATTTATCGAGTATAAACAAAACAGGGCTATAGAAAGCCGATGCCTCGTATCGCTAACACTAAGAATAATAATAATTTATTATTATGTAACATTTATTAGTGACCAGAGCGAATCCTCATGCCACTATGATTCGAGTAAAATTTTTATAATTGTATTTTTCTGCCTTAAACTATCCGTATTGTTTTAATTTTGTATTAAAGTATAAAATGAGTATTTAAGTAATTATATCACTGCTGCAACATATTGCATATGATAAGATCTTGAGAATATTACATGCAAACGGTAGACTATATTATTAATTAAATAATGTACAGCAACAGTAAATAGCGGATATTTTATTTTATACAATAAATGAAGCAATTTCTACAATTTATCTGGCTTGCTTATATGCGTATAAACGGCATGAAACGCAGTTGAAATGAAACACGCGGATGCGCCACGTGTGCACCATCTGGAAAAAGATGTAGCGTTTGATAAAAAAAAAAAAAGAAAAAAAAAACGAACTCTTGAGATATACACGTCGAGTTTCGCGGCATACGTTCATAAAATTCACTCCTAATACAATGAAATGCAAATATAATTGAAGCAGCGTTTGAAGCTGCGATTGAAGCAGCGATTTGAAAGAGATTAAAATGTGAGAAAAAAAGTAAACTAGAGAATAATGAGTGAGTGGCCGAAAAGCATTTAAGAATAGAACTGAGTGGTTAGAGAGAGAGAGAGAGAGAGAGAGGGGGGGGGAGAGAGAGAGAAGGTGCAGAGATGCGATTAAGGGGAAAGTTGTCGTGGAAAGGAGTATAGTAACATAGCGAAGTGGAAGAGGTGGAGGAGGAGGAGAAGGGAAGGAGAAGAAGAGAGACAAATTGAATTTTCTTATTAGCAAAGTTCGATAACTTAGGCATTAAAAGTAATTACGGGAGGTAGAAGAGTTTGATTTCTTCCGCGACGCGCCGGTAGGGGCAATGGCTCGTAAAACGTTTTTACTACAATACAGAAGCGTTGCTGGCATGTCCAACTAGTCAGCACGAAAAATTCAGATTTAATTGACCCGATAACGTTCTTGAAATGCTAATAAAGCTACTTTAAACAAAAAGAGTATTTACGCCACATATATTACATAATATAAACGGTGTATTCAAACATCATCATTTGATATTAAATAAATTTATTAACATAAATTTATTTACGATATTGATTATTATATAACTATTATTATATGAGAACATATTTGATTATTATTATTGTTTAATTGAGATCATTTAGTTGCGCTATTAAAATTATATTATAAAACTTTCTTTATATAACTTTTAACATAGAATACAAATTAAATTTAATTAAGATTATTTTATTTTCCAATTACTTTGTAAGTTTTTTCTCTCTCTCTCCCTCCCCTCCCACCCTCCCACCCTCCCTACCAGACTAATGCAATTTCCATTCGGACCGATCATAGTAAATAAT
Organism: Ceratosolen solmsi marchali; assembly: GCF_000503995.2. Classification (NCBI taxonomy): domain Eukaryota; kingdom Metazoa; phylum Arthropoda; class Insecta; order Hymenoptera; family Agaonidae; genus Ceratosolen; species Ceratosolen solmsi. Next base: position 7,963,975 of record NW_011948413.1, read on the forward strand.
GCATTTCTGATTAACATAATATTTTTAGAATATCTTGGCATTAATATTTGTTTTTCGAATTCATGCAATCAAAGTTATCAATGAGTTTGAAGCTCTTGTACATAAAGGATCAATCTAGATCGCTTGTAAGGAAATTTAATTATTCGTAATTTGTAATACAATTCGCATCACGAAGTATCAGCTACAAGGTATATTAATTCATAAAGGTATTTCATTCGACGATATTAAAATATTAACTTTCTAATCCACATTGACAGATATATTTATCTTCGAGGATAAAGCGAAACAAATAAAAACTTCGGCGCTAAAACGGTTCTCTGCCGAAAGAATTATAGCGATGATAGCGGACTTTTAAATAATTTCACGCGCGAAAATAGACGTTCGAAAATTTATTTAATTTTTTTTTTATTTTTATTATTATTATTATTATTATTATTATTATTTCTTCTTTTTTTTTCACCTAATTTAAAGCTCTGCACAAAGCTTCCGAATCCTAGCACTGATATAATTTTCTTTTATGCGGAATGCCTCGATTTAAAAAATAATTGCATATAAAAGAGAATTAAAGGACAATACAGTACGTAGAATAATAAGATGAAAATGAAAGTTTATTCTCATGTTTATTACGAAGTGAACTTTTTACGGTATTTCGATATAATTAACGATATTTTTCACATCCATGCGCGTCGATTCAAATTAATTATAATATCATCAGATAAATAGAAATAACAAACAACGAACGAAACTCTTCGGTTATGCTTATTGCACAAACATATTACAAATACAAATGTTTCTCGATACCCCACTGCTTATGCTTCTAAATGCTAATGGACAATTGAAAAATATTCGACTAATTAAATCATTTTCGTAAAATTTCGAACGAATACTATTTTTGTAGTGACCGGGGCTCGCCGATTGAGTGAAATTTCCCCAAGTAACTTTTCCGCCTTTGCATACGGAATCCGTAAAAACGTCGGGGAGCAAAAAAGACTGGCTGCCCAGTTGGACGGGAGCGGAATCGAAAAGTCAACGAAATATACGAGGCGACAGGAAATATCATCGGCCGTAAATGGCCGCTACGTGGGACTCGCACCCATCGACGCCCGACGCGAGCAAGAGCAACAAAAATCCAGATGAATCACAGTCACATCCGCGGCTTTTTATCGCCATTTTTACGCTCTATTCCCGTTACCATGGCAACTGCGTTTAATGTTGTTGTTGTTGTTGTTGTTGTTTGCTCTGGATTCAACTAGAGTTGGGAATTGCCGCCATTGCATATCGTAGGCCTCTAACGCGCTATATGTTTGCCGCGCGAAATTAATCGCAATCACAATACATGCGTAATTGCTCGTTTCGGTGGGATAGTCTAGGTCTCCACAATTGAGCGGTAGTTATGATTTATCTAAAACATGTGTAGTTATGCGCACTGTACTCTACTTCAGACGTGCACTCGTTTGGAGATGCACGACGACGAGGCCTTGATGTGTATGCTGTGCACAAGTTGCTACGTGAAAGCTCTTGCATATAAATCGATGTTACCGTTCAAAAATCTTGCCTATATTATTCAAAATTTCATGCTCAATGAATAATAAGGGAGTTAGTAGCTGTAATATAGAAATGTCATGTTTTGTTTTTTGTGTTTAATAAGTCAGTTTGTAAATTAAAAATGGTACGTAAGTCTGGGTACTCGGTAAAATGCAATGATAGAATAATTGCTCATTGTTCTGAATTGTATATACTGGTGTAGAGTCTTAAGATTTAATGATATATTCACTTTTGCAATTTAATGGCTTTGACTCAAATATAACTGGGAGTCGCCAAGATTTTCATTTTTTCAACTGCATATTAATACAAATACATACTCTGGCTTGCAACAAAAGCTGTTAAATAATATGTCAAAACGTCGCCTACTTTTCATTGAACAATTTGCTAATAAATTGAGAATCATTTGACCGATAAATATTTATGTTGAACTTGAAATTTTATAAGCGGTTTTTTTTTTTTTTTTTTTTTTTTTTTTTTTTTAACCCAAAAAAAAGTATTTTAAGGGTTTTTTTTTTTTTTTTTTTTTTTTTTTTATTTTTAAACCAGAACAGTAAACCAGAACTTCTACCGTGATGATTTTACATAAAGCCTTTGCTTATTTCACTCATATATCAGTAAAGTGGTATTGCTGTATCGGCCGATTACATATGGCTTGTATTGTCAAAAGTTGTATTGCATTTGAAATTCGAATTAACATTGGCGTTTGATTAAATGATTTGTTTGGATAAAAATTGGATAATACATTTCCCGTAATGAAAAATATTACTAATTTCGATGAAATCATATTATAAAAACTAATACATTTAGTCTACATATATAGACACACAGTTTTTATATTTCTTCCTTCTTTTATTTACTAATATGATTCGTATAGTTTTCATTTTTAATAGAAAAAACATTTATAACAGGCATGTTAATGTATTGCGATGACACCTATCACAATTATACAATTTTCTGCATATATGTAATTCTTAAGTATATGTAAAATAAAGTTAATCTTCGCTAAATGAGATTACCCAGAATTTATAAGTTATATATTTAATTTATCATTATCATATGTGACAAAGTAATAATTTTTTGTTTTGTTTTTATACTTTTTTTCTAAAGGAATTTAGTCGAGGAGATTGTATATATATATATATATATATATATATATATATATACAATAAAAATTTATTATATAAAATATAAATCTTGATAAAAGGGAAAAATAAATTATTATACAGGTTGTAAAAAATGAAGAAATAATTAGAAAAATTATTTCTTTAAAATTTATTATAATTGTAGCAAATAATACGTATAATGTGTGGCTGTACTTTTGTATGAAAAACAAATTTTTTTTTTTTTAAATTTTAATAGCATTTTATAAATAATGGTATAATTTAATTGTTTTATTTATTCATCGAAACATATATATATATATATATATATCACTGTATACAATTAAATATATAACAAGATTTTAAATTGCATGTTTGTTAATTTCTATTTTTATTTTATACGTTACAAAATTGTCTATTCCACAATTACGAATTTACATAGTTTCTTTAAATTTTTTCAAATCTTAATTTTACAACTTTAATTTGTGGTTTCTTGTAAATCTCACTGGAATTGTACTATTCAGAAGAAAATTAACCCCCCCCCCCCCCATTTGTACGATGGTATTATTACTTTCTTTCGAATCACGCTGTATTGAGTAATAATTGCAGCATAACTTTTATGATATTAAGATAATTATTTTTTATTATATATATATATATATATATACGAAAACGGTAAAAGGTTATTTATTATTAGTTATAACTCTTGTAATTTTATATCGTCTTGAATGAAGTTGTCCAAGCTTCATCATCATCATACTCCCTTTTATAAATACAATATTATTATTTTATCTTGATAAATCTAGTGATTTTCATTATTATGAACTTACTAATGCAAAAACTTACGAAATAGAAAAATGTCTCATATTATTGTATTAACGTATTTGTCCCATAAGCAAACGATAGTATTACGTGCTCGAAAACGCCATACTTATATGCATAAGTGTAGCACTGTGCGCAGCCAATGACAAAGAAGAAGAAATATTGACGGACAACTTGACAGTTGATAAATAAACGGACAAATTCAACAAAGTCCATGACATCTGACATGTGTCTGAAGCACCGGATTTGCCTATACTAAGAATTTTACAGTCAAAGAGCCGGGGACGGGAGAGCTAACCGCCAACGAGACCTTGCACTGACCTTATCTCTCACGTTCGTTCGTGTCAAACACTTGACATAAAATACACGCTCGATTAAATTAAAAAAAAAAAAAAAAAAAAAAGAATGGCTCTGCATATGCGACAGGCCATCATCGCTGACGAAGTGTATCCCCCCGTATGCGGTGGTCGTGTTATGCCGGCAGCATCGACGTGTAGTGTGTGAGTTCGGGGTGGTAAAGCGACGGTGTCGGCGTCTGTTTCGAATCGTGGGACGCCGACTTTGTGTCGTTCGGACCTTTCTCATAAATCCACCTCGAGGAGCTCGTCCGCTCGGACACGTCGAGATTGCGGAAGTAGACGCGCGACTTCCGTGCACGCGACGGCCAAGTGGGGGCGCAGTTTGGTAGGACGCGTGGGCCGTCGCTAAGAATCCGGTGCTCTAGTGTTCGTGGATTAGTCGCGTAGCCATGTAATGCTTTTTTGTTTTTTTTTTTTTGTTTTTTTTTTGTTTTGTTTTGTTATTTTTGTGTATTATAATATTTTTAAACTATTTATGTTTATTGCTGGTTTAGACGTAGTGGCGAGGTTCGATGTTATTGATTGCGGTACTTGGATGATATTTCCACTCTCGGTAAATACTCTCTTCCGTTCCGTTGGTTTTGTCTGAGATTTTTACTTTTTGAATCAGCTCATATGATTTGCTAGATAATGTTTAAAGACCGGGAAAAAAATTAACTTGACCTTGACGAAGGAGATTTTCTGAAATAAATTAATATTGCTGATGTACATAAGGATATTTCAATTGCTGACAATTTTTAATTAATTTAAGAAAAAATGTACATCAAAATTACTCGTATAATAAATATATATAGATTACTGAATAGTTATTTTTCATTATTTTATTTTCTTAAATGATTGAGAACTATAGAATGTGATGAATGTAGATGAAATATTGAGTAATACAGTTGAAACAATAAAAATTCAATTGGACAAATGCTGTATTAATAAATATGCTCTATAGAATTTTTGAAGAATTTTTTTTTTTAGTTTTTGTTTTTGTTTTGCCAAAAGAAAATAACAATAAATTTTGTAAAATAAGGTTAATACATCAACGTAATTGTATTGGTAATGATGAGCGTATGCAGACGCGCACGCGTGTGCGTGCGATTCTACATTCACGACTCGCAAAGAAACAACATAAAATTATTATGAATTTTTCTTTTTCTATAATTTCATTTCATTTTTACGTTGGAGTAAATGAAACTTTTATAATGGAAAGTGCGAGAAATTTTATTTTTAAAATTTTTTATATCAACTTTTATTTGAATAATCAGCTTATCATACTGTTTTTTTTATTTAGAATTTCATTTATAAGAATCCATAGACGATTTCAGATTTTTTTCTTCCACAAATATATAGAACGTACTCGTGTTTTCTAATAGCATAATTTTATTTTAATTATATTTATATTTAAAATTTACGCATTAAAGTAATATTTCTCTGTAAATAATACACGCGCGCGCGATTATAAACAAATTACTAACCTAAGGTATAGAAAAGCTGTGAACGTAATTAAGAAGTTTATAGTAATATATAAAAGAGCGCTAGCAAGGTGGATAAAAGTTTCAAAAGAAATGTGTGTGTCTGTGCGTGTGTCTGTGTGTGTGTGTGTGCGTGTGTCTGTGCGTGTGTTGTGTGTGTGTGTGTGTGTGTGTGTGTGTAGAGGTAGGAGAAAAAAATAAGCTAGTAGCAGTTGTATGCTTTGAGCACTGTAATTGCAGTGATACCAATGAGATTAAAGTTTACGATTTACTTGCCCTCGGATATAATTGTATATTCGCCGTGCTTGTGTTAATTGTTGAAGCGCGGAAAGCCTGACGATAATGATAAATTTTTGTCTATAACTCGATAGGCGCATTATGAAATATGTGCGTGCGACTGTATGTAAAATTATATAATTATTATGAATACTATTGATGATATTAAATGAATTTACGACTTCATTAAAAATTCGTAATTTCTTTGAAAAAAAAAATATTCAAATTATTTTTTTCTGCATGGATTACAATGTTTAAAGATGCATTTTCGTATCTTACGACGGATTTTCGGACATATGAATGATGAAAGGAACGAGTTGCATTTTCTGGATATAATAATGGAAAGTTAAACATGTTTATGAATTTATTATTGATGCACTTCTTAGTTGAGAAATAATCCAAACGTATTTTTTAACATTTTTTTTTTTATTTTTATTTAAATATATATATATATATATATATATATATATATATTTTTTTTATATAAATTCAATTTTTCTTCTCGAAAAATAATGAAGCCACAATTTCTTATCGATACACGCATAATCACATAGAATATAAAAACTATTCATTTTCAATGTCTAGCACATATAATTGTTACTTTCTTCATTTTAATTCCTTAATTAATTCCTCATTTGAATGGTGTAAAAAATCTTATATAATCTTTTCATGTTGCAGTGCATTCATTAGGGGTGTAAAAGTTAAAAATATTCCATAGCGACTAATATTTTTTAGTTTTAAAGCAATCGATCGTAAAAAATTAAATAAAAAATCTCATCATAAAAAACTTGAAAGCTCATTTCGTAAAGTAAGTAGGTAAATTTTAGAAAGACGTAATACTTTAAATAAGTGTATGATCAATCGTTTTACTTTTGAAAAATCTCAAAATATTATTTCGCATTAAAAGGCACAAACATTTTTGTTGAATCTATGTCAGAATAAATTAAATTTTTTCGTAAATACCCTCCCCTCTGCTTTGGATCATGAATTAGCTAATATTTTATTTGATATTACAATTTCAAATATGAACATTTTCTTTAATCTATACCATCTCCTAACGTAATCAAATAATCTAATGTATTCGCTCATATATAAATTATTGTATACATATATTTATAAAATACACTTTAGTGCAATTATTTATTGAATAAAACGATTATTCGAATAATATATGATGAACAAAAACAGTATTTCAGTGCAATTTATAGTCGATTATAATTTTTTAGAATGAATGCTAAAAATTGAATTATAAATTACAATTGAGTTAATATAAATTATATTAAACAAAGTTTTAGGAAATTTTACATTATCCTAAAACATAAAAATTTCACATAAAGTTTGTAATAATGAAAATTATTAATTCATTCATACAATTTATTTTGTGAGCCAGTGATTTGTCAAGAATTGGAGTTTAAAAATCCAACCCAATATACAATGAATGATTTGTTCTTAAAAACAATAAATTCAACTTATTTACAAGAAACATTCTTCAAATCAGTATATTGAAGATGAACGAAAAATATCGTATTTTGAAGAATATTTTTATTTATACGAGCGTTAGAAAAAATGAATAAGTGTTGGAGAATAATGGAAGAAAGTTAAGGGCAGAGAGAAAAAGACAGGAAGCGTGAGAGACACGAGTGAAAAAGAGAGACGATGTACTATCTAACTATGCGCCTTAATCGTCTTATGATAAATTATTTTGCTCGTACATATATAGATGTTTCAAACAGAATATCTACATAGTTATATAATTCGCTAAAATATGTATATAAAGTTTTCCGTTATCTTTTTTACACAGAGAAAGGGATGGAAATTATTATTACATTATTCTTAATTTAACATGATAATTTCTTTTTGTGTAAAAAATACTTTACTTTTTTATTCTTTTTATAAAAATCAGACTGCATTGTCGAATTAATTTTTATTTTATTAATCAGTGATGTCGAATAAAAACGAATAAAATAACATAATTCAATATTCTTATATTCTTATTTAGATAGCAGTATCAACGTACATTTCAACTAAATGGGTGTTTGCTTATTACGTGGCGTTCATTCTAAAAAAAAAAAAAATTCCCCTTAAAATAGCAAAATTATCTAATTCAATTTACAATTGTTTATGTAAATACATATCGTAACGGCAGGACTACGCCACTGATGAAAATATGTAGTGGTCAAGCCAGAATGTTAAAGCTTTGGATAATTCCTTACTGAATCCGTATAACCGAAACTTAACCTTTTAAGAAGTTCTTTTAGTTATAAAGTTTATTTATTATGGCTTAAAATTGGCTATAAGTACTTCGCTCACATAAAATGATTTGGAGAAAAAAAAATTTGTTAAAGTTACTTCATACAGACAAGTGAAGTAATTAAAAGATGCAGTAAATACTGTATAATTAGTGAGATAACGGATAATATTTATGTATATTAACATTGTTATTATATAGGAGAACAGTCGAATTGAATACAGAAGTTCTTACGATTATTAAATCACAATGAAGTTGAATGATTAAATGATAAGATATAATATTGTTGTATAATGAAGCAATAATAAAGAAATTGATACGACAAAATTTCTATTCATAAATACAAAACTATATCCTTTCAAATTCATTTTTTTTTTTTTTTTTTTTTCATTTTCTAGGAGTAAACAATGTGCATAAGAATAATAATAATTTTTTTTATTCGAAATTTTTTTATTAGATTTTAAATTACAATCTTCTATAATGCTTCTAAAATTTTATGATCTATTAAAATTTGTTTTATTGCAAACAAGATTTTTAATAAAATTTTGAACTTAAATACATTACTTTTTTATGTTTGATATTCATGTAAAGTCACATTTTCAAATTAATCTTTTTTCAGAATTATTGATTTTTAAATTACAATTTTTAAGGTTTTTATATAATAAATTTAAAATAACGTTGCTTTCGTTAGAAGTGCACATAATACCTTTCGAAAAACGTCTCGTTAGTACTTGGCAATAATCTTTAACAAACAATAATTTGATAAGAACAAACAATAATAACTGATTTAATGAATAATCATAATAAGTTATTCAAATTTTATGTCGTATCATTACTTTTTAGTTATATATCACTTATTTTATAAAAAAAAAATATATATATATATATATATATATATATATTTATTTATTTACTTATTATTCAAGATTAATTTACAATATAATGGCTAAATGATATATTTGTCACACTGCTGCCATTATTTGGATTTCAAATTCCAATCTTAAAAGTTGTAGAACATTAAAAATTCCTGTATTTTTGTAATATAAAATTTTTTTAACGATAAAAGACATGAAATCAGGTCAGAATTGTTCGTGTGATGAAACCAACTAAACGAGAAATTTGTTCATTTTTTATTCGAAAATTAACCGCAAACTATATACATGAAATAACGTGTGTTGTAATGATAAATTTTGCAAATGTCGCAATCGGAAATACCGAATGAAATGCATGATGCAGAAATTATTATTCGCAGTCGTCGGAGCGGCTTGTCCAGGGCGAACTACACACTAATTGCAAAATTACCATTCGTTTTGGTTCTATTGCGGTTATGACTAGCGCATTTAATAACGTTGCCCAGTTCATGGGAGTTCAGGGGATGGATGAAAAACCCTCGCATATGCACGCAGATAGTGTGTGAATCGCTAATGTCCCGTACGAGGTTAGGAAGGAGGTTAGGAGGGGGTAAAATGCTTTCCTTGGAGTACGTTCCCTCGACCGTTGACAATTTATCTCCTTGGCCGGGTTGTTTTCACTCTCGCTTGATGCGCGAATTTCGTGTCGGCGAATTAAACAACGGCATGGAGTTGTGGATGTTGGGCAGAGTCGGTAATGTTCGGATGGGTCCGGCTTTGCATCTCGAGGATGGTAATATTGTCTGAGAATTCCGTGACACGGCCTCGGCGATTTATGGCCAGGCGGTGAATTAAGCGCGATTCCTTAGGAGAAAAATTCATGTTTATATTGTGTATACTAGAATCGCCTGATTAGAGAACGGAACTGTTGTACAAAATGATCATTCGGGAGGTAAAGAATATTAAAAATAAAATTTCTTGCAAATATTTTTTACGAAACAAAAAGCTGACGTTATAATTTCAGCCATATTTTACAAAGGTTAATAGAATGTTTAAATTTTTTACGAGAAAAGTACTTTATGAAAATTTGAATTATAACAATATACTATAAACCTTTTATTAGTAATTCACATAATACGAAATTAAACATTTTAATGTTCATTATAACATGAAATAATCATATATTTTTGTATTTATTTCATTAGACCTTGGCTGCATAAGTATTAGTTATTCCATTTTATAGTTCGTAATTTGCTCAATATTATTCTGATTATTAATATTTAAATGTTCCTTTTACTTAAAAAATCAACATATTTATGTAGCTGAAATTCAAAATGCATTCTATTCAATAAGTATTGAGTTGCTATTTCTGAACTTTTAATTATCGTAATATTGTAGAGATCTATCGGTCGATAGTTTTTTTTCTTTTCTTTTCTTTTCTTTTTTTATATATAAATAAATATTATTATTACTATATAGATTTAATGTAATATTATCTGTTTAATTGGAATGCAGTCATTTATTGGTATAGAAAAATGTAACTGATTGTTCGCCGATTTTACGAACACACTTACCACTTACAATCAATCATAAAATTGCTACTTAAATTCGGTACTTTCTCTTTTGTTAGCTACAACAAATTATATCGATTTCTTTTCATTCAGAAATGGCCTATTTTATCCAATATACAATCTTTTAAAAAACATTATTTTATAATGTTTTATATTACACATTTATATTTTAAAGGACACGGAAATATAATACTCTACCGTCGGTAATAAGATCGATAGTATTGTTATCAGAAAATTAAACATTTTCTTTAATATTTATTTATTTACATGGTAAAGCTGCATATATTTTATTTTATAGACAGTTAAAAAATTGTTATTGTATATTTCAGAAGGTTTTTTTTTTTTTTTTTTTTTTTTTTTTTTTTTTTTTTTTTTTTTTTTTTTTTTTTTTTTTTTTTACAAAGTTTAGCACGAGAATCTAAATATTTTTAAACATATCAACATCACTCTCAAATGCTGTACGTAATTTAAATAATTTTGAATATTAATTATAGAGAATAGATAAGAATCGCCCAAACTGTTATATAATTCTCATATATTTAAATATATAAAACAATTATTGACTTCAATTATCGACTTATGATTAATTAACAATTAATATATTAGACTTTTTGAACATTGAGAGTGTGCGAAAAAGATACCATCTTTCTTAGATAATTTAATTTTAAAAGTACGATTACCATTATGTTTATTAACAAGGATTTATGTTATTTATTAACGTTTATTTAGTGTTATTATAGCATCAGTTCTAGGCTTTCAAGTATTTTAGATTAAGTAAATAAAATTCTTAAAAACTTAGAGTGATATTAACTCTTAATTAGGTAGTTCTAAAAGCATGAATTTATCAGAATTTAAATTAAATATTATAGAAATATGAATCTATTTTAAATACTGAAAAATAACATACAATAACTGTTTCAATAAATTCAATAAATTTTAAAATTAATTCTTTATATTAATTTTACGACACATATTTTGTTTAGTTATAGAATATTAAAAAATACATGCCAATCATCAAATAAGCTTCATGCTTTAATGTGCTTGAATATATTCGAAGTTTGCAATTCCTTTAGCTTTCATAGTTTGAATTTACTTTCATAATCTAATAGGGAAATATTATGAAGAAAAATAATATTTATTTTTCAGAGATAATTTTAATACTGATTATAAAGAATCACTAGAAATGGAATTTCTCGGAATTTAAGCATAGACTAGCTGTACTTGGAAAAATCGAGAAAATAAATAATTATATTAATTAATGTGAAAACATAAATTTTTATCACAAAAAGTGGAGTCTAGATCCTATTTACTTAAATATTTTGTCTATTTTCAATGTTTAAAGAACATTTTGTATTATAGAATATGAGAAAATTTCTCGTATTATATTGTTACTACGTGTATTTTATTTCTTTCGATAAAAGATTTTCATTAAAAGTCGACTGAATAATACTATAAATATTGTTTGTTAAATCGAGAAAAATGAATTATTCAAATATTTTCATTGCTTAATAGTTGTTATGCATGTAATTACAAATAGTATTATATATTCTTTGTAATAAATATCTGTTAATATTCAAAAATAGAATTAACAAATTTTAACAAATATAATAAATATATTATATATCAAAAATATTAACTTATATTGAAAAATCTCGATTTTGATAAAGTTGATAAATATTATTTTCATTATAAATGTCTAATGTATTAGATGAAAAGAATTAATGGTATGATATTATTTTTAACGATAATATTTATTTGATAATATTTTTATAAAATTTTATGAACATTAGTAATATAAGTAGATTAAATTTGATTTAAAAATAGCTTATATAAATTTAAATGGAATCTCGTCTTTTATAAATTTCTCTGTGTATTAAATGATAAGTTTGCACATTGAGATTATATATTAGTTATTTGTTACCAATAATATCGTTGTACGTGTTAATTTGGATTATCTGGAATATAAATTTCGTGAATTTTTGTACATTTATACTTTAAATGTAACTTTGTAATCCGTACAACACATATATATGTACTTGGAATAGTATATTTTTGCCAAATTTGAAATAATACAAATATTAACAAAGAAGTATAAATAAAATGAAAATGTAAATAAATCTTTAAAAATATGTCTATAAAAAGTATAGATCGTGTGTTAGTTTTCAATAAAAAAATGTTTAACTTTATTATCTGCAGTTAATAAATTGAAGTAATCATAGTTATATATTGACGTCTAACATATCTATAAATAAAAGATTTAACACGAAAGATGAATACTTAATATTTATAGATATGTAAATGATGTGGTTCGTAAAATTAATCAACCACTTCTACGTGTATTTCATTAGTATTTAAAGAGGCCACTTTCCTCGCTATTTATAATAATAACTGCAATTAATTGTTCAGATCAATGGAAATTAATTTTTACACTTTGTTGAAGCACTATTACGTATATCATTTTCTATAGAAATGCTATCATATTGTAAGCTGTGAATATTCTGTTAAAAAAATTCCATCAATTTCAAATTATTGTAGCTCAATTTTAATACAAATTAATTCTATAGTAATTAAAATATCAACTATGTCTTTTGTACTTTTTTTTTTATCATTTATATTTTAGCAAAAAATATTATACAGTTTTTAACAACTAAATTAATTTAATTTGGCGTTATTATCAGTGAGATTTTGTTATTAAAAAGAAGATATTTTGTTAAGAAAACTTCTTATATTATTTACTTAATTTTATTGACTAAACGGGTATTAATTATTTATTTGAATAGTCCAATGTTAGTCATTCTTGAAAAAGAGTTAAAACCGAGATACTTAATTATTTAAAATTTGATATATTTGAATATAATGGAAAATTATACAAGCTTTGAGGAACGTAAGTTGACTATATTGATTAACATAAATTATCGTGCATTTTTTATTATTTCTTGCAACTTTGCAGAACAGTTTTCTATAAAAATAGTACACTTATTGTAGCATAAGTATAAGCAGTTTGTTAAAGTTAAGCAAAAAAGGAGTATAACTATAATACGAGCTATGCGAAAAAAGAAGTTTACACGGTCCATTTAATTCTCGAGAGGGAAGTACCAACAAATAGAGTAGAAGCGTCGAACTTGCTGGAAAGAGTCCCGTGCACGAACACTTGGTCCCGGAAGTTGCGATTCGTAAAATGAGATAAGCGGATATTACTGGTAATGTTCGCTTCCGAGTTTACCCGATGAACATTACCTCCGAGGATGATCCGATCGAAGAAAAGTACGAGGACATTGGAAGGGAGCTGGTATATACACATGGACAGATGCATAACACTCATCACACATATAACAGCATACAGCAGTGGGGCCAACGTGGCTCTCGTACTTTTGATCTCCCTTTGGTTTTGTTTTTCTCCTCGTAACTTCTATTTCCGCGACGCGAAGCTCACGTCGTGAAAAAAAAATTAGGTTGATTTTTTAGAAAGGTAAATACAATGAAACAAGCAAGTTTCGCACGTATCCTATCCTAAAACCTGACAGCCTTCTTTTGTCAGCATGATGTTCGTGGATTTCATTGGTCGAGAAATTTTCTGGGCTCTATTTACTATACACATATGCTCGTTGTATTTTATGTTTAGCATTAAATTAATTGGATAATATTTTACTTTTACACCTTTTATAATATTATGTATTCGAAACTATATAAATTAATTACATGTAGGTAAAAAATAAAAATAAAAAATTAAGTATCTAAATTATCGTTTGATACAAATTGTAGAAATTAATTTTATCCGATTATTTCAATCGGTTAATTTCACATTTAATTAAAATAATCAAGAAAAAGTATATTTTTATAAATGCATTTTATTAATTTTTTAATATATATTTATCGCTTTTTAATACATTTAAAAACATTTCATCGAAACAGGTATGTAATTAATAAGCATTTGAATTAGTATAAACAAATAAATTTTTCATTGTGATTTTATTAATAGCCAAATCATATTTATTTTTAAATACATATACCCATTTCCATGTTTTATGTACCATATATATATATATATATATGTAATTAATTATTTTTATAAATTATTGTTTAATTCTTAATATTTTGTTGTAAATCAATGTAAATAGTATCTGTGTAAATTATAGTGTAAGTAATATAATTACGGAAATACATTAATTTGAATTTCCACTTCATGAGATCTCATTTTACATAAGTTTTTATTTTATTTTTCATACTATTCACGAACACTAATGTATTTTTCTTTCATTTTTGTGTATATTTCCATTTTTACTCATAGCATATCTCATAGCATTAAGTCGGTATCTAAATTTTGTTATTTCCAAAGATTATGTCCCGAAGAATATATTCATGAATTTTTATAAGCGATTCATTGTTAAATGAAAATTTATATATTACAACGTTTTATAAAAATTTTTAACAGATTTTTACCAATTCGACTTACTCGACTGAAAAACCGTTGAAAAATCTATTATTTTAAACTGTTCTAAATTTTTAATATTATAATTGCTCTTTTTATACATAACTAATATAACTGTATGTAGTTAATTCCTTTCATAGTAAAGTTTCGAAATTTGTATATTACAAGTGTCTATAGCTCACTTTTACAGTTTTACAATTTTCGATGTATTCGAAACTGAAAATCTGAAAATCCTTAAGATTTCCGTATTAAATTACTTTATTATTATTTTTTCTAAAATTAATTTACAACTTTTAATATTTTTATACCAAATTCACAAATAAATTAATTATTTACATCTTTAATATATTTATTTGTTAAAAATCAAAGACTCGTGGTGGAAAAATGAATTTTTTTTTAAATTTACCAATCATTGAACAAGGGCAATAAAATATTGCTGAAAAATCTGTTTATTTTCTTAAAATAATATAAAACAAAGTAAAACCGTTAACTGAATTGATAGACTTTGTAATGTAGAACATAAAAAAATGCATCATTTTGACCGAGATAAAGTATAATCGTTTATTAAGTTATTAAATTCACTTGAAATTTAAATTACAAATTTTATCGTTATTTTCATTAATTTACGTAAATGGAAAGTGCTTAGTGTAATAATGAATTTTTTTACTATTTTCTGTTTACAACCTACTAATTTTGAATTCCTTAAAAAATAAACAAATAAAAAAAAAAAAAAAATTGTAATTATGATTTACTTAATTAAATAAATTGAAATTAAGAATCGATTACGATAAATTTTTTTTTTTTCGTTTAATAATCACATATGCAAATAAGTTATTTGGTTAAAATATATAATTTGAAACAAGTATTATAATAATATTATTTGTGTCGATTAAATAGACATATTGTTATCACCAAAACCATGGATGTTTTACGTTTCCATATTCGCTTGAAAAAGAAACACGTATACTTATGAATGACAGTGTGCATATTTTAATAGAATAGTATTGGTATGAAAAGTACAGATATACTAAAATAAGCTATAATATATAGAAGTTAGTAGTTTAGAATTTCAAATACTCTCTAGAGCCTCATTTAATCTTGATTCGTAGATATAATGTTCTTATAAGTCGACTTGGTTATCATTCGTCAGCTACGCATGCATATTAACTAACTCTGATTGTATAAATTTACATAAAAATAAATCTTACTTTCTCATAAACAGCTTATATTGTTTATATATTGAATTCCGATGTTAATTAATCTTTTCGTTGGAATTTTATTCTTGGAATATTAAATATATCGAGTGTTTTATATATTTTGTAAATGATAATATAATAACTTTAATATAATATATTTATAAAATTACAAACATAATTAACAAATTTTAATTTATTATATATAACTAAACATTGCTTTAAGTCATTTATATATTTTCGATTTATAGATGTCTTATAGTCTATTGTAGAAGAGCTCATTAAAATTTTTTTACTTAAATATTCTATATCAAGAATATATTTCTAATCAAAGAAAAATACACAAGATGTTTAATAAAAAAATTAAAATTGAAATTGGGGTATATTACATGGGGTAATTACATATTGAATAATAAGTGAAGATAAATATAAAATTCTTATTATTATTATTATTATTATTATTATTATTATTATTAATATACTGTAAAGAATAATATAGTATGAGCGATAATGACTTATAATTTAAACTATATATAAGTTTATATGTTTTATGTAGTTTCCCTATAATTTCACCACTTTTTTTCCATTAACTACAGACTGACTTTTATTTTTATACATTATTATTCTCATGTTATATTAAGGAATTGTAATTGTTTACTTTAATAAATCAAGTTAAATATATATTAATTAGGTCGTCGTGCGACTAACAAATACCAGGT
This sequence comes from Ceratosolen solmsi marchali, assembly GCF_000503995.2. Taxonomy (NCBI): domain Eukaryota; kingdom Metazoa; phylum Arthropoda; class Insecta; order Hymenoptera; family Agaonidae; genus Ceratosolen; species Ceratosolen solmsi. Next base: position 7,980,551 of record NW_011948413.1, read on the forward strand.
TTTGAAATAGTTTTTGTATTCGCAATTTCGTTAATATACTTCGTTTTCATTTATGATATTTTAAAACATTAATTACACTGCATATGATTATTCGCTACATTATTTATAATAGTTCAATTTTTCTGTATGCACCGTAGAAAGTATCTTTTCAACAAGTATCATTCCAGAAAGAATATGTGTCGCATGTATTGGAAGGATTTCATACACGAGAACGACCAGAATATGCAATTTGTATGAGCTCGTGGACCAATTTTTCTTTTAAACTATTCTGAAAGTGATATATTTATTACAATTCCAGCATAAAATATAAATTTTACAAACGAGTTTTATAAAGGTTAGAATCTGATTATTATCTCCGAATATGATTCTGATCTCATAAAACGCATTTAAAATGTTTATGAAAAATAATCAATATTTATATAATATAAAATGCGTTTGACTAGCGTTTTTACAAAATTTTTATTCTCTCGGTACTTATGATGAAAATTTTATTACTTTATAGCAAGTATATATCACTTACTTATGCAATGGTCTTCTATAATTTGCAGTTGACTTGTACGTTGTAAATATTGGAAAGTCATGTATTCCGATAAATATGATTTCATTAGCGTATAATTTTCAAATCAATGTTATTGAAAAAATATGTAATTAATTTCTTATTTCCTTCAGATTTCTTAATAATAATTTTAAAACTTGTACGAGCGCGTGCACATTTCGTGCTGCGATGAATTCTTTTTATCATTACTTGTAAAATGACGTAAGTTCATCGTACACTATTTTGTTTATATTTTATTCTTAATTACCGTATGAAAGTATCAATACCAGAGGACGTATATGCCAATTTGGATTATAAACATTTTACGCTATTTAACTTCTCGATAAACATGTTAATTTTCACGCTACATCAATAACTTTAATATCGTAGTGCCTTGAATTATGCGCGAGTCATAATACATTAATTAATTCGAATAATCATATATTTATAAAATGAATATTATTGTAAATAAAAATGTCTTTGATAGAAATTTAAAGAAAATAATTTATAAAGAAATGTTTTTCATTTTCATGGTACGCAACGAGGTAAATACCATTTTATTTCTTAAAATTTATACGTAATTATAGGTATTTTCAAATTTAACTTTTATTATTATGTATTTATAAATGTGTGGCTGGGGACACGCGAACGTGTACGAGATATTTGTATTTTAACTGCACATTTGATGGAATAAATACATTTTAAGAGGAATATCGAATTACCGTGATAATGTTATTATTCATTATTCATTAACTGTATAATTACACAAGTCTTGTCAATAATGATACTTTACATGGAATATTAATATTATATTTCTATGAAAATTATTTTGTTTCGACAATTAATCACTTTTTATTCCAATAGAATGAGTAAGTAAGCGAAGAGTTTCTAATATAAAATGCAACTAGTGATATTATTCTGTGTAATTATTACAATCTTTTATAATTATTAATAGTACCTTCGATAAGTATACGTTAATAATTTTTTTGTACTATTTTTGTTCACGTAATGTCCATAATTTAAATATATTTCATTTATTTATATAATTTTTTCACCGAGAACTAGCCAAAAACATCGACTCGAAAATTTCCGACTATTTAAATAAGTTTCTCTTCCAGTCAGTTACTTTCTTTATATTTCAAAAAATTTCACCCCAGTATCATATTCAAAAGTTTTTTCAACATAGCCTACGTAATTGAAACATTTTAAAAAAAAATTTAATTTAATTTAATTTTTTTTTTTTTTTTTTTTTTTTTTTTTTTTTTTTTTCTAAATCAATCTTCATCACACGAGTGGGGGGGGGGCATTAAAATAACACGAGTTTGCTGTTGAATTCTCTGGCCAACAACATACTGACATACCTTGCCGCTACTAACTCCTGCTAGTAACGAATGGCTCCTCGTTGGTCAAACTTTTGGAAATGGTGAAAAATTTCCAACCCTCTCGCTGCTTTCGTATAACTAATGTATAACTTTACCTACTCCTCCTCCTCCTATGTCCCTTCGCTCTTCTCCCTTTCGTTATCTTTTTATTCGCTCGTTTCTGCATACATGTACGTAAACAAATCGTGATATTTTTCCGCTTTTTTGGCCTGCTTTCACGATGTAAAAAGCGTGTCTTACACACCTGTGGTAAAATATTTTTGTATTATGCCTACGTGTGTATGTATGCGTGCGTATGTCAAACTTTTTTATTCGAATAAAATTATATACTACATGATGAAAAAGAATTGCAAAAAATTTTTAATTCAATCTGCTGAGAAAAATTTCGAAATGTAGCCTAGTAGATTTGATTAAATACGTAGTTCTTACAATTTTGACTGTGCAAAGGTGAGACTATGAGTCAATTGGGTAAAGTTAAAAGTTGGTAAAAGCAAGAATAATGTTAGTGAAGTGGCAATGGAAATTATTACAAATCTAACGCAACTAACTTTAGCTTAAATTATCTGCTCAATCAGCTTTCTTCAACTATGAAAGAAAGCGAATAGAATATGATTATTCAGATCATCATGTAAGTCATCATCAGTATCGAGCAAATTGATTTAAAAATTATTTAACCAAGCATAATGCACACCATTCTATATAAATAATTTTTATAATTCAATCTTTAATAAAAGAATTTTTTAACAATGATTCAGTATAATGTGCCAAGTTCCCATTAGTATTAGTACATTATAACTTTACGATGATTCATAGTTTTTCCGAAGCAAAAAATTAGATCGAGCTGAGTTTGTCGAATAAGCTCGTGAGCTTGTTAAAGGACGGCTCTTCTCGTATAATAACCGACTAAGAAATCTACCGCTCCCAATGTAATATACGAATATGAATTATTATGTGACAATTATCAGGGACAATCAGAATCTGAGTATTTCCTTGAATTATCGAAAAACAAAGTTAAATACGAATGGTTAATTTTTTTTTTTTTTTTAATGAATAATAACGCGCCTAAAAATCTTTAGCTCATGGTAAATAAATGTGATAAATTTAATTTAGGAGTTGTCAATCTACCTTAAGGTTGAAATTATTATAAGACAAGAAATAACGGAACTGCTAGTCGAGTCATTACATCAATGGTATATTGTAATAGTCAACAGTGTGTTACTCTAATCCCGATTAGCAAGCGCCCGAAGAGCGATGCAAGAGCTTTTAAATAAAAATGCACAGTTTAGTTTTGGTGGTGGCTATGAATGTGAATGAATGAGAGAGAGAGAGAGAGAGAGAGACGTATACTCTTAGTTTCGCATACTCTCGGTGTACATTCGACTGCTGGCTTACTTACCGAGTTTGCTCTCGGAAATTCTCTATCTTTATAGTCTTTCTAAGTTAAGCCCGAAAGATTTTATTTTATAGAACATCTGTATGCGCTTCTATTCTTCATTTTGTTTGGATTAGTTGTCGACTACTTCTATTGCTCTCCTCTCCTAGTATTCTAGTTTTTCGGCGATTTAATTTTCAGCTTTTAACCTCTTCATTTCGCCATTTTAATTCAAATTTTTTACTTTTCCAATTTTTCAACGTTCTCGCTCTTCTACTTTGGGTAACTTCTTAATTATTAACATATTATTTAATCACGACCAAACAAAAATTATTGTCTTTTAAGTTTTATGAATAAAAGTTATACTCTATTTAGTATTATTTATTTCAAAAATTTTGCCATATTAGAAAGCATATAAAGTATTGGAAATATGTGGGCGATTAGTAGTGACAGCTTTATAATTTTAAGATAATCATGTGTTATGGTTCTCACTACAATATTTAATTCTATAAAGCTAATGTAAACCATGTATATGTTACTCAATAATCTCACTGAACCTTTAATGGCGTAATATTATTTTCAGTACATGAGATATATGTAGTTTCCGCAAGCATGACGAACTTTTCAACACCTGTTTCTCGTAAATTCTTGAAACCAATTTAATATTATAGGATAAAAAAGTGTAGTACGGTCAAAAGTTCTTTAAAGAATTCGATAAAAGTAATTCGGTAAAGAAGAATTCTGATTTTAGACTTCAATAAATACCATTTTCAACAATTTTAATCTAATGAATTATCTTAATTCAGTAACTGTCTGAATAGCTTCATTCTATTTACAAAATTTTGGGATTATAAATTTTTTTCGTTTATTATAATTCTTCGTAATAATTGAATTGTTAATGTAAAAATATAATGATTAACTTTAAAATTATATAATTTCAAATGAACGTGAGTTTTAAAAAAGCGTTAATTAGATGATTAGAAATAATTTGCTATGACTTAATATGTATTAAAATATTATTATTAATAGGAGAATGAAGAGTATGTTTAATGTAAATTTCATACTAATAAACTATTAAATTTCAGACGTTTTAAATATCAATATATTATTTTTGACATTGTACAATAAATTATTTTAATTATAATATTTATAATTTTCACGATCAATAAAATTCTTTTTTATAATGAAAAATTCGATTAATTTTTTCCCATGTAGATGTAAAAGTAAGACATGCAAATGTAAATACAATTCTATATTTAATTCGTACAAATAGAAATCTAATAATGTATATTTTTCATTCTTAATATTCTGCAGATATGATATTTCAAATACATTTAAAATCATCCCATGATGTTTCAAAAACTTTTTTAAATTAAAGTATTTCATAGTGTATCATGTACGTAATTTATTATAAATTAAATTTAATATATATATTTTTTTTTTTTTTTTTTTTTTTTTTTTTTTATTTTTTTTTTATACTAATTTTATATAATTTATATATCAATATATTAGATAATATATTACATTATATATTTTATTACTTGTTTATTATTATTATTATTATTATTATTATTATTATTATTATTATTAAAATACTTTGTCGGATTGGTCGGATATTCTCGAACGATTCCAAGATCATTTGAATACTTTAGCTACAAAATTGTGCAATACAAAGTTGGAAATTTTCAGTTCTATAAGCAGTTAAGAGAAATTTCATTTCACTCAAATTCAAAAATATACTTTGAAGTAATTAAAAAAATTAATTTTTAAGTATTTTTCTATTATCTATCAAATATAAATGTAATATTTAAATGAACAAATTCATAAATATTATGAAATATGCATTATTTTTATTGGAAACTGTATTCCTCAAAAATGCATTTTATTATATCTGGAACTGCCAAGGTAACAAGTATTGTAGATGATATACTTTTAAAACTAGTTTCAACTTTTCAGTTATATAGTGTTAATTAAGTTTGAAATAGAGTAATTACCCAATGTAATTTTAACGTACTTGATTAGTATACAATTTTCAAATATTCATTTAATTCTTTTATTTATAAATCGTTTAAATATAATTTATAAGCCACATGAATCGACACAAAAATGTAAAGTAATACTTATTTCAAGTTTTAAATATGAAATGTAATAAAAGGGTTCCCTTACAATTTATTTAAATTCCGAAGTATTAAAATTTTTGTAAATTCTTGCATTTATTGAGATATTTATTCGAAATTATTCGACGCATTTTAATATTATTATAGTTGTATGTAGATAATTTTATAATTAAATATTTTTTCATATATTTAAATATTAAACATATTTTTGAATGTATATTAATTATATTTAATGCATTTGCAAGTGACGAAAAAATATTTAAAAAATTCAATAAAGCCACAAGATTTAGTGCTTTTCGTAATATAACATTAATAATGGAAGTGAAAAGATTTTCTGTTACATAAATTTATTTTTTCACAATTTTTAGAGTTACATTTTAAAAGAATAACTTTATACGCGCAAATCAATACTTATATTATTATAAATATAAAAAAAGTATTATTTATATTATATACGAGGAGAAAGATAAAAAATGGGAAAATATTGCTATAAAAGGCGATAGAGATTAAACGAAAGAATAAATAAATTTAAAAAGGCCTAAAGGATAGATTTTTTGCTGCCTGGAACTGTTTTTTTTTTCTTCATATTTTTATATTGCAGCAAAGTATATCTCAATGAAAAAGTGTAAAAAAGCCATAAGAGGGATAGTTTTTGGTTACATTCAATGAATCTACTGTTACAATAATTGCGACACTAGCAATGTTTATTAAATATAAGTTTCGGAAGAAAAATATTTATAGCTGTAATTATGAATTACATTTTTTTCCAATAATTGCACTAATGAGTATTGAATGAAAAATAGAAAACTTGAAGATTGCATTATAATATAATAATATTATCTGCAAAATAGGAGAAATCAAATCAGAAATTACGAGATTTTAGTCAGTTAAGAATAAAACTCGGTACCTTGTGATTTCATGACGGACGTTCAATCCAACAAAATCTATCTATAGCGATGCATTTATTGCACATATCTATGTGTGTGTGTGTGTGTGTGTGTGTGTGTGTGTGTGTGTGTGTGTTAATGCTATAATATAAATAACTTTAACAACTTATATTTTAGGTTAATCATTATGTAGAGTATATACATATAAAAAAGTAGCTTTTGATTTATTTTAACTTTTTATGTATCGCACCATTGTTTTTTTTTTTTTTTTTTTTTTACACAATATACTCTTTTTATAAATATCTTATTTAAATTGTATAGTTTAGCTATGTATTATAGATATATTATTTGATCCGTTTATTTCTATGTTCACTCGTGCATTTATTCATGGGCGTACGTGTGCGTGTGCGTTAGGTAAGTTGGATGGCTGGTGAACCATCATGTTTACTTCTACGTGCATGTAATTCAACGAATAGCTAAAGAGAGAATTAAACAAGTTTTTAATACAGTAATCGCAATTCGAATGCCATAAAATAGTATTCAAAATAAACTCGATAATTTGTAGAAATTGTAGGAGTAAGGAGTTATGTAAAAACTGATTTTGTTGTTGTTGTTAGAAAGCTTTGTTTTTTGCCAAATGATGTAAACGATGCTGGACTAACGAACGAAATAACGAGAAATTTTGAACAAAATACGTTTCATCTATTTTTTTAGCCGCAACGCGATCACTTCGTAAATGAAAACATCCTCACTGATTGAACGGTCACACGGGGATGCCCTTTCCTTTCAGTATTTTTCTTGTTCTGTCTGTCTCTCTGTCTCTCTCTCTCTCTCCCATTTTCCCTTGCTATCTCCGGCACTGTGTATCGTCGAAAGGCGTCGATGCACATAACGAGTTTACAGCTCTCGTCGTTTGATGCGCCAACGGCAGTAGCAGTGCGTCGCTTCGATTCTTCTTATTAGGCCGAACAAATTAAGGTCATGCAAGGAGGATGTCCAAAGAAAAGAATGAAGAAGGGATAGAAGCGAAAAGCCGAACTAAACGAAAAAAGGAATAAAGAATAGGTAAATAGAAAAAGAAAATCAGCGTGAATTTTCTGGTACACAGTTTTTAAGAAAAAGCCGTGAATTCTCCATTGATTACTCTGCCCGGCCAATGCTCCTTTTTTCTTCTTTATTCTCTATCTTTCATTAAATCTCTTCCATTCTCACCCTCTCTTTCTATATTTGTTTCTATATCTCTTTTATACGCCCTCTTTAATTTTTCACTGTTTCGTCGTTAGCTTCTTTACAGCATCTGGTCTTTTCTTTATTTGATTATTTTGCTACTTGGTTTTTGTCACGCCCCGAGTAATTCAAGGATACAATTTTAACTTAACTTAATAAATAAATTTTGAATCTATCTGCTTTTCTTGATCTTAGTCACGTGCTTTTCCTAACTGAGTTTGTTCGTTTCCAATCATTTTATTAATCACAAATTAACTGAAATAGCCTCAACGACATAATAGTGATTATTTATTTTTTTGTTTGTTGTTTTTCGTTTTTGTTTAAATTTTACTTCATACATTATATATAATCAAATATTCTCAATTTTAATCAAAGAATCATTTTATTTATTTTATTTTAATCATATTTTAAAAAATTATCGTTTTTAACATTGAAAATAAGATTAATTGCATATTATTTCCTAATTTTTGCTTTCATTAAATTATTAAGTTGATTAATAGTCTAGTACCATTATAATTTTAATAAAGATGTTATTTCATCGAATATATACGAAAAATTGATAAATCATTGCTCTCTATTATTTGCCTTTTATCGAATGAACAAATATTTTTAAGTATTATGCATCAATGTAATTTTTTGATTGGCTTACGTAACATCGAAGTTAATATTTAATTACAAGTTTTAAATTTATTTATTAGAGTTTATTATGTTAGTTAACGATGAAATAAGTATATTAGCATACCTTAATTATAAAATTAATTTTCTTTCATAATTGTTACTCACAGATGATAATTAAAGTATTGTTTTTTTTTGTTTTTTGTTTTTTTTTGTTCTAAGACTAATATGAAATTTAAAATAACAGACGCACACATAATTCTATAGCTAACAAATAATTTTTAAGAACTCATTTATAAAAATTCTTTGTAGTCATTAAAGTACGACGTAGTAAATAATTGAAAGAATATTCGAATTTTTTCATTCAACCGGTAAAATTATTATTTGTTTGAATAATTACTGGTTTTATCTATCAGAATTTATGAAATTAAGAAATATTTGTCAACCGAATTATATATGAATGTATGCATTTAGCGCTATGAAAGTTAACGATCGCATTTACGTGTTTTAAATTGGTCATTTAAAATTTTGAGATATTTATTGGTTAATGAATATTTATAATAACAAAGGTATTTTTCAATAATTTCTCAAAGTTAAAATCAATCAATTCATTTTATACTGTATAATAATTTAAAAATATATACGTAAAATTATTTATAGATTTGAAACGATAAATACATAGATTATATATATTTTTAATTTTATGACTTTGTAATAATTTAAAAATCAATGTAACATTTTTAATTCTCAAAGTATATTAAATTTGGATGTATTCTATTACTTGCACTAGCATTAACATTAAAATCATATTTCATTATAAGAAATTATAATACAAGTGAAATAAAATTTGATCTTAGTTATAAGATGAAAATTTACATTTTCATAAAGAATAAATTTAAGCAATACATTATATAAAAAAATTGTTCTTTAAAGTTCAATATCCATTACTACACAATAAGCGCTTATCTCGCCTCAGTTGAAAAATTTCACGTTTCAAAGAGCAATAGATTTTTAAATAACTCAGTTCTATACACATTCTTCCATTACCAATAAAAGCAATCCAATTTCTCATGGGTATCAACTAGTCGAGTGCACAACCTTAGCTCCAACTGCAAAACTTTGTCTCTAAAATATTCAGCGTGTACATCAACAATAACCACATTCAGTCCTGCGTCTTTCGTCCTTCTATTTTATATTTATCAATTTATGTGCTTGTATCTTCAACTTTACCATCTAATCCTTTCTTACAATTTTCACTTTATTTCCCTCTCTTGGCTATAACTGCTTTTCCCTCTATGTGCACTTTTAATGAGTGGTAGGGAGGTGAGGCGCGCGCTCGCGTTTGAGGGAGAGAGAGAGAGAGAGAGAGAGAGAGAGAGAGAGACGGAGGAGAGTGAAAGGAAAGGGATCGGAATTCGAATCGCGTGTGGTTAGTGTCTATCGAATAGACTGCAGCTTCCATTGAATCACGCGAGAATCGCCACAGCCGTAGATGATCTGCTAAAACAATTATCCTTGCGGCGTGCTATTCGAGCGTTCGCACGGACTTTCCTTTTGTTCTAGATCTCAGTATTCTCCCTCTTTTGCTACTTTTTTCCTATTTTATTTAACCCTTTTGCTCGTAATCAGACGCTCTTTGTCGTTTTTTTTCTTCTCATTTTCTATTTCCGCCCAGTGAAAGTTAGTGTCGAGGTACTTGTTTTTTATTTTATCGAGCTGAGTAAATGGTTATTGGTGTCTCGAACAACCTGATAATCTTAATTACATTAATGTAAATAACTTACAATTCAATTAACGTGTTCAAAGAATTTTATTATAGTATAAAAAGAATCTTGTCTTTTCATTAAAGATGTAGACGGCTTTATAAAAGAAAGTGAATGATTTGTTTATTATGATACATAGAGAAATAAACTGAAAAGAATTTAAAGCGTCGAATGAATAAGAACTGTTGCTGCCAAAGTCTATTGACGTAGAATTAATTTTAATACCCAATAAATAAATAGAGCAAGTCAATGCAATGCACATACATATACAGATATGTATAAATGCAAAAATTATAATTATTATACAACGAAAGGTTTTTTTTAAATATATTAATTTTGGCATACTTTCCAATATCTCTTATATAATTTCAAAGATATTTTACAAAGTATTCGTTATTTTATTGATTTATATAATTTTTCACTCACGAATTTCTATTTTCATCAATATTTTGATTTTTTTTTTTTTTTTTTTTTTTTTTTTATAAAAATTTTTTAAAGTTTTAAATATTCTCTGTATAATATATAAATAATAAACTCAGTATTTAGGAGATGGAAAATAATGGATAAATATATTAAGGAAAATCAATATTTTCCATAACTATTGGAAGGTTGAATTGAAAATACGTAAAATATAATTAAAAAATATATATATATATATATATATATATAGATATAACAAGAAATGATGTGTATGTATGAAATAAAAAAAAAAGTGCGTATAAAGTATTTAAGATAATGTTACAATGCAAATAAAAGATCTGCAAACTTATCATGGGATCTTTGTATTCGCAATGTGCGATTAAATAAAAATATGCTGAAATTATGTCTTACTTACCTTTACGAAATAAGTACTTCAATTAACAAGTAATCTTTAGTACTGTAGTGGTATTTTTGTATAAGTGTAAAAAACGAGACGAATGAAAGCGAAGAAAAGGGAAAGAAGGTGCGAGCAAGAGTATTTTCCAGATGGTTGGCACGACAAGTAGTAGTCCGAGAGGTTTTTGTGAGAAAGCCAGATAGAGAGTGAAAGCAATCAGAAAAATAGTGAGAAGAGAGAAAAGTCGTGGCGAAATAGGAGAGTGAGGGGAGAGCGAGAGAGAGAGAGAGAGTTAGAGTTAGGAAAACAGTAAGAGAACTAATGAGTGAGTGAGTGAGTGAGAGAATGAGAAGGATGGCATTAGGGATAATGAAGAATCGTAAAATTTTAATGAGATTATTTTCTCTGGCTGCTGCTTTGCAATTACGTCGTTTCGTTGCCCTCTATCTTCTTCTACATTTCTCTCTACGTAAGGCTACGTAAAATTTGAGCGCTCAACTCTTGCACGTTCATCATCCTACTATATATATTTAATATTCCATTTATACACGTTTTTGCATTCTTTATTACTCTTTCAGGGTTACAAAATATTTCTAGCTTATCCTTACCAGTAAATCGCCCGGGGCTCTTCTTTTCTTCCTTGCTATTCTCGAATTTTTCATTTTTTAAAGTATATTCCCTTCCCTTATGACGTAATCACGCAGCCGCTTGATAGTTAAGTCGTTTATAGTAAGAACAAGCGAATAAGGTAGGAGGAAAATTCCAATCAGACATGAATTAAACATTTCTATAGGACTATATTTTAGAAATAAAGAACAAAGTAGGAAACTTGGGCACGCAAAGTTTAATACAAAACACATGTTGTTATTATAAATTAGGTCAAAAAATTTAATTTTCAGCATAAATTTTTTAATACTGTAGTTATAGTAAAAAAAAATATAAAAGTTGAGAATAAAAGTCATAAAACTCCCATGTAAAAAATTAGACATTATAACATTTTTTTTTTTTTTTTTTTTTTTTTTTTTTTTTTTTTTTTTTTTTGTAAAAAAACGCTATGGTTTTTGAGTAGCAGCGGTGTTGGAATATATTGTTTATGCACATGACGCCCGAAGGCTCGCGGAACCAGAACTATTCTCAGAAAAGTTGAGTGCTGTACTAGAAAATGTTATATTTTGTCCAAAAAGTAAAAGTATTATAGAAATGGAAAAAGAAATTTTATCGGTATACTTGTAACTTTTAAGTAATTTTTTCCACCTTATTCGACTGTAGTGTCGTTGATTTTTTGAAAGATGTAAATAATTTTTTATCCAGCCATCGAAGTATAATGAAAATTAATCGACAAACGATTACTATTATCAGTACTCGTTCAAACTTCATTATTAGTCGTATGTATTAACTTTTAATGCTTAATTGCCAAAATATTGATATATATTTATATTTATTGGAAATATCAATTCTATTCAAAGCAAAGAAATTCTTTCATTTCGCTCACAATATGCCAACAATTTTAAAGCGTTTGTAATGAAATTTTTAAGTTAATTGTGTCAATGTATTACTCTTCGTCTTGCAAATCATCTCTCTTGGAAAGTTTTAATCCAATAGAGATTAAGATCCAATTTTCATACAAATGAATCAATGTTTAATATTTATATCTTTATAACTTTTCAATTGGTAGCAGATATCTATTACTACATTTCGAATAGAAAATTCTTACCGAACGGCGATTAAAATAACCTGACGATCATTGATATTCATAAATAAGAAAAAAAAGAAAAAAAGAAGACGATATCTTATTACATAATACAGCAGATAAGAAATTCTTTGCGTTGTTATTTTTATTATTTACATGATGAAAGCTTGTACATATAAAGAAAGTTGCATAAAATACGTACATTGGCTGTATAAATCAAGAGAGACAAATAATGAAAATCCTTATAAAAAATTGTTATATATTTATGTCGATATTTCTAAAACTTCCTTTTTTGGTGTACGACATTATTTGCAAAAGTATGAAATTGTTATTTAATCTTTTATCCACCGATTTCAAACATCTATATTCATTATTAGAAAACAATCGGTTTGCTGCTCGAATTCCTTCTTCTACATCGAATTCTTACCAAATTCAATTCTTCCCCCACCAAAGAACTTGCTAGCATCCAAGCACCTCAAGTGCCAGCGGGGTCAAGCAAACGATCAAAGGAGGCCGTCAATTTTTCAATATATTTTCAATACATACAAGATACGTGTACTTGGGCGTCACTATGGCGCGTTGCATTTAGCCTTGAAAACGCAAAAGATCCTATCACGATCTGTCGAATTTTCCCTATTCCGACATCTTAACACAACAGTTACTATAAATGTTTCTCCCTCGAAATGAAGTGGCGACGTGGGAGCGACGGACCTACATAAAACTTTAATGAAAGTAGCGGCCTCTTAGCGCCCGATGAAACTTTACAATTACCCTACCTCGGCAGCCTCCCGTCCCCTCCTTCTCTCCTTCTCTATATCTTACATCGAACAGCAGCTTGTTCCTTTCTCGTGCTTTTTAATTTACAAAGTTCGACGGACATCATTTTTATAGGGCAAGGGGTGGTTTATACGAGCCCGCTTCGCGCTTCAAAAGAGAATAATGACTGTAAGTTAATATTCCGGTTCTGCTTGGCGAGCACTCATTACCTACTACCTACCCCTCTTTTCATTGATTCTGCAGGCCCGCGGATGCCTTCTACGATGATTATAGTCCAACTATGAAAGGCTTTCGCTAGCTAATTATTAATTATCCTGTAACATTGTTTGATTCGACGTGGGCATATGAAGGGAGGGATATTGGAATTTAGCAACGTGGAGGAGAATTTGCGGGGTAGGGGGGAGGGAGGGATGGTTGGTTGGTTGGTTGGTCGTGGTACGAATGTACAAGAAGTAGTAATTTAACGTAAAATAAAATAACGTAAAATGTTCGTACATAATCAAAGTATTCGTTTCCAGCGATTGGTCTTGATTTATCTATCCCCTATTATCCGGCAAGTGCTTGATATTTAAAAATTTTTTTATTCCTCTCGCATCGAATGTCGCTCACGACATTATCTCGTACAGTCCGGGCGGGGGGGGGGATGATATCGCATTATGAACAAACGTACAGTAGAGCTCGTTGAATGTGTTATAATTTTTATATTTTGTTTTGCCGACTCGCCGCAAAAACTTTAAACTATCTACCTTAAAGCGTTTCTCGAAAAGCTTTTTTTTGAATTCATCATTTTTTCGGCATTTCCCTCTTGGTTATCCCTGTCGACAATACTTGCTAATATCCCTTACGCATATCCAGTAAAGTATATTCTAATCCCGTGTCCTATCCGTGTACACTGATGTGTTAGGATAGAGACGAGGATTAACGTGTGCCAGGACTATATGTTCTCGTCGCATCTGAGATTTCTAAAACATGATACAACGCGCGCGCGCGCACACACACACGCACGCACGCACACGCACACAAAACCTTTGTAAGACTGTATGCTGCTTATTCCTAGTTCTAAACTTAATATCGATACATTCTATTGTCGGTGAAATTTATAGATTTGACTTTATGTTGCCACAAAATGTTTAATGTATAATTATCGTTGCTTTTCAACAGTTTTACTTTCAATAGCTGCCGTAATAAACTGCCAGTGTTAAGATAGCATTTAGTCAGGTGAAAGAGGACAACTCTTGAGCATGATAAGATAGTACTCGGTCTGGTATATAACTAAATCAGCAATGACGAGGAGCAAAGTAAAAAATATGACCTCTAGGAGACAATAAGATTCATTCGTAATGTTCAAGAAAAAAATGGGAAAGGACAGAGTGACTCTTATTCGCTTCGTATAGCATGTGAAATTATTGAATTATTGCATTATTAATACGAGAAAGCATCTTATATTACTACCTCCATTTGGCATTTTAAAAATAATTCAAATTTATCTATTTTATCATGGAGTTTATTATTTGTATATATGCCATTAATATCATTTTACGTTCATAAAGTTTTATTTAATATAAATCACATAAAATAATGCAAGCGATAAACGATTTTACAAACATTTTAAAAGTTGACTGATTTGACGATAAAATGCACCATTATTATTAAAATTGAATCCATAATATAGGTAAACTCTTATTATTATTGCGATTGAAATTAACAGTCATCCTTTGTATATAAACAAATAAAAATTTCTCTTTTACATTTTGTTCGTAGTATAATTTAATGGCAGTAATGCATTTTATTTGAATGAAAGGTCAAAGAATATAAAGAAGCTGAAATATAATAATTTTATTATATTATAATATCTTTACCACATTTTAATTATGTTAGATTAAATATTATCACTCATAATTATATTGATTAGCTTTAAAGTAAATTTCAAGATATTGCTAATTTATTGCTAAAAACTTGGAGTTGACAATTGCTTGATTCTATATAATGTACCATTATTTAGAAATTACGATAAATAAAAAATTTATCAATATTGTAAATTGATATTTGTTTAAAGCATTAACAACCTATTTCAATTTGCCTTTTTTATTTTTGTAAACTTATATCCTAAGTACTGGAAGAATTTCAAGTCAAGTAAGAAAAACATAAAGAACTACATAATTAATTTTAATAACTAGTTAAATAGACGAATAAAAAAAAAATTGCAGTATTATTCTTAAAATTTACTAGAAAAATATGAATTGAGATGCTGGCCATGTGTAATGTGTAATGTACAAATAATTGTTTCACTAATGCAGATGGCGCACCTATCCAAATACATTTATTTTTTTGTGATAAATAAAAACTCGATAATGTTCATGTGAATTATGAAGGATTAAAGCTTACTCATAATGTGTCGGCAATTTAAAATTATAAAATGAACTTTATCTTTTATAATCTTATTTGCAAATCAACATTATTAATATTTAAGTAATTTGAAACGTTAATGCTGAATTCATTATGTTCTTTAGTTTTCACAATACCCATTTGATGATGCCCATTGACATTACATAAACATCGTATTTGTTTAATATATTCTGTCGATTCAATTTCGAAGAAATTATATTCTTTCCATAGACAATTGTCATAATAAGCCGTTTTTATCAGATAAAAATCGAGCTCGATGCAGCCGATATAACTTTTACTGTAAAATGTTCAAAGCCCCGGATTGAAGAAATAGTGCGAGGTAAAAGGGTCAGGATCTCATGGCGCGAAAAGTAAAGAATCAGAAAAAAAAGTTAGCAAAGTTATTTTCAAATGATCGATTAAAGAGCACTCGTGTGCAAAAGTTCACTAAGTGGTGTTGACTTGTTAGCACCGACCGCGATGGAACTCGGCATTTCGACTCGACGACCGATCGACGTTAACTATAAACAAATGGTGGGGGAGGATACGCGCGATTTCTTGGAATCTGCGTTCGTACGCGAATATACATCCATTAAAGCTTACGATGATCGCCTCATAAAATATAGTTTGGAAGTTACAGAATGCATTTTCAATGTGTTTATGAGTCTACTCTGAATTTTCATAAAAGTCTTATTATACGTATGGAAGAAAAATACTTTATCCATTGTATTATATATATTTATCAGTAATATTCCAAGTCTTATAGATAAATATATATATATATATATATATATATATATATATATATATATATATATCAACAGAGTTATAGAACCAATATTTTCACTGATGATCGAGAAACTTTTCGTAAAATGGAACCTGCCAAGATAAATTATTATGCTTCTAAGTATGGATTTATGTGCACTTATTTATTATATTTGAAGTAAGTGTCGTGTATTTGTGGAATGAATGTTGTTATTCATTGTCGGCTAAACATTAAGAGCATTTGCAAATAGAATGACACAGTTACATGACAAATTACTTTATATACTTTTTATCTACGATTCGATTATTTACTAGATTATTTATGTAACTGGATTATTTCTGAAACAATTTTAGGTCTGCTTGCGGATGACGTTTCTCTCAGAAAATATATAATGCATAAATACTTGTTAAAGTATGTATAGATACAACTTGTTTTGTAGCAGCTGCTCCGAGAATTCATTATTTCCAAAGTTTTAAATATATCTATTCGGGCACGTATTCGGTTATATGTACATGTGAAATTCGTCACCATGATTATCTTTATTATTGTTAGCTATCATGCTTTCATTTTCTCTTATTGGCTCTCTCTCTCTCTCTCTCTCTCTCTTCATTCTTATTTTCATTCTTTTATTTTATGTGCTTTTTTCGACCAGAACAAATTGTCTGGAAGGATTTCAGCTCATAAATTGCTTCATTGGAAAATTATTCGACGAAAATTGGTTTTACTTGAACCACGTGCTTAGAAATATTGGAAGCACATTTTATTGGAAGTAAAACATTCGAATTTATGATTACGTATAGATTCCATTTTATGCCAACAGGAAATTACTTAATAATTTACGTTATGTCCATGAATTTAAGTATTTATATTACCATTTTATATTCTCAGTTTTATATCACGATATTATTAATTATTAAATTTTTAGAAGATATATCAAAACATTAGGTTTTACGTTTTAATATACTATGCTCATGATTTTATGGGTGATAATAGTGTTAATTATCTTGTACAATTCGAGTTAATAAGAATAACTTTATCGCTGCGAAACATTTATAATTATGAACGACATTAATTTTTATTAAATAGGAGAGTTGCTTAAAGTTGAAATTTGAGATTTTTTTTTGTTTTGTTTACATATATATATATATATATATATATATATATATATATATATATATATATATATATATATATACATAGAGAAGTGATTTCAGTGATTCATTATAATAAATTTGATACATTTCCATAAAATACTTGCCAATACTGAAATTATAAAAACTATAAAAATATATATATTACTTAATTATCGTGATAAATTATATTAATTACATTTATGGAAATATTTTATATTTATTTATTAAAGCTTTATTATTTTAATTATTATGTGGTACATAAATATAAACATATACGTTGAATTAATAGTTTCGAATAATTCAAAGTATTGAAATATGTACATTATTATAAATTTACCTTGACATTGTATTTGACAAAAAAGAATAAAATAGAATAGACACAATTTCTCAATTTTTAATGTTTCAATTTATTTATGTTTGAAATATTACACTATTAAATAATAATGATATTGTAGGATCGATTTCTTTTTATAATTTATACAAATATTTTAAGAATATTTCACAAACATATTCATTTATGCAGGTAACTCGATGATTTTTTGTCCGATTAAATCGAATTTTTATCGAAAACTAAAAATGATTTTTAACTAAAGATCAGCTGGTCTTTCTTAATATGTATTATTTGTTTTACACTTGGTTGGCTCTTCAAATCCGTGAAAACATTCCTATTCTTATATTTATACAATGCGTCGATAGTTGTGTGTTCTTCCTGTGCAATTTTATGAATAAAATCTAAGATTGCGTATCTACTTTTTCTCTTCCTTGTTTTGGTAATTTTCTTGCCTTTATTTGCAGTAGAGTAATCGTTGTATAGAGACTCTTGCATAATCCTGACACGGAAACGTACGGTGCTCGACTGATGAATCTATTCTGATTTTGAAAGCTTCGGTATTTCTCTCTATCATAAATAAATCTTATCTTATTCATATTGAGTATTTTCTGCACTATGGAGAAAATATTTTGATTTTCTGTTACAAAAATTTATTTACAAACATCAAGCACATAGCATCAAACATCAAGCACACTTAGCCGTGTTATGTTGACCATCCTTGTGTATGAGTTTTTTAATTTGTTGGGAACTAGACTATCGTTCTCATTTTACATTGTTTTTTTTTTCTTTGTTATTACTTAAATGATCTGTATCCATCATATTATGTTTATAATATTAAAAAAGTGATAATAAAATATTAAAAGACAAGATAGTATGATTATCTTTTTTATCTTTTGTATTTTGTTTATTTTGATATAGATTAAAATGCTTAAATATAATGTAAATAATTTATATATTGAAAAAGTTAAACGAATAAAAATATGCATAGTTTATGCAATAATGTAACGATCAGAAATACTTTTGTTTTACTATCTACTACAAGCGAAGAAAAGTGCTTATTTGATATTGTCAGAAAATACATTATTGTAAATTTATTCACAACTATTATTAATATAAGTATTTAGACTAATCTTTCGTAGGATTTCGACCTAATGAATAAAAGAATGATTTATCCTATAGAAAATGAATTCACTGCCTTGAATGACCTATATTTTATTACGTTATATTACATTTTTTCCATTGTTCAGATATAATATCTTAAAGCTTATTCAAGACTTTTGAAATATTTGCCAAGATATAAATTTTTTAAAAATATTATTTATTTGAAATTTATAAGGATATAAAATTTTAATGAATAATAAGCATTATATTTTATAAGATTTCAATGATGATCCACAGAAATATATACTTAATGCAGATATATAAACTTTGAAGTAAACTTTGTACGAGTTATTACAAGATTATTAAATAAAATATTACTTTTGAGATTTATTGTATTAGTTTGTGTAAGAACGTTATCCACTTATATGGTTTGTAATATAAATTCATGTGTAGCTATTAAATGAGGGAATATTGAATTCAATATAATAATAGGAGATCAAATAAATGTACGTTTGAAATATCTACCTTACGGCATTACTTTATAAATTCTATTGAAATATTCTCTATTTATTCAGATACTAAATGTTTAACCATTCAATATTCTAATTGTGTATTTATTCTTTTAGAAGGTTACATTAGCTTCAATATTAATTCGCAGATACAGATCTTTTTAAATTTTAAAATAAATTATGTTAAATGGTTTATTGTATTTTTAACAATTGAATTAAAAATTGAGGGGGAATTTTTTCAGATGAACATTTTATTTAAAAAGTCTTATTAGAATTCACGTAAACACCTCTTAAGATTTCTATTTGTCTTTTAACATTTTATCTTCTTATATAGCGGGAATTATTATTATTTTTAAGAAAAATATTTATCTTCAAGAAAGAATGAGATTTATGTATATCTCCGAAAGATTTTCAATTTAATTCAATTTTTAATGGCTATGTAAATTTTATTATTGTAGTTTGACTTTCTTCAGATTTTGTTATATATTTACTATTGAATTATTAAACTTTGATAGTTTCTACATCTACTACATCTACTTTTATTTATTTTTCGTTGCATAAATTAAGCTATAAAATATTTATTTATTTATAATATATTATAAGCTTTTGTAAATTTAGCTTAATAATATTATATGTATATATATATATATATATATATATATTTTTTTTTTATATTGGAATTTCATTTTAGCACAAATGTATTTTCTTTATGAAATTTTCTGGAAAATTTATAAGTAGGCATTATTTTACTTTGTTACGTAGCTTTAATAAAATGTTTTACAGTCAGGTGTAATTTAAAACCAATTTAAAATAAAAATTTTGAACGTTTTATCAATGAAAATATATTCCTTTTTTTTTATTTTTTATTTTTTTTTTTATCAATAAAGAATTTTCTAATATTCAAATTTAATATAGATATGTTACGCACAACACGCTTATTTAATTTTAAGCACTCAAAAACATATTTCAATAATTTTAATGGGAATTTTTAATTTTTTTTTGTTTTTTTTTTTGTTTTTTTGGTTTGTTTTATGCTGTTAACGTAACTTATAATTGCGTGATCGTAGTAGCTGAGAGTACCACAACACAAGAAAGTAATAATATGTTCATAATTTTGAATATCCATTCATATTCGTAAAGTAATAAAATAAAACGGACGATAAGAGTAAGTACAACATAATAATAACGGTATAAAATATTATGAGAATATTAATAATAAAGTACGTTTTAATGTTATTTATGTCCATTGCTTATTATTGAAAATTTAGTACGAGCACAGTATATATAAGTGACTACGATAATTGTGACGAAATTTTAATTTAAATATGCTTATAAAAGATTAAATGAAAAAGTAAGAAGGCTGATGAGACTTGTCACTTGTTCGAGTTCGCTACAATTGGCGCAAAAATTTATTTCTCCCAACAACGAGAGAGTATGGACATTTCATGAAAGCAATCATTATATTTGTTAGTATTTAGCCGCGCATGGGCAAAAGGTCTTAGTACAGTACGTGAATTATGTGTCCGCAGTACAACCGGTAGAAGTGTCATATGTCGCTGGCTACCAAGCGAAGCTTCCCTGCGACCTCACACCTAGTGCTAAGGACGAGGAGGCCATTATGCTACTCTGGTACAAGTCGGAGATCGAAGGCTCGCCAATCTATAGCGTAGATGGGCGTAGCAAACCCCTTGGGCAAGGTAGGCAGTGGTCCGACCCGAACGCCTTGGCCGACCGGGCGAGGATGAGGTTGACGGGGCAGCACGCGGACCTCGAGATCGAGGGCCTCACACCCGCAGACGCGGGCCTTTATCACTGCAGAATCGACTTTCCGAATAATCCGACAAGGAATCAAAAGATCAATCTGACCGTCATTGGTAAAAAAAAAAAAAACAAACAAATTCTTTACCTTTTACTTTTATTTTAATATTTACGCGACTCAGCGAGCTTTGGTGATCGTAAGAAGAATCTTTTTAAATCTATAAATCATTTGATCGTAGTGCGAGCAATAATTAAGTTATACTACAGGCAGTTTTACCTTACGGAATCGAAGAGAACTTTGTATATTTGTATATTTGTAAAATGTATGTGTTTTTTGGCGCTTGTTTGTGTTTGTGTGTGGGGGTGCGCGCGGGCGGGCCCTGCAATGTTAAGCTATGATTTATAAGCGTATTCTAAGCTCTCCTTGGATGAATTATGCTCTAGTGGAAAAATATGACTTTATAATATGCGGACGATATTCAAGCTAAATGTGAACAAAAAATACTTATCTTAAAAAGAAAATGCGTGAAAAATGTCAATTATTAATGACATTATCTCCGTCTGTTTTTAGTAAAACTATTTTTGATTTATTATTTATGTAATGATTTTTCGGTAAATCGAGGCATTTATATTAATTTTTTGACGTGAAAAATATCATCGAAACAATTATTATTAAATATTCATTACGCAATATATCTGCTTAAATATTGTAATATACTTTATTAGAATATGTCAGAATGTTGGCAGTTACTTTTTATCAAATGATTATGATTAAATCATACAACTTTGTTAGTGCATTGGGAAGGGAATGAAATTAAATATTGCTCCATTAGTTAATGAAATATTAGCTAATGACAAAATGTTTCTACTTTTTAAATAAATTGTATAATCGCTTACTTTTTTTTTTTACATTAGCTTATTATTATTATCTTACCGAATACTGTTCTTTGAACTTGCCTTTCCTTTTCATTCGTTTATGTATTACCTAAGAATAGGATAAAGCATTTACCTAACAACTAAAGATGTTATAATTTAAGCTAATTACGGCAAAGAACATCTTGAATAAAGAAAAAAATTGGTAACGGCATCGTATAGTTGCGCGTGCATTTCCTACATCGAAGTCATTTGCGTAGAATTGTTAAGAATCAAAACTTTAATCAGATATCCCCAGGTGATTATGAAGTTTCTATACATAATAGAATATTGGTAGCTTTATGCAATTTAATTAGATTATGAGATTTAAATTTTGAATATACATTTCATTAAATCAGTTAATAATTCATTTAAATTCGTGACTCACTGTAACTTTAGCAATCCGATGTTTGTTGTACAGTAAGCAATCTTTCCAACAATAGTTTGCGAGATATTGTTACAATTATTTATTTACAATATTTTACAATACTTGTGTGAGAACGTCTGTTCAAATTACAACCTGGCATTTTAATTCATATTCCGTTTGAAATTCAAATATCATAATAATAATAATAAATAAAAAAAAAAAAAAATATGTCTAGTAGTTTAACAAAAAGTCATATTTCATTCACTAGTCCACCCATACTCCCATCGTTATTTTTTCCACCGTTGTATATGTAATTGATCTTATCAGTGAATTATTCAACTGTTTGACAATAATTTCAAAACATGAATGAAAGAACCTTAATTGCCTCATCTGAAAACCAAGTCTATTAACACGAATTAGGCAACGTATAAGATGTTCCAAATTTTGAACAATTCTCCTTTATGACATTATTGAAATTGAATTATTCGGTCCACTGCGATTAAGCTGCATTAACATTATTTAAATATTATTGGCTTTAAGCATGCGATGCCATGTCTGCTTACATCTGAAATAAGTACGTGTACGTGAAACCGGTAACTAAAGGCGATGTTGGTATGACCGGTAATCCGGAGTATTTTTTTTTTTTTTTTTTTTTTTTTGGGCCTTAACGATGCAGAAAAGTACCAAGCGAAAATCTACCTGTAAATTAAATTCACACGAGCGACTTCACCTATAAAAGTGGCTATTAAAGCAGCTTTATCGGCGAGCGACTTGAATCTCGGCTTGGACTCACTACTTGAGCGGTCTCCCCTTAAGATTTTATAAAGTTCAAGTAGGCGTTTTTCTGTGTAACTAGATTGTGTTAGTGCGGTGTTCGCTCGTTGCAAGGAACCTTGGCAACGTCACTCAATGTGTCGAGATACCCTCTATCATTTAAAACAATCCCGGAGTAACGACGAGAACGTCAGCCTGTAACGATAAACGCAACACCTGCATTACCGGCCGATTATAGTGGCTGTACAGGTCGTGACTAACCATGGATTTGCCTATGTTCATTGCGTGTAATATAGATGTGCAAAGTGTTATGTAAGTAAATTTATCCGAATAGCCAGTTTGGCTGAAAAATAATTATCAAAGCGTGAATAATCGAATTGCGAATCTTTTGAAATATTAAAATTCCATCCTGTTGGGAGCCGAAAAAATCATTACTTTCGGATAAAATGTATTTTTATCTTTCTATTACATCGTATTATCTAAAATGTAGTACGTATAAATAAAAAATCTCGAAATAAACAATTTTTCAACTTTAATTTCAAGGGATCAGCTTAGTTATTATTCTATGTATTGTAAAAGAATCTTTCGAAATTCCGTCAACCGATAGACTAACAAACCTCGTGAATAAGAAATGAATCGCGATCACTGCTATCTCTACGTCACTCTTTGAATTTTCGAATTTTGTAAAAAATAATCGATAAATTAAATTTGCAATATAAAAATATAAAATAAAGTCTTGTGTTTTATTTTTATTTTTCCAATATATCTTAAATTTTCTTGTAAATTTTAATATTGTTTTGTAAAGAAATATCATAATATTTTACATAATATAAATAATCGCAGATTTCCATCGATTTATCGTAATCTTGGAAAATACCGAATTTCATCAAAGCTTTGTTATTCGGAAAACGTTCACTTCCAGATAAACTTAGAGTTATTTCAGAGAGAGAGAGAGAGAGAGTGAGAGAGAGAGAGAGAGAGAGAGAGAGTGTGTGTGTATAGAATGAAAAGAACTGTAAGAGTAAGATGACTAAAATTAGAAATAACCGAATAAAAAAATGTTTTGGTTAATATATAATAAGTATAATCATTTATAATTAAATTAGTGGTTGCTGTTGTCTAGGGGTCTTTACTTGATTATAGAGAGTCTCAATGTACCGCTCCGTCATCGTATACATAGAAAGGAGAATGGCATTATCGGACAATATCAATGTATTGCATTAATATTAGGAAAAAATGGTGTCAATACTAGTGACAATAATTCATGGAAAACTGCATTCAGGCATATGGTCGAGGCGCTTTAAAAAAGGGGAAAAATAGGCAAGCTTTTTTTTTTTTTTTTTTTTTTTTTTTTTTTTTTTTTTTTTGGTGACAATCAATTTGCTGCTCCTGCGCATTAGCTTACGTTCGCTTTTTCTTATTTTCGCGTTGACTTGTAACATCCTGGAAGTTAATATAATGTTTATAAAAGATATGTGTATATGAGATGACGATGGGAAAGAAGCTACGAGTAAAAACTTAACACATTACCTACTATTATGTTTTAAAGTTAATGGATTAGCGATTAGGATTTGCGTGATCAGTAATATTATTAAAGTTGTTATATTGTGAATATAGAAATATTGACAATTGCATTTGTTAAGGGACTCGTTTGTATTCCTTATAAAAGTTGTACGGATTTTTTATAATTTGATAATGATAATTTAATATCAATTTTATCTTTTCTACATAAAACAATATTGTTAATTATAATATTGTATAGGATTAAATAAATTAAATTCACGTAAGTCAATAAAGATAATTTCTTTATTAATTAAAACTAACCAATATTGATTTAAAGATAATATTATTATATCGTCATTAAAATGTATAGAAATATAATTTTAACAATATTTTGCATGTCTCTGATGTAAAATGTTATATGCGTATAAATATAATATTTTACCCAACAGACATGCAAAATATTAGATTTTTAAAACATTGCAAAAATATTCGCATTACCTATTAAATATGGGTTTATATATACATAGCATGTGCAATGTACATATTCTCTATAATCACCTGTAATCAGTTGGTACGTGCATTCTATGTTAATTAATGACTCTCGATTCTTGCTCAACAGGTGCGAAAGAACTTCGGTATGATTGACCTCGTTATTTTGACACATTAACGTGATGATAATTATCATTATTGCTTCATTTACTTGCAAGCTTACAAAATAATAAATATAAATAAAAGATAATTAGTCGCCGTTAGTTGGACGAGCACCAATGACTTTTACTAATAATTGAAAGTTCAAAATATTGAAAATATTGAACCGATCGATTTATGTTAAAATAGTGTTTGTCAATTTTTATTAAATACAATATTTAATCTAATAATTTTGTGTGAGTGCGTGCGCGCGTGTGTCTGTGTGTGTGTGTCCGCGCGCGCGCGCGTGCAATGTGAAATATATTGTGGTCTATTTCGAAAAGATTTGACTAGCAATTCCTCCTATTTTTCCTTTTTTTTGAAAGCATAATTTTTCTTCAATTCAGAGTGCTTACCTAATTATATTTAAAGTAGTATTAACTTATTAAATTTTACTTTTATACTTACATTACTACCTAATGATATTAAAATATTATAAATTTTGTAATTTTAATATTTTTTATAATTTTTACAAATGAGTACTAGGACGGTATTTTCATACAATAGTACATTTAATTTTGATACTTTTAATTAGTTTCCACTATATTGCAAATTGTCTTATTTCCAGTTTTATCATAAAATTGAAAAGCGCAGATAATATTTTTTTTTAATTTTGGCTAGGCTATTTTAAATATCTTAGTAAATTCTCTTATATAAGCATTTTGAATTCCACTTAATATTATTTGATTGCATTTTTATATCCGTATTTACAATTAACGTAGGCTAATATTTAAAATAAATAATTCATAAATTATACTTAATGAGCAACTATTGATAATGAAAAGTAGATTTTTATATTATTTTCACTCCTTCGACCAACCACCGCCACTTTCACCGCTTAAAACTACGCAAAGGATGAAAAATTGTAATCTTTAAATCCTCCGTTATAAAAGAACAATACATTTTCTCATTCAATATATTTAGTTGATCTTTCAAAAAGTTTTTATTATAAAATGACGTTCACTATGTACCGGAATTTACACAGTATATACCTAATTGTACATTAATGTGGGACAAAAGACTGCACATAATGAAATCTTTTGTATATCCCTATACTTCCGTTATATATTATTAAGTAAATGAAGCAAATACGAGAAGCTAAATTATTTACAAACGTCATTTAAAGTAGCTTATTCGAAGTCTAAAGTCGCAGTCTCGGCGACATTAAACTAACAATTTTATATCAGAAATGATATACAAACGAGCCTCCCCTCGCGTCAATTTCAATATAAGCGACGATGCAGAAATAAAAATATAAATTTATTAAAAGTAATAAATTTTTATAATATTATAAAATTTGCATCAAACGCTGTCTATCAAAGTGTGCTTATTTGAAGTTATTTTGAAAGCAGAAATTTATCAGCATTTGCCCATTAAATTCAATCATCCCTCATTAGTTTATGTATTTCCATTGCAATTCGTTGCCTAATCAAAAAGTTGGCGCAAGGTAAATGAGCCGTAAGTAGTATGTAAGTCACATTATGAAAAATATCGTGTATGTTCGAGCAGTGCCGCCCCAATCACCGGAGATCTACACTAACGACCATACGTTGGCGAAAAATCTGCAGCCGTTGAACGAGGACAGCAGCCTGATGCTCGTGTGCGAGGTTACGGGTGGTTCACCTCCGCCACGCGTCACTTGGCATTGGAACGGCAAACTCCTCGACGAGACCTTCGTCCATGAATACGAGGAGCTCACTGTGAATCGTCTTGACATGGATTGCGTCACCAGGGATTTATTGAGTGCTCAACTCGTCTGCATGGCCAGCAATACACACTTGATCGAACCAGCAACTGCCGAGATCATTATCGACGTCAATCGTAAGCACTAGCTTTTGTATTTAATACTCCCGTACGCTATTTCCTTTAGTAGAAAAGTTCATGATTTTTTTTTTTTAAACGGCGAGTAGTTTCAAATAAATTTTTATCCAATTTTTATCCACTAGCTGTTATGTGTACGCATCGTAAAACCGTATTGTGAACACAATACAGAGTATTTTGATTATTGCCATATTTTCTGTTGGATGGGATGATTCTTCTCATTAATCGTAATAATAATGTAAAATAATTTTATTCTAATTATTTTGTTAAGATGCGGTACAGTTAGTAAACGTGTGATTTTAAGGGAAACGTTTAGTATTTACAAACGTTCGATTTCATGTCGAATTATACAGAGGTTTAATGTCCGATGAGCGCTAATTATGTAATGCTTTCACATTTTTTCTCAATAACTATACTATAGAAAGAGTGATATTTGTGATATTTTCTTATGTTCTCTTTTTAGACAAATGAGAATGACCCTTAGAATAAACGATGATGTTTACCGTGTACGAACAAACTAGAGTAAAGTTTGAATTTTCTAAAGTGATTTAATTAAGTAAGCCAATTTGACCAATTCATTAGCTTACTAAATAGATAATTTTAGTAGTAATAAATAGATAATATCGGATTACACTAACGTACAAATTATTCAATCGAATAAATACAATACAGATACACATATATATATATATTTTTTTTCATTTTTTTCCAGAATATTTTAATGCTTCAAAGTAATTAATTATTCCTTGTAAAATCCAAAAATTTAATCATAATTTATAAAATCCAAAGCTTTATAAGTAATTATTTATAATAATTAAATAATTACAATTTGCATTCGAAAATTTTTATTATTGGAGATTGAGTAAATAATATTTTTTAAATAACTAATTGTAAAAAGAAAAATTAATTTTGATAATGTAGGCACATAAGCGTTATTTAAATACGTAAAAGTGCGTAAGAGATAATTGAAATTTAAAATTGAATTATTTACTTTCTAATGTAATATCTCAATAGAATAAAAACAATTGCTATTTCGTACAATTAAAGATATCGAAATAAATTAATGTAAACAAATAATATCAATGAATATTGTCGATTATTATTATCGTGCTCTACTTTTTTGAATTATCATAAAAATAATCACTAATTAGGAAAAATTTCGTTATTATAATTTAAAAAAAAAAAAAAAAAAAAAAAAAAAATTTCACAAATATCATAATAAATAATAGTTCCGTCTTCATTGTCGTTGTTACTGTTTTCATAAATTAGTGAAGCCATTGATGGTGAATATTACGAACAAAGCTTTCCATCTCTCTGCTTTGAGGACATACGAAATTGAATGCATAAGTTCCGGTTCAAGACCAGAGGTTGTGATAACTTGGTGGAAGGGTACACACCAGATCAAGCACATGGCTAGAAATGTGAATATATTGCTTTTAATATCCTTAATAACAATTAACAGGACTCTATGCACATTCAAGTCTTATAAGAAAGAAATCTCTCTTCTTTTTTCCAATTCTGTTTTAAATAAGTTGTCTTTTGAAAGTTTGTCTCCCCCCCCCCCATCTAACTAACTTGACAATGTACTTTGAAAGTTTTCGTCATAATTTTATATGACGAGAAACTTGTAGTTTATAATGATGATGATAACTCATTAAAAATAATAAAAATAAATTAAAAAAGAAATAATAATAATAAAATCAGCACAGTTAACATTATCATTGATTCTATTTGTATAGGGTAAATATGCAGTAAGTAGCTTCTCTTCTTTGAATTAAAGTTATATGTTCTCGACTATTCGTTCGACTTTAAAACTTAAAGTTTACTAATTTTTTATTAATATGACGAAAAGGTTTTTTATTTTTTTTTTTTAAAGAAATATACCGCTAAGAGATGTCGCAACATGTAAGATTTGAGTGTGTACGTAGTCTTAATTCCAATATAAACATTTTAGTCGATATACTGAAATTTTCGTAGTTTGCAGAAGGTTCAAACATGACAAGGAGTGTAATGAGCTATGTGCCAACAATTGAGGATGACGGCAAATTTCTAACCTGCAGGGCAGAAAACCCAGTCGTTTCAGACAGTGCGCTTGAAGATAGATGGCACCTAATTATACATTGTGAGTGGTAAACCGATAACATTGCTTTATGATATTTTGTTGCATAAGTGGTGGTTACCGGTTTTTCTATTATGTTAAAAATAAAGTAGCCGAAGCAGGGAATTGCAGGAAGAAATAAGCAAATTAATGAATAAATATTTTTAACAAGTACTTTTGAAGTGAAATGCACCTATGCGAATTTATCAAAAGTGCTGTAAGAGGCATTTCTACGAAACTTTGCATAATTTTACTTTGTTTTTATCCATTGTACTTATTACCTTATTTTGTAATGTAACTTTTAAAAATTAAGATATTATTTCAATGTGACATTACATAGGAGTTAGATATTTACAATAAATTTTACTATCCTTTATTGCAAATTTAAATTGTTTTGTAAGATCTTATAATTTTATTACAGTAGAGATTAGAGTTTTGTATGAGCGCTATATGACCCTGTATACTTTCTATATATGTATATATATATATATATATATATATATTATTTTTTTATAATAATGTTATTAATAAAATTCAATTTATATGACAATTCAGATTACGACAAATATGATATATTAAAGGATAACGTATGTCTGGTTATACCGAAAAAAAAACCATTAATATCACGTTAGCTTAAAAAATCTAGTAATTGTGTTATAAATTAAAATTGTAATGGAGTAATTTGTAAAAATTTAATACAAAATATTGTTAAATGCCTAATCATAAAATAATTTTTCTCTATGTTTACTTACACATACACGAGTCAATGTAGTGTTTTAAAATTATTAAAAATTTGAGAATTTATAGTTTTAGAAATTTTTTTAACACGAATACAGAGTACGGAGATTAAAATTGTAAAAATTACTATATAAGTCTACTCGCGCTAATTTTGTAATTTTGAATACAAATGTTAGCTATTCTGGTACATTAGCACACATTATTATAGTGCCATTTACATGAAATTTTATGCAAGTATTTCTATTGTGATGTTGTATGCTATGCATAAACTCATTATATAAAGTACGTATACATTGTAATGAAATCCGGTTGTCTCGTTGTCGTGGTGTCGGCAAAAGTCGCACACGCCCCTTGAAAAACGTCCACCTCGACCGATGAAGGCGAAAAACCGACACACTATGCAAGAATTAAAGATAGTTTTTAAAAGAAGTTCAGTTCGGCTTTCGAGACACGTGATCGTGAATACGAAGGATGCTCTCGACATACAAAAAAAGATTGCTGTTTCTCTGTGATAGGTGTGCCTTAAGAAACGAGAATACCGAGAAAGCGAAGGTGAGAGATATTAGACAGTGTCTGGACGCGAAACCGAGCTAAAGAGTAAATATTAGAGAATGTGTGTGTGTGCGTGTGTGTGCGCGCGCGCGTGCGTGTGTGCGTGCGTACGTGTGTTTGTGGGTTTGTGTGTGCACGCGGGGAGAATCTAGTGGGAATAGGACGAAGGCCGAAGATGGAGTTGCACGAGCGACAGAAAGTTTACGAGCGCAAAAAAAAAAAGATAGACAACTAATCGTGTGTACTATTGATGAGGCAAGCCACTGATCTTAGAATCTATGACCTGTGATCGCGATTACTTGCTATAGTGTACTGTAATTGCAGGAGCACTTGTTGCGATCGACTAGACTATTTTTCGTCAAGACTTAGTTTAGTGATAGCCAGCCAATTCCAATTTTCCGTGAAGTTGCAATTTCATAAAACAATTGCGTCATAAAGTCTTCGTGTCGATAACTTCTTTCCCATAAATGCGGATGAGCACGTAGTAGGAGGGCGTAATTTGGAGCTGCGATCACAGTTGCCGGCACAAGGTTCACCAGGGTGTGTGTGTGTGTGTGTGTGTGTGTGTGTGTAAGGGAACTTGTTCTAGGTAAGCACAAAACTGTAAGGAAAAGGTAGTGCATTCCCGAGCACTCGATGTTGTAACGGGACGCGCGGGTGCTATAAACTTTTAGCCAAGAAAGTTTCGTCTCTTAAGAAAAAAAAAGAAAAAAGTCCTATAATAGTGTGCAGTATGTTGGTGTAAAATTCTAATTGACAAAGTTAGCTTAGGATTTATTCCTATTTACGTGGCAATGACATTTCACAACATATTTATCTATTTTATATCTCTGTGTCATCTATCTACTTTATTAAATTATTTAATATTATTTATTAATTATTTAATAATTTACCTCATTATCTATCTATCTGTCTCTGTATATATATTTATATATACATGAATCGATACTGCTCATTTGCCATTTTACTTAACTGTGTAATCAATATTTATTAAGTAATAGCCATAATAATATTGTATACAGAGTTTCATATTTATATTTACATCTACATTTCAAGTATCTATACATGTATGGATTAATGCTAAATTTGAAAAAAAGCAATAAGCTAATGGACTTTTAACTTAATGTGCAATTAATTACGAAAATAAATGAAAATTACTAATAATTTTTCTAGTGATTTGTTTGAAAAAAAAAAAAAAAAAAAAAAAAAAAAAAAAAAAAAACATGCATGGCGTACTTTTTAATACATTTATTATACTATTATTTACTTTACGGTGTTATAAAGTTACGGTAATTGTTCATAAACAGAATGTACATTTAGTCAAATTACGAGATAGACTGTACATTTTGTTGAATAGAATTTTTTATTTACAGTCAATAAAGAACATGTCAAGAATTGTAATGGTATCACTAATTTATTACATACAGGTATCGCATAATCCAAGATTTTTAAAACACTTTCTAACAATTTCTAATATATTAAAAAATTAATTAGTTTCGATGTTATCTGATTTATATTAATATAAATTTTTTTAATATTAATATACATTTTTTAATTGACAATCATTGCATAAAGTGAAAGGTTCGTAAGTTTTAATTACAAAATATTTATTAATATATTTAAGAATTAGACGTATCGTCAAAAATAATGAAAATGTTATAACCTATTGGAGACGTATATGAATCTATGTTAATACCCATAAGATCTCTTATAAGTCCCAAAAACAGACGGTTTTCATTACTCGACACGTATAGTTTATTCATCTAAATATATATATAACATTATATTTAATATAAATCGAATAGGTTTATTAGAGTTGAGCAATTTTCTTATAATTATACAAAGTTATACAATATATTTCAAAATATTCAGGATTTGAAATATTATGATGGTATTTGTACTTGTAATCGTTTCACAACTTATTCAAATAATAAGTAAACATATAGAGCAACAGATTAAAAAAAAAAAACATAAAAAAAGCTCAAATTCATTAATTATAACTTATATGAATTAGTGTAGGTTACGAATTTAGCGAAATTCAGTATATTTTATCCAGCCATATACTCAAGCTTTTGTACGAATGAATCGTTTTATTTTATTTGATATTTTCTACGTCATTAGACTTTTATACGCAAAGTTATTCCTAATCAACCAATTAGCGCGCCTAAAATGTGTAATACTTGTGTGCATCAGTATTTTATGTAATAGCGTTAATCGTAATTTATATACGAATGTAAGTGCTTACAAGTTAGTCAGTGAAAATTAGAATATTTGCATTTCATTGAAATGACGATGACGAAGAGTAAACCATAATTATAGAAAAGAACTTCCACGCAATTACGTCTTGAAACGACGAAGCAAAGAGGCAACAAGAGATACAATAAATGAACGCACATTTGTCAAGAGGATGACCAAGTTAAACACTACTTATAACGTGCCGGTCCGGTGCTTTGGAATTTTCAGATGTTCCGGTAGTGACAATCAAGCTGGGTTCGAGTTTGCGCGCAACGGACATCAACGAAGGCGACGACGTGTACTTTGAGTGCGAGGTCAAAGCGAATCCCAAGGCATACAAGCTTGCTTGGTTTAAGGATGGTAAAGAGCTCCACCACAATGCTTCGGCGAACGTCATTCTACCTGGCGGTCATTCTCTCGTTCTCCAGAGCGTAACTCGAAGTTCAGCTGGCGAGTACTCCTGCATGGCAGCCAACTACGAGGGGAAAACGACTAGCCGACCGGTCACACTTGACATTATGTGTGAGTAATGTTTTATAGCAATTAAGAGCCCCTCCCACCCCCATTACCACCCGCATTGCCTTCTATCCAATTAAGGCCTTCGCTACGAGTTCCAAAGCCTTTCTTTCATACGGCATTCATTGTACGTGTTCACGAGCGCGCTGCTTTCACCTTCATGATTGATACTTTAATATCAATTAACAACGCTATTCTATATAAATGTCGCTTTATTTTACAAATTCAATGGTTATATATAATTTTATTATTTTCACATTACTTGGCCAATAATCGTTTTTATGAAAAGTTCATTAATCCATTGTATTAGTTGATTTAAATGAAAGGAGCGCAATTATTGGGGGAATATTCAGTTTCGTAACAATAATTTATATTATATTATTGTTGAACTCACTTCGTTATTATTAATATCGCGTTGTCCGTCAGAAATTTTGATTTTATATAAACTATACATGTTTTTATAATTTTATAATATAGCCGGTGTACAAATTTCATTAAACTATCTTGCACAAATATCATTAAATCTAATATGTTCTAATATTAAATTGTAATTTATCTAATGAAAGAATTTAATATCCTGAAAAATATGACATTGTGAAATTTTATCACGTTGAATAAAAAGTAATTCTTAAATAATAAAGAGGTGTCCGATGTTGTATACACAAAGCTCGAGTAATCGAGTAGAGAGAGTGTAGTTGTATATATTTGACAATACATTATATAATTGTACACTATCCTTTATTAATGTCAGTATTGACAAGAATGAAAAAAATTTCCCATAGTCATATATATGTATTTATACGGTTTTTATCAGAAAATTATAACAGCATTGGGATAAAACGATGAGAGGATGAATAATTCTTCAAATATTTATCATATAATGTGAGCGTTGGCAAATATCGAGTTAATTATTTATTTTTACAAAATTGAACGGGTAGTACATGTCTCACTAAACTTGTTTGGCCTGGCGATATTCCGATTACTTCACTTAATATTCGCTATTGCGTTAACTACCCATATCGTGTTCGATTTACTTTGATAAACGACCAAACACGACTATTGACTATTAAATAATTTTTATATGGTGCTAAAGGCATTTATACGTTTGCTACTCAGACTCTAATCTTTATAGAAAGTCATTAGAATGCGCGCGCACACTAACAGGAACACGTGCGCACATCAGAACATTACGATGCATTTTATTTTTATTCGATAAAGATAATACATTAGCCTATCTTTCATCGCGATCGCAGATTGCAAAGAAAGAAAGCTCGTGGACGTAAAAGAAATGCGGAGCCTCTGTCGCATTGTGTCTAAGTCGTGAGATCGCGCCTTATCTCGCTGACTGGGTTCAAAAAAAAAAAAAATAAAAATAAAAAAAATATATATATATATATATATATATATATAATGAAAAACAAAAAATACAAAAACAAAAAAAAAAAAAACAGCAACGAATGAAATTTCTGAGAGAAAGGAGAGAGGGGCTCGAGACTTGATTCGCGGGTCAAACGGACGAAAACTTGAGTATCAAGGAAAATGAAAAACGAGGGTTAACCGCTCTGTGCCCTTGGGTTGGATCTTAATTCAGATGCCCCGGTTTGCAAGGACGGCACTACGGCGCAAGTCGTCGGGGCCCTCAAACACGAGACGATATCGTTGGTGTGCGGCGTGCAGTCGAAACCACCACCCCTCACCTTCCAATGGACCTTCAATAACTCCGGCGAGCTGATGAACGTCCCGGCGAGCAGATACGCCCAGGTGAAGCCCCAGCATCTCATTACGAATCATTGGCATGGCTCCAGGTTGAACTATACGCCCGCGGGTGACATGGACTACGGGACGATGGCCTGTCTGGCGACTAATCAGATCGGCGCGCAAAAGGTGCCCTGCCTCTTTCAAATCATCGTCGCGGGAAAGCCCTATCCGCTGCAGAACTGTTCGGCCCTTCAGTCCACCGGGCCCTACGCCTACAGAATGGGTAAGCAAACGAGTGGCATTAGCAGTTAATTCGACAACTTTTTGCTACTTTAGGTTTCCAGGGCTACGAGGAAGATTCCCTCGTAGTTTAAGGGATGGAATAATTGGATGGAAGCTTGGGGATCGTTGAAGCGCTCTTAATTTACAATTAATCTGCAATAAATACCTGGTCGTATTTAGCCAATTGAGTTGTTGCTTTTTACTGCGAATTACATGTTAAATTGTAGATCTTTTGGTAAAAAAATATTGTACAGTGTTTAAATAGAATCGTAGAAATTTATTTGTGCTTGCGAAGAAAAACGCCAACTTTTTTACTCTAGAGCTTAATTTATCACGGTATTTCACACGGTAAAACGGATAAAATTTACTTCTTTATACGTTATATCGAAGAGTAGTTAATTTACTTTTTTCGGAATCTCCAGAGACGCTGAATTTCATGCCCGTTGTATTTCATGTCAATTTGTATGGCTTAAAATTTATAAAAATAAAATAATCGATCTACTTTATAGTTTATATGAGAATAAACGTAAATACTGTTTACTCTTTTCTTTTCTTTTCTTTTCTTTTCTTTTCTTTCTTTCTTTCTTTCTTTTTTTCTTTTTATTTTTTTTCTTTTTCACATACAACTTTAATTACATTTCAATAATAGTGGTCTCGTTGACTTAACCGTGGTTATAATGTAGTTAATGGTTTTAGCCAATACGGGGCGCAAAAAGTCCCGAATTAGCGTTCCTATCAGCTGCATATTCATTATGTTTTTGCCTTTCAAGAATTAAAATTTCAATATTGTATAGTTAAGATGAGCGCACTGTGGACTTATACTTTGAACTTTATATCGTCTAGTAAAATCATTGCTTTACTTTTTATTTGTAATATTCACAATTTTTGTTTTTGTTGTTGTTGTTGTTGTTGTTGTTGTTGTATTTCTTTCCCTTTTAAACAAATAGGTGGCTGGCAAGAGCAAATATTTATTCGATTTATAGAAAATCTGTGTTTTTCGCTGTCCATATCCATCATTGCTGGCCCACAGCCAGACTTGAAATAATATAGTTTGGCTTAAAAAGTTATCGCGTCGCGAGATCGCCTGTGCAGCAATAACAATGTACTCGTCATACCTGAACTTTCGACTTATATGAAAATCTCAGTTTCCAATTTAAATTTCCATGTTTAAATTAATGTCTCAATTTCGAATACCAATTACGAGCACTTTTTCACATAAGTAATTCCAATCACATTGTTTTTTCTTTATAATTTTCAATCTTATTTTCACGCACACTCATACCAACAAGCGCACTGCCGAGTTTACTTAAAGAACGTTTGTTTTAGGAGTCTCGATTCATTTACGGATTATAACAAAATATCTTATTATTACAGTAGTTGGTGTAATTTTTTTATTATTTCTCATTTTATTATCATCTTATTAAACAGTACTTTACTTAAAAATTTCATACTACATTTCTTACAATATGTTTCAATTTCTATTTTTTTATTTCAATTCATTTCCACCTACCTTTTACATGTCGTTAATAATTGTGAATTAAATATGCTAAAAACTATTATCTTCCTCTGCCTCCTAACATTACGTTGAAGTTGCAATACTTTTTTTATCAGTTATCCTCGAGTTGTATTCTCATGCTCGACTTTTAGTTTTACCGCTAATAGAAATACTAAAGAGTTTTTTTCTTTTTCATTGAGCCATCCGACTGTTTTCAAAATCAATTTCCCATATGTAATTATATTTTTTATAACGTAAGGTTCTTGGAATGTCACGTTCCTTCTCTCACGTCTACCGCTTTAAACAAAAATTATCCGGCGATTATGTTTTTAGGGAAGATAGGTAGCGAAGGATAGGTTTAACATGATAAATGATAAATAAGTTTGGCGACGAGCGGGGAAAGAGGGATCTAAGGCTGCGAAAAATCGCGAAATAAAAGGCAAGAAAGGTCGTGCCACGCCATACTTTCATGTTTCATAGGTCATGAAGATTTTAAAGCAACTGATGCCAAAGACGCCGATTGGTTGATAGTACGCTGTAACGAAGGCTTTGACGGTGGCTTGCCTATCACAAGCTTTGAGCTCGAAGTCTACAGCGACGAGAGCGTTTATCACGTCAACACAATTTACATTAATCACACAGATAAGGCCGGTGCTTTCGGGCCGATCTTTGAGGTACCAGGCCTGGAGCCCGGAAGGAATTACCGACTTCTTCTCTACGCTGTTAATGCCAAGGGTCGTAGCGATCCTGTCGTCCTCGAGCCCGTGACGCTCAAGGGTGTGGCCATGTATACTACAGGTGAGTACATACATTTTACCTTTTTTATATATATATATATATATATATTTTTTTTTATTTTTTATTTTTTTTTTATTTATTTAATAGCTCCTTGGTTCTCGAGCATTGTCTTAGAGCTAAACTTTACACACATCTGTCTTTAATCGTTGATATAACTATAATTTTCGTTCCAAGCGTGTCTCTGGGTGTGCTATTTTTTCTAAAACCATTACACTTTTTTCACGTGGACGATGTAACTTTTTTTTTTTTTTTTTTTTTTTTTTTTTTTTTTTTTTTTTTTTTTTTTTTTTTTTTTTCTTAGCCGCCATGTAATGGGACAACGAACGTGTGTTCGCAAAGTAATTTAATATTCATGTAATTTTTTTATACGCTAGTTATGAAATTGTTATCATTCTTGAATGATAATTGGAAAAATATTTTTATCGCTAGTTTGTCTTTCGACATACAAGAAATCTTTACTTTTTTCTTAATGATTATTTATTACGTTAAATTTCCATTTGAATCGTTAATTAACATACTCCTATTGATAAGAAGCAACGAGAAAAAGGGTGAACTAATATTTGAACGGCGTAATTTTAATTAATGATCGGATAATTAATAATTACTTTTACATTATTTTACAATTTTATATTATATTACTTAATTTAAATTATTCTACATACATGGATAAAAAAATATATAGTATAACAGCAATATCATTATTATAATAATAGCAACGTTCTAATGAATAAGCCGAATCGATAAAAAAAATCAATCTTTTATTTAGTTCGCAAGCATCGGATGAAATATAAGCTTTTGACATATCAAAATAAATGATTAATTGCGGTTTCGTCGTTAGTTCAAACGGTTTTCAACGCCTATGATCGCTTGAAAGAACATCGTCTGGCAAACAGTTGAAATTACGCCTCTCTCTCATTTCGTCGCTCGTTCCTTCACTCATCCTGAATACTTAACGACATACGAATTTCCTCTGCACAAAACTTTACGAAAATATTATAATGCATTCAGTTTATGAATGCAAAAGCACATAATAAATGCACGACGGTCTGAGAGACCTGTACGCGCTTATTCTGTACCACGTGCATATCGGCTCCTCTTTCTACGTCACTACCATTGCCGGGCTCACTTACTCTCCAACCATACTATTACATTATTGCACATTCGTGAATAATAATATCGTCGGCCAGATGATCGTCGGCTAAAGGGGGGGGGGCGAGATTCTTAAACGTAATAGTTAATTTTTGCCAGATCACACGTAGTCGGAGAATTTCGGATCTACGGAGTCGAAGAAGAAATTTAACAAGTGGCTAAAGTTCGAGCGAGGGAAGTATTTTACAATCGTAACGCGAGATTAATTTTTAAGACTATTCTAATTAAGATTTAGTTTTTAAATTCAATCGAGGCCCCTCAAAGAATCATAATTATTTCTATCAAAGTTTATGAATCATTGTATTCCTAAGTAGTACAAGAAATTTCATAGAAATATCGTTAAAATCTCGTAGAGAATTTTCTGTAATTTGAAACAAGACGAATTAATGTTTGAATTTAAATTGAAATTATAAAGTGAAGTAAACTTATTTAACAATATTTTGTTAGTATAAGTAACTGTTTTTTTTTTAAAAAAAGTTGCGAATATGCTTTGTAAAAAATATATATTTTATATTATATATTCTTGTCGATACTACGTAGTATTCATATTTTATTTTCGCTACATATAAATTATAAAAGGCAATTATTCATTATGATTATTATATTATTATAATAATTAAATCATTTGTTATTAACAAAGACACATTTTAATTAAAGCTACAATAAGCTACAAAACAAATTTTTGAAAAGATAATCGAGCGCTTTAAGCATAATTGTATGTATTGTTTTACTTTTTCACGAGATTATGATTTAACATATATAATTACTCAACAGCATTAAAAAAAAAAGTACTATTCCTTTTTAAACATTAATATTCACTTTAAAGTTATTACAAAAAACCATTTTCTAGGGAAATAGAAAGAAAATTACAATGTAATATATATATATATATATATATATTTATTATTATTATTATAATTATTATTATTATTATTATTATTATTATTATTATTAAAGCTTTACATCAAACTTGAATTTGAAAAATATATTATTAATTAGATATTCTATAATTTTGCACGCTTTATGTCATTGAAATCAAAATACAAATACAATGAAAAAACTTTAATTTGGGATATATTTAATTTAGAAAAATTGTTATAAACCAAAATATGTAAAAAATTAAATTAAAACAAGTTTTTAATAAAATTTTTGTACTCAATAGATTCATTTATGTATTTACTGCAACATATTTTTAATGTAAAGAATAATCGTTTTTCCGTGTATCTTCAATTTGTCTTAAATTAAAAGTATGATATTTTTGTTAAAGAAATAGTTTTCAATATTATTTTAATGGTTATATATATATATATATATATATATATATTTTTTTTTTTTGTAAAATTCCTGTTGGAAGCGAAGCTTTTATCTTGATGATTTTTCCTTTGAAAGTAAGTCTGTTTGTATCGACGATATTTTCGATTTAAAATATCGTAGTATTCTTATAACTTAGATACGCTTGCATTTGTAAAAATGATTTTTTGTTGTTGTTGTTGTTGTTGTTTTTTTTTTACTTCTTAACTAAAGCATCGATAATATTTTTACAGTAAATAACGAGTTTTTGCCACATGTAATAATGAATTCAACAAAACGAGGAATTATTAAATAAAATCATCGTTTAAAGATGAAAATAACGGCATATTATTTTAATGAATATTCGTATAAATAAATAAATAAATAAATAATTTAGTTGATTATTTTAATTATCAGAAATGTAGCTTTAAAAGCTTTATCAGCTTACAATTATATCGAGGAAAACGTCAGGTTTACTCAAAAGCACATATGAATGGTATATTGAGATTCGATTAATTGTAGATGGAAAAATAATGGATTGTTTTTACAAAATTTTCATATTAGAGTATGCGCTTTTATTTCTCTCTCTCCTTCCTAACCGCTAATCTCTTTTTTTCCATTTCTCTTCCGTTCTTTTTCCCATTCCTCTTTTCATAGCGTATTCTCAAGCTTTTTAAAAAGACTTGCACGCGCATTCTTCGCTTTCGCCAGTCTTGAATTAAAATCCCATAAAACAGAGTCCCTTTCCACGTGGCTGTCTCATTCGGAGCACATTTATCGTCTTTAATTTCCATTCTCATGGGTTATTCATGCAGACCCGGCCAATTCTCTCTCTCTCTCACTCTCACTCTCTCTCTCTCTCTCTCTCTCTCTCTCGTTCGCTTTTTATATCTCATTGTATCTCTCTTCTACTCTATATCTTCACTATTTTTATATTATCGAGTTTGCATGCGCTTCCTTATATTTCTTCATTTGTATGTGTCGGATGACATTGAAAAGACTATAGGTAATCCTGCTACAATTTTTGTGTATCAATTTTCATTTGATATATATTTATATATGCGCAAGTTAATAAATGTGTAAATTATATATATATATATATATATATATATATATATATATTAATGTACACACGAATCTGTGCACAGACTCGCAATTACCAAAAATACGTGTGTAAAAGTATGGTAAAAATTGTAATAGAATCCTTTATATTTGATCGAAATAGATAGAAATTCAGCAAAAAAGAAGTTGTACATTTGAATGTTCACATGTGCGTGCATTCCTTAATAATTTACATATTTTCAGTCGTGTTTACACTGGCATGTGTTCTGTCTCATTCGAAAGTTGAAACCTGCTATATTTGTGGAGTGTAAGCTGTTGAACCGAGGGAATATAGGACATAGGAAGCGAGTAAGAGACTGCGAGACGAAGTGGCATCGCCGTAACGCGACTGAACTTGGCGTAACGAGTCGAAGTAATGGACAGGATGATAGACAGAAGTGTCAAGAGATACGAGTCAAAGGGGGGGATTTGTATAAAAAGCTTTCTCGTTTACTTAATCGTAACATGCTAGACACGGCTATGGATAATTATGTTAATTAATTAACTAAATTAGAAGCTATTAAGAGACAATACGCGTCTAAAGTTATTGCCTATCATACGATATAGAAATTTTTATTTATGGCACGCACGTATGTGTAATATTTTTTGTAAATTGAAATTAGATTAATAATTGATGATTCATAATTAGCTTATTCGCGCCTATGTAGTCATAATAATTATGACAAGAATTGTAAATATTAATTTACACAATTCGCAAATATATACTGATTTTTAATAGGATGCATTTACAAGTGCTTATATCGAGAGGAATACGTAAGTGAAAGTTGTTCGAGCTTTTACCGGGGAAGTTAAGACGCGATGTAAATGGAGAACTTACAATTTAAACTTGCGTGTGTTTCTCTATTCCATATGAAAATTTTCAATGTTTGAATTGTTTGTGTTTCGCGCGTTTATATGCAAAAAAAAACAAAAAAAAAAACAAAAAACAAAAAAAAAACAAAAAAAAAAAACAAAAAAGAAAAAAAGAAAAAAAAGGAAAAACAAAAGAAAAATGAAAAAGAAAAAAGAAAAAAAGCGAAAAAGAAAAATGAAAATGAGTTGAACTAGAACTCGGGTGTCTAGCGTACGTGAACGTCATTAGCAGTTTTGTTATAAAAGTTGTCGAATAAACTTTATTTATCTCATTATCATTCGCATCTACTATACTATTTTTGTGAAAATTATCTTGTGATGAATATCCAATCATTATTAATTGATTAAATAGAGTTTAATCACACTTTGTCTTATCGCATAAATGTTAAATTCAAGGTTAGCGTTCGGGATTAGAGCAACGTCGAAGAATTCGGTTGAAATCTCGGTCGCTTATGTTTGTAAACATTGATTCTGCGAATTCTTAAATAGTTTAAGCCTTTATTGTTCAGCGTTCTACAATATTTCCGCATAGTAACTATGATTCTGACAATTCTCGAACCATCCAAGCCACTGTCCGTCCTTCTAGACTTCTCGATTATTCTCTAGCTCAGTTTATATGACGTCATCAACATTTTCGGCCTAGCAACAAGCCCAAGCACTGTTGCCAGCGTTGCAAGCTGCCATGCAAATATTTAAGAGCAGCTCGTCACGCTCCTGGGCTCATTGTATTTTTATCAATCAATCAGTCATCGGTTATTAAATCCGTCACATAACAATTCATAATCATTTGAGTGCGCTATATACGAGCAGAGACGAGTGCTAAGTGTAATTCAAAGGTGAATATCAATTGAAGCGCAACACCAACACTTTATCATGAAATTAGGTAAGGACAAATACATTTACCGTGAAGTTCAGAAAAAGGGAAAATAGATATTAAAGGCGCACGAGCGACAACTTAGCACGTGTCTAGTAAGGATTATCATCATTTCGCGAAGGAACGGCCGCAGTCGAAACAATACGCAACGGTTTCAAGGAGCAGATTTTACATCGTCATCAACACGTGGATCGCCATCACTGCGTGAAAATTACCGAAGGAGTTTCACAGATTCCAGCATCAGCTCATTATAATCATATATCATTGTAGTCCGAAAATAAATAGAAAACCCAAGATCGCTCTGTGTTGAATTGAATTAATGCGTCTGCTGCCTCCGCCACTTGACAGCGATCATCACCCTGCTCCCCCCCCCTTCCCCCTTACCTCCTTCCCCCTTACGCATTCACCCAACTAACATCACCGGGACGTGTTTTTATTCCGATCTCAGACAGTTACCATATAATTTTACATAACTTGTAATTTTTATTCATATTTAATTACAATTACATAAAAAATTGAATTGAAAGTGACATTATCAACGGAATCATTCGAGTCATTTTTTATTATTATTATGCAAAATATGTCCATCGGCAAAGGGCTCCAAATGTTCTGTATTATGTATTCTATTAGCTTAATTATTAGTTTTGTTTTTAAAATTTCATGTTTATTTACATCAACCAGATTGACTATAAATATTATACTAGCAAATAAAACACAAACGAACTTCTTTTTTTACTTAATAGATTTAAAATTTATTTCGAGTAAAAATTTTCAACTTACATTTCTAACAATCAGGTTTCTAAATTTTCTATTCTTTCGTTACATAAATTTTTTCTAACATGCAATTTTTAAATTATAAATTTTCTTACTTCAATATACCATAATCCACCAATATTCACAATTATCAACTCTCTGAAAATAATCTGTGAATATTATAATCACCGATTTATTTCATATAAAATTGCAATAATACGATGATTCGTTCATTCACGAATTATTCACTTATTCCTACTTTTTAATACAATTAGCTTGTACATAATTCGCATGAAAAACGGTTTCATAAATTTTTACACAACTGAATAAAGTTTTAACGTTCATAATGATTTATTAAAAAAAAAAAAAAAAAAAAAAAACTTAAAATTCTTTAAGGTAACCGACATTTTTATGCGTTCGTGGATGTATATTCACATACGAAATGTGCGACTTGTGCAAGGTCGTCGTATTTAGAAAATTATTCGTAACTAGGACATCATAAGTCGGACATAACTTACTAATTGAGACATGGGTCTTTGTAATAAGGACACTGTAATTGGAGCACGAGCCTTTAATAGTGTTAATGTAATTGGATCATAGAGCGAAGAAG
The DNA here is from genome assembly GCF_000503995.2 of Ceratosolen solmsi marchali. NCBI lineage: Eukaryota > Metazoa > Arthropoda > Insecta > Hymenoptera > Agaonidae > Ceratosolen > Ceratosolen solmsi. Next base: position 8,024,842 of record NW_011948413.1, read on the forward strand.
AAAATAATGGCAAAAGTGAAAGGCTCGCTCTTTGTGGCGACACTCGTTACACCGATACGGCATACATACGTTTATCATATGGTCAGTCCAATAGATTAATGCTAAGAATGAAAGGTATTAAACTGTCGCCACACAGTTTTAGACTTTCTATTTTTAATATATTCTTTGGATCTGTAGAAGAAGAAGAAGAAGAAGAAGAAGAAGAAGAAGAAGAAATATATAACAACATCGTCTAATGAAGGAATCTTGATTAGAATTGAATATTTATTCACTGATCCATAGAAACAATAAGATCGATGGTTAATGGTGAATAGAATCAAGCAACTAGATATAATTTGCATAGAATAGTTGTCGAATAAAGCAGCTGAAGCTGTTGTGCAGCAAATAATCAGAAGAACAAGGAAGTGGTTGAACTACAAATGACGCTCGCTGGGAGTGACAGTTCCTCGAGACTTGCCACTTTGCTGTTAATTCTTCCTTCCCTCGCAGCTATATAATAAATACTGCTACTTAGCTAACGAACCCGTGCGTTTCCTGAATTCCAAAGTGACCGTTGATGGTGCGCCCAGGGTGCAACACAAAACCATCCTCTTGCGTTCGCGCGTACATGCGTG
>NW_011948413.1:8025560-8041529 GCF_000503995.2 Ceratosolen solmsi marchali
AGAGAGAGAGTGAGATAGAGAGAGAGAGAGAGTGAGATAGAGAGAAAAGGAAAGGAGATAGTGTAATGGAAGGAGTAAAAGGGTAAAAGAACAATGAGATATTCTCTCCTAATTTTTACCATCCAGACTTAGAGACTCTTCTTTATATATATATATATATATATATATAGAGAGAGAGAGAGAGAAATGAACGGGAAATTCCAATTTTACTCGCTAGGCACGTTTCAGACGTTTTGCGCTCTTCAATTGCTCCTACATACGCGCTTTTTCAGGAGACTCCATCTCCGTTTATCTCGAATTATCTACTAACAGACACAGACACATGGTATTTAAGTAAATGAAACTTATATAAATTACGGCACCGATCATTAATCCACTAAAACTTGTTATTATTATTCGTGTATTATTCATTTGTTCTATAAGAGGCAAATATATTTTTTATATATTTTCACAAGGAAACATTTCATTCATTTCTCAAAATAAAATTTCTCAGTATTATATACTTTTATAAAATTGGGAAAATAATAGCACAAAATTATAATCGTTTTCATGAAACATTATTAATTTTTGTTATACGGCTTTATATTTAAATTTTTTTTTTTTTTTTTTTTTTTTTTTAAAGGGTATAAATCTTTCTTAAATTTTACGTGACTTACCATTAGAAAAGTGTCCGAAGTAATAATTTAATTTAATACTTATTTTTAGTTCTATTATTTAAGCGCGCGCAGGAAAGAATAGTTGGACAGAGTTAGATAGACTTAAGTCTTTATCATTGTGTCAGTTTTATAGTAATATTATTTTTACTTCTTATTATATATCTTTTGCTTATTATGACCACATTTTTATATTTGTGCACACATATATACGAGCGAGTGTATCACTTTATTTATCGAAAGTTCATATGTATCTGCGCGGGGATATACCAATATTCTCAAGCACGAATAGTCACGTCTCTCTCTTATGATTTTTTAGTCGAATATAATACTCTTTTGTTTATGGTAGTTATTCAGTCTCGTATTTATAATGATATTTGAGATTTTTCGTATACTTTATCCATGATAAAGAACTTTCGTTCCAAGGTTTCCAGTAGCCATAGGTATATAGATATTGAATATCGATTAACTATTAATATTTAAGAATAATTTCATACACGAGGTGAATTTAATCTCATTAATACACAGTCAGACTAATAATGGTTTTTATGTAATTGCATTATCAATTACTTTTCTAAAATACCAAGCGGCCAAATATCATAATGTTGATAAATAAGGGATAAGTGGTAATGACGGGTATTTACAACACGTTTTCATTTGCCTTCTATATAACGTATTAAAACATTCGAATCATTTGCGATGATTCAAATCAGCCAGATACCTCTTAAAAATTGCAGACTAAATTGACGAAATGTAGTCTTGTAAGGAGTGGGGGCTACGCCATTACGCACGTCGTTTTAATCTTCCCCCCCCTCTCCAAAATTACCACCTTCAACCTCAAACACTGTAATTGTTAGTCAGTCAGTGCGAGCTCTTTATCAATACACTAACGTAAAAACGATTCGCATGCATATTTTGGGTGTTACTTCTCAGGTCGCGACTCGAGCGAGGATGCAATGGACTATAGCCTCCTGGTGGCCTGCTTCGCTGGTGGCATAACCGCCATCTGCATCCTCATCGTGGGTGTGACGTTGACCTTGTATCGCCGTAGTCATCCACTCCAGCCGAGCAAGATGCAAACGCAGGTCGTGCACTACGTCGGCACCGGAGCCGACGATCGTTCAGCCTCGGCTACGGTTAGACACGAGGATCGGCAACGAACGCAGCAGCAGCAGCAGCAGCAGCAGCAGCAGCAGGAGCACCATCATTACCATCATCATCATCACCACCACCAGGCGCAGACGCAGTTGACAGAGTATCCGGTGAGTCGACACTGCTTGGCGTTGAATAATAATCTCGGAATGCGCGCGAGACGTATTAGTTAATAAATTAAGCGTTACTTGGCGATCGAAGTAATTTAAATTAGTTTGAATGAATAAAGTGTATGGGTTACTCTAGCCGAATAAAATTTAATAGAAATAACTCTTTGTATTCAATTATTTGAATTTAATTTCTTTGAATTCACTATCCAAATTTCAAGCTATATTTTAATAATAATACAATTTAATTTATAATACGTTTTTCAAATAATATGTGTCTGTAATATGAGTCTTAATTTATTCGAATGCTCGAAAACTTTCATTTTACACGTAAATCAAAGAATTCTCCTTCGAAGGTCCGATTGCTTACGAAAATGCTTACGAAAATGCTATATATTTGCCACTTGATTGCCTCTGTTAGTACTTTGGTATTGTTCCGAACGGCACAAGCATTTTCTCGAAATTTCTCACTGATTTATCATTAGGAAGTGACGACGAAGCGATACCTTTTTTAATTTTAAATGAAAATTGCTTTCGTAATAGGTGAGATAACGAATCGCACAGTCTTGCCTTAAAACGCCAAGTGATACGACTCAACAAATATTTCATTTCCAACATTTCCGAGAGCTTTACACTCTCATTAAGCTAACGGTTCGATAATTTTAAACGCTTTAACTGCACTAAATACATTGTAGATAATCAATCGAGGTTTCGCTTTATAAACGCACGTAAATACGAAGGAAATAATTTCTGGGACAAAATAACGATATAACGAGGCATTTCCATTGCATTCCCACAATATCCAATTCGATAAAAATTACTTAGCGATGCGGCAGTATTTTGTAGCGATTTTTCAAAGTAACTTTATTTTTCAAAGCAATCGAACGATTGAAGGGGAAAATTTTGTGTATCGCTCACTTCACAGGCAGCCGCGGGTCAAGAGTACGAGCAGCGGCGAATCGATGCGCCGAAGAATCTTCAGGCAGGGACGGCGATAGTCGCGTCGATGCTGCCGGAAAATCCTCGCGCACCCACCGGGCAAAACGACGAGGATCCGGATGTCATACCACCGAATAAAGCCGAGAGGCGGCTCAACGTTTTCGAGCCAAATTACGTGCCGAAGCCCGAGCGCATGAAAGACTCGCAGCGCCAGATTCGAGGCGCCGACGACTTGGGCCGCCACCACCAATTGGCCGGGGTGTCGACGCGACACCAACAGCTACTGCACCCGCTGGAAAAGGACAGCTGGCTGCGTCAGAACGGTGGCTACCAGCTCGTCGACAACGGTCGATCGCAGGTGGACAAGATACAGGCGTGCAGTCCAACGAGGCCCAGCACATTGCCGGTGCACCGGACTCACGACATCTACACGAGGAGCCTCAGGGTTCAGGAGAGTTGTATATAATTGAGTGCGATGTCGAGCGAGCTGGGCGGGATTGGGAAGTGCGGTTTGGGGAAGGGGGGATGAGGAGGAGGAGGAGGAGGAGGAGGGTAAGGAACTTGCGCGAGGCACGGGATTAGGTGCTAAGGCGATTTTAATTCTTACTAGCTCTTTTATTCAAATGAAGATGTACGCAGAAGAGACGATTATTATCGATGTTTGTACAAATAAAAGGAAATCTCATTGTTAAGGCCTTGGAGAGCTTATCGAGCTCTTGCATTTATTTAATAACCGAACCTTGTTTTGCATGTTGTTAAGAAATGTGTCTATTGTTGTGCATAACGTTAAATCGACAAGCGAAATTTCATTCAGCTTTGTTCTGTATATTGGTCATTGCTGTTGAACATATCGTTAATTCCCTTTCTTTCTGTTAATAAATTTATTGTTTATACATCGCGTCCATTCATTTAAGATAATATTACTTAATACAGCCTTTTGTGAATAAAGCTGCTTCAATTCGTACAATTTTCTCCTTTCACTGATAACGACTCTGTTTATTGCTAAAGGCGGTAAGGCTCTGTTTATCAAGGAGTTGCTGTGCCCACTAGAATATTGTATTTTTTTTTTTTCAGGTAAGACACTTTTATTATCATTGATTTACAAATCCTCAAGCACAATAATTTTTGTCACTCATATGTTTAATAGCTATATTTGATAATTAATTTTCTAAGCTAATGTAAATATAAATTATTGGTTGCACTGTGTAGACAATCGCACAGATGTGTAATAAAGATATATACGCAGTAGTGTATATATTTTACGAAGAACATCTTTTAAATGTATTGAATTTTTCCTCCAGCACCACAATTGTTTACAAACTTCAGTAAAGTAGTAGACTTTAGCAAAAGTCTAAATCAATAGGGGGGGGGGGGAGAAGAAGCTTTTGTGTCATGGTTGCCATAGCTGAAATTCGATATAAAATTCATTCGTATTAAATTCATTAAACAGTTAGTAGATGAAATACTTTGAAAATATATTGATATTGTGCTTTTTTTTTTTTTTTTTTTTTTTGTTCATTCAAATATTTTAAATATTTTTTATTTTATTTTGATTCTACATTTTATCTTTCAATTATTACTGACATTTTGTTATTTAGCCTCCTTACTTTACCTATGGTAATGGATTTGCAGCATGTCGCACGTCTTTATAAATATTTATTTTTCATTCGTATTTCATTTGAATACAAAAATACAATGACAATTATGAAAGTAATTATTTAGGTAACTATGAAGTTAAATTACATTTGAATTAGTCGCTCGATTCATCTCACTATTCATATAATAATAAAATAAGCCCTTCCATTATTATAATTATGGGAATTATTATAAATATAGAAAAATGTCTATTATCGATGCTCTTATTATTTAAAAGAAAACCTTTTTTTTTATTTTTTTTCTTTTTTTTCTTTTTTGTGCGAATATGAAAATTAATCAATGTGATTAGTAAAAGCAGTCATTATTAATGACATTTTTTTTTATTATAATTTAGAAAATTATAAACAGCAGGTATCCAGGCAAATCGATGTGTTTCATAAAAAAAATGCAACAATTACCGTTCATAATAAAGTAATGTCAGACTTATAATTTATAAGCCAATATAAATAAATATTTATAAACATCAATTTCACTTTACTCGTAATATAAGAGGGACAGTTAACTGAATTAATATATGTGTCTGATCAGAATAGTATGATATTTATTAAAAAATTCCCTAAGTACTATTAATGTGAATCCTAAGGTATTGAATTGCATCAACACTAAATTTTCCCAGTCGAATTATTTTATCTACACAACCTGTAAGAGTAGTTTTGCGCTAATAACTATGAGAGTAACAGACGATAAATGTTCGATCGTCTTATGCAAATTTCTTCATTTGTGGTATTAAACGTGCCTGATTGTTAATCGGATTTAATGAGAAATACATTCTTTTTCGTAGGTTTTATTATGTTTGGACACACTGCACGAAGACCAGCGAGTTTAATTCATGAACTTTTATCGAGTCCTTCTTACTTTTGTAGCGTATTTGTCTAGCACATACACATAATTTATCTGATTTTTTTTTCTTCTAATTCTGAGTATGAGTAGAAATAGACAAAATATAAACTTTACAGGACGTGAAGAAACGTGAAGAATTCAATTAGACAAAATGATATCGAGTATGATATGGAGTAGCGGGAGCTTCACTTATACTCACTATAAGTGCTTGCAAAGTGATGCCATGGTACTATTGCAAATGTGTTGGTGGAATTGTAGAACACGCTTAAGGCAAGGCGGCAACTCGCGCAGTCCAAAGCCACGTCAAAACAGTGCAAATAAGTTGTACTACAAGCGATAAATTGAAGTGAACCTTCTTCGACCATGTGACCCTTTGGATATTCCAGTGAACTCGAAACCATCCTCGAGATTAATCGTATTTCGATATTGATATCTTTTGGATTGTCTGGAACGATCCGCGGGTCCACGCAGTTCACTGTACTCCCATACCCTACTTCCGTATGCCCCATTATATTCTCATTTCAAATTCCGATTAAATATTACGACTTTAGTAAACGAGTGAATATACTTATATTAATTTATATTCATATTAATTTAATTTACACCTACTCATGTTGGATAATTCATTTCTGAATTGATTTTGGAAACCAAGGCTGGGTTTGTAGTTTGCGATAATAATCAATTTGGAGCTAAGAGCTAATTAAATATTATATCAGAGAAATAAAATAAGACTTAAAAAGGAAAAAAATTTTCATTCAATTCTTATAGATGTTGTGTATATATATATATATATATATATATATATATATATATATATATATATTGTTTATTAAAGTGAATTTATACTCTGTTAACTCGACCTCAATTTTATCACATTTTTTTCGTTAAAAATCGTCGTTCGATCGAATGTCGTCGGAATTAACGAACAATGAAAGTAATGCAGATATCTCTTATCTCAACAGTTATGGGCGGATGAATCGTTACACAAGTACAAGAGAAAACTGAAATATGAAATATTCTAACCTGTGACAAACTAATTGAGGGATCAATTACTAATTTTATTTGTGTCATATATACCTACACAACAAAGCATAATATTCAGTCTTAAACAATATAAATTCAATTCTTTTTTATTTAATTATCTGTAATTAAGAAGAAAGAAAATGCTGTAAAGAAAATGTTTGTTAAATTTGAATGATAATATTTTTAGTAATCAAAGTAACTATAATATAATATATAAAATTGTAATTTCTAAAAATGTAAAGAAGAAATTTACAAGACAGACTATAAGATAATAATTATTGTAATCACTCATCATATCAAAATTATCTTGGAATAAAGATTTTCAAACAATTCAAAACATATTTCGGAAAATAAGTATTTCATTATTATTGCAACATAATTTGAGGAAAACATAAAAGATTTAACCATTAAAACGGGTAATTATGAAATAATCATACAAAAAATGCAAAAGTTGGGAAGTTATTCTATAAGAACAGAGAACAAGACAACAATGTATAAAGATATCAATTTTTTATGTTTAAATGATGAAATTGTATGATGTTTAACAGAAATAGATCATAAGAAAATTAATTTTACAAACAAAGTTATGAAGAGATATTTAGAAAATGTCGGGTCAATAATATAATATGACAATAAACTTCAACGATTGTATATTAACTGACATTGATGCATTTTTAAGTTTCTTTAATTTATTAATTTAATTTATATTTTTGATGTACTTAAATACCACGACAAATGAATAATTTTTAAAATTTTGAATTATATTTAACCATATTTATAAATTAATAAATTTAGTAAAACAATTATTCATCCTAATATAAATATAAATGACTAATGTATGAATTTTATTTGCCATGTATGTGAATACGTGTGAAAACGCATTACAGTTAATTGAAATTCATAAAATCTATTACCTAGGCAACTTTTTTTTTTTTTTTTTTTTTTTTTTAAATTAGAAACAGTATTCTGCTTCTAATCATCGGATTTACTAATACTCGATTTATTAATCAGATAAAGAAATCGGCTTATTCATTAAAATGTGAAGTCAGTTGCTGACTTCAATTACAACTCTTAATAAAAAGATAATACAAAGTGTTGTAAAATGTATTGATTACATGATGCAGTTATTTTTGTGTTTATAATAAATATTCACATAATGAAGAAGTCAATAGAATATCTATAATACATGAGTACTTAATAATTATATAAACAAGAATAAAGCGGTAATACACCATTATCATATTATATTTGTATATTGAAAGATTTGTCGATGTAAATATTAAGTTAGCGGTAATCAATGTTCTACATAATATGTGAATACATAATACAACTTTTCATTATACGCATATATATATATATATATATATATATACATTTATTAAAAGATTAAATGAAATGCAATAGATAATTTATAACAGATCATATTTAATCAGTATTACTCGTAACAATTTTTGCTAATATTATTGCCAATATATACGTTTTATTAAATTATTGATATAGGCAACGTTTATACGTTTCTATTAATTCCTTGTAGAGGTTCGGTATTGTTCAGTAATAATTTATTGTACATGGCGAATGATAGAATTTAAAAAATTTTTTTTTAAATTGTATTTTACCGCACCGCAATAATGAATTTTCATGAAAATTTCCTATATGCAATATTTATTTATTCATTAAAAAAATAATTATTTCAATTTTGTACACTGCATTTAAAAATTTAAAAATAAAAAATACTATATTTACTTAAAATTCCTTCTAAGTATTGTATATAATATGTATATTTTGTATCATATGTATAGACACAAGCACGCACACGTACGCACGCACAAACAGACCCACAAACAAACACACGCCCGCACACACAAACGCACACTCGCATATATATATATATAAAAAAAAAAAAAAAAAAAAAAAAAAAATTGACACATGTAAATTATGTGTAGATAAACTAGTATTTAATAACGACAAATTCATAAGTAATATCTGTTTTATTTTAAGCATTAGATAGAATATCTCACCACTTTATTAATATTATTATATAAGATGCATTAACATTTTTGTCAAATCCGATTGAAAGGCATTACGACTAATATGAAACAAGACAGGACACCTGCGCCGTAATTGCAGCTTGCAGTGCTCGAAGGACAATTTGCCTTAGCGCGCTGCCCACATGCGGACGAGTATTTGTTCGCGCAAACGGGCGCGAGATGCATCAAGTGGATGAAACGAACGCGAAATGCCGGTCCATTGCACCGTTACTAAGCAACCCTCCCGCGCATGCCAACTAGGCCGTTTTAAGGCTATGGACTTATGGAGAAACGAACGGATCCTGCGCGCACCGATCTCCTCAACCTAAAAATAGGGGGCCAATTCGTTTCGTGGTAGTCCAAGCTTCGGATCGACTGGTTGTTGCTTACTCGGTCGATCTCGGCCCTCCTCGTTCCTCGACATCCTACCAGACTGTGGCGACATTTACTACGCGCCTTCCATTTCTTCGAAGACGATGTCATTTTCCACGTCCTCGATTCTGCCCCGGGTGACGAGATTTGCCACGTCCTTAATCATGCCCTCGTGCGGTAATTTCCCTCCTTCCCGAGGGAAGTACTTCATACTTTCATTTAACATGTATTTACTCTTGTGTTGTACCAGCTTTCTAAGCGATATCGGATCTAGAATTCTTGCAAGTATTTATCGACACTTGTATATTGTTAATTATTGAATCTATAATATCTATTAAACTTTCAAACGTACCTTATATGCCAATCTTATAATTATTCATCGTTATCGTCGTCTCGGTGCGTTGCAGCTTTTTCTCTTTTGTCATTGAAAATTATAAATAAACTCTCGGTAATTAGCGGTTAAGTTAATCCGTTCGCAATCGGGCTTTCTTCTATTCCAAATATAATTCGACCTTTTATTTCGATACGAAAATCGAATATAATTCGATAATAATTGCTTTATTAGCTATTTTATTAGCCGTAAAGAAAGCCGGTGCGATGTTAATGTATGATGGAGTCGTGCGATAAGATTATAACACAACGAGCAAAATTGATATTTACTTCTATTGCAGTTATTTTTTTATTATTATTCTATTCGTTCCAACTGATAATATGCGCATATTATTACATTAGCAGATGAATGAATAACGTATGTTAGATAAATTAGTTAAGTAATGTGGGTACTCTATTCTACTCTACTCTATTCAAATTTAAATCCCATAAGCTCGATCTAATTAAATAATTCCCTAGTAAAAGAATAACGATATTATGAAAAAAAAAAAAACAAAAAAAAAACAAAAAAAAAACAAAAAAAAAACAAAAAACTACATCGATGCGTCATGATTATCGTCGATAACGTAATAAGAGAAGTGCGAGATGAAAAAGATCGTCAAGTTAAAATCCCCTAAATATTACAATAAATACTAAATACTACAAGCTCCATGTAATGAGAAATAATATTGATTAGTAGCATTATTCGTGCATACATTATCAGCAAGTAAAGCGTTAAGATTCTAATTACATGCACTTAAATTTCCGGAATCCTATGGATTTTTTGATAAGCGTGCACTGGACTAAATTAACCGACAACGCCACTCCCTTGCATTACGGCATAAGTGAGGAAGACTTGGTAAATGCACGGATGATCCAACCATTTAATATAGTAAACGAATACAATGTTGCATCGATAAGCAAAAAATTTTCCGTCAACATTAAAACCTTAGATAGTAATTCCTATGCATGTAGGGTTAATTAAGCGCAGTATCCTCGTTATTTCATAAATTGTCAAACGCAAAGTTTCAATTTGTCTTTACGGCATTATTACCAATCGTAATTCATGCTTTAATCATGAATGTAAACCTCTTGGGCGGCTTCGGGCCCTCTCCAAATTACATAATACATTCGAAATATGGATAAAAAATCACTACAAATCTGCCTTAAAGATGGATCGGCCAAAGCTAGCGACTGCTGGTATATAGACGACGGCGAGGGAATTCGATTTCATGGGAGACGGGAGAAGGGCGCGCATCGCGAGAAACCATCCAAGTCCATAGATACATAGGTCCGCGGTTATGTGTTGCCGTAGCGAAGCATGAAATGGCCGTGCAATAACGACTTGACAATAACGGTAAATCACACCCTTAAGGCGATGCATGCGCCGCTAGCCATCGATTTTGCAATTGCACCGACGGCTTCGGGCGCCCTGCGGAAATAAGTTACGAGGGTTCGCGAATTCGTAGCCCGCTCATCGCTCCAACCGACTCTCTTATGTCCGTTGCGTCTTTTATCTTTCTTCTTCCCCTTCTTCTTCATCATCTTCTTCTTCATTATCATCATCATCATCATCATCATCATCATCATCATCATCATCATCATCATCATCATCATCATCATCATCATCATCATCATCATCATCATCATCATCATCATCATCATCATCATCATCATCATCATCATCATCATCATCTTCTTCTTCTTCTTCTTCTTCTTCTTCTTCTTCTTCTTCTTCTTCTTCTTCTTCTTCTTCTTCTTCTTCTTCTTCTTCTTCTTCTTCTTCTTCTTCTTCTTCTTCTTCTTCTTCTTCTTCTTCTTCTTCTTCTTCTTCTTCTTCTTCTTCTTCTTCTTCTTCTTCTTCTTCTTCTTCTTCTTCTTCTTCTTCTTCTTCTTCTTCTTCTTCTTCTTCTTCTTCTTCTTCTTCTTCTTCTTCTTCTTCTTCTTCTTCTTCTTCTTCTTCTTCTTCTTCTTCTTCTTCTTCTTCTTCTTCTTCTTCTTCTTCTTCTTCTTCTTCTTCTTCTTCTTCTTCTTCTTCTTCTTCTTCTTCTTCTTCTTCTTCTTCTTCTTCTTCTTCTTCTTCTTCTTCTTCTTCTTCTTCTTCTTCTTCTTCTTCTTCTTCTTCTTCTTCTTCTTCTTCTTCTTCTTCTTCTTCTTCTTCTTCTTCTTCTTCTTCTTCTTCTTCTTCTTCTTCTTCTTCTTCTTCTTCTTCTTCTTCTTCTTCTTCTTCTTCTTCTTCTTCTTCTTCTTCTTCTTCTTCTTCTTCTTCTTCTTCTTCTTCTTCTTCTTCTTCTTCTTCTTCTTCTTCTTCTTCTTCTTCTTCTTCTTCTTCTTCTTCTTCTTCTTCTTCTTCTTCTTCTTCTTCTTCTTCTTCTTCTTCTTCTTCTTCTTCTTCTTCTTCTTCTTCTTCTTCTTCTTCTTCTTCTTCTTCTTCTTCTTCTTCTTCTTCTTCTTCTTCTTCTTCTTCTTCTTCTTCTTCTTCTTCTTCTTCTTCTTCTTCTTCTTCTTCTTATCGTTATTCGTCGATGCTTTATGGGCAGATACGTGGCTATGCGCTATGTCTTTTTACAAAAATAAGTCCTTACTTCGGACGCATATGACTTACTTATTTATCTACGCACGAATGGGAAAATTCTTGCCTCCGCATGACGTATGTGGAACCAACGTTGCGAGATCCGTCACATGACAATTGTTCATCGAATGATGTTTTATTAAAAAAATATTATAAAATTTTATGCTTCCGTAACAATGTGTAGACGCCGGCATTAATAGAAAAACAATTGAAAATATACTAGTGACAAGAAAATGATAAACTGGCTTATATTTTTCAAAATATAATTTATCAACGAATAATTTCTTTTAAAGATTATTAATTAAAACGTATATTACTTTACGTATATTCGCAGTATTCGTCGTATATTCGATGTAATTTTTCGATGCTCGAGTTCATGGTAAAAGAAAAAAGTAAACGGAAAATTTGGGACTTCAGTCGTGTTAATTTGTGGGAGGGATTGGCGGGGGAGGGCGGAAATTACACTCGTTAATTAATATTGTTAGTAAGAGTTCACTTTCATCAGCGAAATTTTGATATATCAATCAACGTATATCACTGCAATATTTGTTTTAAAAGAGAATGCCCAATGTCATACCGTTTTGTTTCACAAACAAACAATTTCACGATCACAAGATATTCACGAGCGATAGAATGTAATTATTAAAAGTATTGGACAATAAAATGAAAATTAATGTATCGTCGAGGCGCAGATGCGTAAATGAAAAGTACGAACGTACAATTATACGATCAAGAGCGGAAGAAATGTCTTCGTGAAAGTATCCCACCCGCTTAATCATTCGATGATACCGAGGATCATTAGCATTATTCGATACGCCAAGTTCATTTTTATATTGACTAATTGGAATATGTTTCAAATATGTGCGTTTAATATGGTATTTAATACCATAATAGATAAATTGCTAGTTTATGTGCGAGGGGTAATGAAGATGAGCATAATAATGAGGGATTTAAAAACATTGGAAGAAAAAAATTAAAGAACACGTTATGGTTACAAGGTTTTTTAATTACAAAATTATGATTTCATGAATAAAACATTTGTATGGACTTTAATTAAAAATATTATCAATAGTAAATCAACATAAATTTGCAGCTTATAATACTTATAATATTAGCATACATATGATATTAGCTGTAGTGCTGAATTAAACAAAATTGTGTATTTTTAATTATCAACTACAATATTAAAAATGTCGATTGTTTTATTTGGATCGTTTTTCTTGACTTTTATGCGTAACGCCGAGAGTCGAGTGACGTTAAAAAACTCTAATGAAATAGATAATTAATAAATTATGACTAAATAAAGTCTACGGCTAAATAAGTAATTAAAATTTAAGACAAAAAAAAATCTCTGGATAATATTATATTTAATTTGCAAAAGAGTATATAGTCCATGTAATTTTGGTAAATAAATCATAAATATCAAAAATTATTTCATGAAATATTTTTAATTATAAGAACTTATAATTTCTTGAAGCGCGCGTGCGAAAAAGTAAGAAAACTTTTTCGTCGATTTAAAAGTTTTTCTTTCCCGTCCAGTTGCACCACTGTAATTCGGTTTAATTAAATGGTTCTTTATTTTACCAGATAAAAATGTACGTACGAGAAACAAAAATAAGTGCACCGGAGCCTCGAATGAAAATTATGCGACGATTGGTCATTATTACAGTTTATGGAATGAAAAGTAAAAAAACTTTTTTTTAAGTATATAATTGAAATAGGTTCGTTTTAATTCTTGTAACCGCTGAATTATATATATATATATATATATTTTTTTTTTTAATTATAATAATGACACACTCTTAAAAAAAATTTTCCTCATTTTTTGTTCTCCAAAATGCTGCTTTTGTGGGTATAATTGCTTTTCTTAATTAATTAATTTTATTCTTATTATTACGCGAATAATATTTATCGTGTTTAATTAATTTGTTATTAATTTTCAATTACTTGAATAATATTTAGCGTATAACAGTATGTTTAAAAAATTCTATTTTTATGTAATACTACAACAAAATTTAATATCAATATTCAATTTTGTTGTTTCAATTTCCATTATTAAACTATATCAGCTGAGTTTATACAAAGGATTGTAATGTAAATTGTGAACAATTCCATCTAAAATAATTTAATATTATTTCTATATTTTTTTTTTCATTCTATTTGTACGTTCTATTTTATTAGTCATTATAAAAATAAGTCTTATAATAATAAATCTAATACCAATGCATAAAAAAACTCCAATTAGAATTTCCATCTACATTTGTCGTAGTGTATTGAATATACGTAACGCATACTGTTATAGCATATTGGAACAATTGTATCTGCAATGATAATGTTACTAAAATTCATTGCGCGTAATAAAGAAAATTTACTTGCCAAGTCAGCATAAGAAGAAATAAACGTACGATAAAATATAAAAATCAAGAAAATTGAATATGTAAATTCTTTTATGATATCGAGAAGATGAGCGTTGGGAAAATGACTGATATGTACTTCTTACGGCTTTGATCTCAATTCGTTGATCTCCACAAACTCAACTACGAAGACCTACATATTACATAAATAAAACTTACACATATATACACACACGCACGCACGCACGCACGCACGCACGCACGCACATATAACTGTTGAAATTTGAAAATTATACGTACTATTATAGGCTGATGTATGATTAAATTAATATAGCTTATTATTATTATTATTATTATTATTATTATTATTATTATTAATTAATAGTAGATACAACGGCAACAACAACAACAACAATAATAATAATGATATTGTTATTTAATTATTAATAGGTGGATGACAATATAAAAAATATTACTTTGTCACTGCTATCCATTTTCTATAAATTACAAATGTAAATATTTTTTTAAAACTTTTTACATCGAAGAGAGTTTACTATCCTTTTAAGCTCTTCACTACCTCCTTTATCCAAAGATTTTATCCACTCAGAACTCTTTCTTATTCTCCTTTCTATCTATGAATTTATGATTACATATTTCTAGTATATATTTTTACCCAACTCGTCTTCTTTTATCATTCGCATTAACAGCTTTTCTATATATATATATATATATATATATTAAATTAAGTGGTAGCAGAATTTATATTTAAATAAATTACAATATTAGCATTAAATTTATAATATTACTAGAGGCTGTAAATACAGATTTTACTGCAAAATAAATACTTCACCGATATTTCATTAGCAGTGTTAATGATTTTCAATGGCCTAAATATGCATATTTTTGCGCGTCGTACTTAATAAATAACACTTTTACCTTATAATGTTTGTGAAATTAAACTAATTCTAAATACGAGTGCATGAAAAATTGATTAATAAATGGCCCATACCAGACTCGCATGCTCATTTTATATTTATAAGATATACTTGCGGAGGATACATTTGCCGCTAGTGCATTTATTTCTAGAAATATTTATACACAGAACTTCCAAACATTTATTATCCATCGTACAACTCATACGTTTTCTTCAAGAGGACTAAAACATTCAAGCTGATAATCAGATTTATCGATAATAAGATTAGTGGCTCAATGGATAATCGAACATTATAGGTTAATCAGTGGACTGAGTCTGATGGACGGAGATACAAACGGATAATTGGACATGTATACGCGACGGATTGCCGCTGACACACACTTAAACACGAGGAGACAGCCGGGCAGTGCTAGAGCATAGCAAGAGACGAGGACAATCAAAGAAATGAGTAGAGTGGGAGAGGGATTTTCTAAGGTACGAGTGACTTGGAGCACCGAGGCCTTATCACGGCAACGTTGCAACCGGTTGATCCTTTCGGGTGCTTTCTCGCGAGGGAAAAATATTTCGCGTTTTACGATGGACGATCAAACTACTTCCTATCCAGTTCGCTTTATCGACGAAACCGTCTCTCTCTCTCTCTCACACACACACACACACACACACACACACACACACTCTCTCTATCCCAGTCCCGTCGCCGTTTCTCTTTTCGTGGTTCCAGTGGACGCAAACTCTCCGACTTTCGTCTTTTTCAGGCTCTTCTCCTCTTTTACGATTTATGAGGATTCCGCCAAGGAGTTCGAGCCTCGTAAAGTCGGATGAACCTAGCTGCGATTGACTGTGCTCTTCGGTTCCCCGACTCTACAGACTCGATGTGTCGCTGTTTGCGAGCCGTTTTTTCTTCTCGTTTCAATTTATGTTTATGCCAAGTGATAGTGCGCTACGTGGAAATTTCATTGCCTTGTGATTTT
>NW_011948413.1:8041558-8191181 GCF_000503995.2 Ceratosolen solmsi marchali
TCTGCGCTCGAATATTGCAGCAGGAGTAAGCTGTATTAGAGGTTAGCTTATTCGGTTCCTCTTCCCTTGGTCTATTAAATCGCAAAGTCGCGGTGAAGTTTAAGTGCTTATTTTTGAATAATTAAGAAGCATTTTTGGAAAGATCCTTATTTAATGCCGTTATTATTTCATTCCTATTATCATTATCATCATTATTATTATTATTATCATTATTATTATCATTATTATTATTATTATTATTATTATTATTATTATTATTATTATTATTATTATACTAATCGTCATCGTTGTCATTGTTATTATTATTATCAATATCCGGTATTATCATTATTATCGTTATATCTAAGATATAAGATATAAGAAAAAGTAAAAAATAAATATAATAAATTTAATAATTTCTTTCGGGAGAATTAAGCGTTGGACAATAATTATATTAATTCATAGTTTATCAAAGTATCCGCGTTTAATAGACATTTTTCATTCGTAGTTTTTTAATCTCACAGCACGATCGACATTTTTTCCATTTATTCGTAAATTTCAAACACTCATACCAACATACAGTTATGTAACGCCATCATGTGTAAATTGGTCAAAGCTTTTTATATTATTATTAAGAACTAATATCAAACACGAAAGCTGTTAAAGTTTGAATAAATTCGATAAGCGAGAATCAATACGTATTATATGTACGTGTGCCTGTGTGTGTTTTTAGTACACGAGAGCGTACAATTTGTTTTAATAGTACTTTTGTCGAGTCTATACTTCAGCCAAGATTTAAATTAATAAATTTTTTATTACGTTTAATTGTTTTGGTCCAATAAATTCAATTTTCTCCCAATCCAAGTAAACCAATAACAATTACCATAGACGCAATTAAAATATTTAGAACATTATTAACATCACTTGCGTAATTTGCAGTGCTCTTAGCTATTCGAGTGATCATGATCATTACTAGAACATCAAGATTCACGTTCCATCAATATTTAAGTAAATTCGACAAACGTAATTCATTAAAAATAACATCACTCAAGGTTCAAAGCTCATAAATGAAAATAATTAAAGTTGTTTTATTATGCCGAAAAGTTTTTCTTACTAAAACTTTGTAAAAGATTACCAAGCATATTCCTTAATTTTTCGATTGTATAAGTAACAAAGAAATAAAAACTGTACAAATGGGCATTAAAACTTTCGTTGTTCAATTGGAACAGTGAAAACACAGTGCACTACTACTCTTCAACCCTGCAATTCATTATCTACTGTTTTTTGTCTTCCGCATCGATTTTACTGTCTGCTCGCACTCTGGGAAAGCTGAAAGCTTCCTATGGGTTCGACTAATCGCTCATTACTTACAATGAGAATAATGCGCCAAACAAATTTTGATTATAATTGTCGTTGTGCTCTGTATTTATAGGTATTTTTATTCTTGGAAATCAGTCATTATTATGAATAATAAGCCGGGCTATTTATATTTCAGTGAAATATTAAATTTTCAAATATTTAAGTGTATATTAATATAGTAATTATACATCTGTCGAGGGTATACAAAATAATATTCTGATCAAACCAATAGTATAAATAAGTGATTAAATACAAATTTGATAGAGCTCTTTTATATGTAAATTTATTTATAATAATTTATATAACATTATGTAGTCGGGCAGAAGCGCATATTTGCAAAAACTTAATAATTTATAAAAAGAGCACTGTTATCATTTATTAATCAATAAAGTCAATCAAAAAAACCATTAATCATTCTTATAAAATTCACCGTTCTCATGTATTTATTAATGAAAACTTGTATAAAAATGCGTAGGGAAAAGTAGTTTTGTATCATCGGTATTTTTTTATTTATATAAATGATTACGACCTAACGAGTTTATCATATTTATAAAATTTATAACTTTAAATTAGTAATACGATATTGAACAAAATTTAAAAATTTATCTTCTAGCTATATATATATATATATATATATATATATATATATATATTATCTTTTTATTACTTCTCTTAAATATTCTTCCATATAACAGATGTGGAAAATTGTCATTTTTTTTTTTTTCATTTTTATATAATAAAAAAAGAATATAAATTTTAATAAATTTATTCCTCTAGAGGAATAGTCAACGAAAAATCAAGATTATATGTATAGATAAGTGATATCATATAAATGTAAGTTAAATTATCTAATGTTATTTGCAGAAATGAAACTTTTCAATTAACGCATTTATAAAAATGTTTTATGTAAATTGAGGTTTTTACCTAAAAAAAAAAAAAAAAAACAAAAAAAAAAATAAAGAAAAAAAGAGATGGGCACGTATAAATATACTATTACTATATTCTAAGGATAAATGAGGATGAATATTATTAGTAAATGTAGCATTCGTTGTATCTGAAATTTCAGAATTTTCGCAATTATTAAGAAGTAGAGCTTTTAGTCATACAAAGTGTATATTTTTCAGATTGCAATTCTGTCGTTTTATGCGTTTGTCAACCATTATATCAACGATATAAAGCATCGAGAAAATTTAATTTTCTTGCAGGCGCAAATGAAATAACCAAATTGCACAGACAGGCGTTGTCCAGTTGATCACCGAAGCAGCTGCCACCAACTCGAGATTCTGCCATATAAAAATTTAAATTGTTTGTGTTGCATTTTAAGTTTGTAACACACGAGGCTCATATTTTACGCAATTTTTTTTTTTTTATGCTCGAGCTAATATAAGTTTAATTATCTATATTCCCTTTATATCCTCGCTTATTAAATAATTTACATTATTACTCGTGTACAATAATAATAATAATCGAAAAACTCTTTCTATTAAGGATCTCAATCATTTTCCCGCACTATGCGATAAAAAAATAACTAAACAAAAACAACTATTAGCAGTGACATTACATTGATAATAAATTATCAGCTGACAAGTTTTATTTATTATTCTTCAGTTGCGAATGTAACCTTAGACGAGAGAAGAGAGACAGCTGACGGCATAAATGATCGTTGCAAACAGAGTTTGAAGTCACAAGGAATTTCGAGGCTGTGCAGCAGAGTTGAGGGAATTTAACATGCACCGGGGATCCGAATCTCCGACGCAGAATTTATTCTATATTTGCCTTGTGCATGCCTCCCCACCTAGCCAGACACGTACATTTACGAAGTGTAGTGCGCACTTGTCGCTTTACGAGCAATAAGGCGAAAGAAAATCGAGGCGTAAGAGTAAGAGGAAAGAAGAATATCATTATTGCGCTATTGTGTTTACCAAAATAACCGACGAGGGAGGCATGTGACTTAATGGGCATAGGGTAAGGTAATTCCAGAAGAGGAACGACGGCTGACCAGAGGAAAATCCGATGATAACCGCCAAAGACAATTCAAGGAAATACCAGAATCAAATTTGACCTTTGACGAGTGACCTATAAATACGTAAAATAGATAATCATGACGTTCTATAAGGTCTAATCGTCCTTCTCGGGATAACGGGTCGATCTATTATTGCCAACTCTAGACAGAGGCCGAGAGTTTAGCGATCTATTTTCGTGGCTCACACATCCGAGCGCGTATATTCAATCATCATAAGTGGAAAAATCTCTGCAGAGGAAACTATAATTCTCAGCCGTAATTTCATTTAGTGACTTAAAAGCGCTCGATACTTTATAAATTTTAATAATAATTTGAAAGGATAATTTGTGTTTAGAAAGTATTTTCAGTGTGTTTGTATTATCTTATTACAATGTATATAGTGACACATACGTGCATTCTCGTAAAGAGTCCTTCGCTCAATGAAATCGTCATATCTCATAAGCAAAAACTAAATTTGTCGATGAAGTTATTTTAGCTATTTATTCTCGAAGACAGATATTTCAGATAAGATATCACAATGTTCTAATTCATGCATTTTTTTTTTGTTTTTTTTTTTGTTTTTTTGTTTTTTTTTTTGTTTTTTTTTTGTTTTGATTACTTTCACGTAATAGATTATATTAATCATCACATGTGTATTTAGTTAACTTGTGGGCACACAACTGCGTGGCTAAATTCATTATATTAATGACGTTCCAAATGCAAAAATTTACCGCGCTTATGATCAAGTTCATTCGAGGCTTCTCAGCTCATTGCTCTCATTATAATTAGATAATGACACGTGTTAATGCATAAGCTTTATGTA
Organism: Ceratosolen solmsi marchali; assembly: GCF_000503995.2. NCBI lineage: Eukaryota > Metazoa > Arthropoda > Insecta > Hymenoptera > Agaonidae > Ceratosolen > Ceratosolen solmsi. The sequence goes on from NW_011948413.1 coordinate 8,045,722, forward strand.
AAAAGCTTTTCAGATCAGATAGAATCGATTACTTTATATAAAATTAACAAGCATACATTGACAAGCACGAGTATATTTGAATTTCGAAACTAAATAAGAATGTGTCTTATAAATTATCAACTTTAATATATGTGCGTTTGAAAATACTTTAAATTTATTTTCAAACTACCGCAGGAAATTTATCTTTCTGAATTTTATAAAAGCACACTAAAGTATATCTGTTATTTTTCACAATTTCTTATTCCAACTTGCTTTACCGTTTATAAATTTATTACGCAAAGAGATATTATAAAATTTATTATATGTTCGAGTGCTACGAATGATAGCTCACAGAAAATTATCTACATTATAATTTATTTGAAAAAAATTTTCCATCCATCCCAAATGCATTTTGCCATATGATAATTCAAAATTTTCAACTCCTACTTGAGCTTCCACTTGAATATATAGATAAAGTACTTTTTCTGGTAATTATTATACATTGGGCATGCAAATGGATAGATATTTAATGGAGCTGACCAAAGGACAGTGTCGATAAAAGTAAACGCCTATATATGTGTTTACCTGCACGTATGTGCGCGCGCGCGCGCTCGCGCCCTGAACTGTGTCGCACCTATACGAGCGCGTACATATTACTGGATACCAGTATCTAACAATTTTGAATACGCTAAAAAGTAATATTTAAAAAACAATTGCGAGTCGTTCGATTTTAATTAAAAATGAAGTAGGGACAAAGTGTATATAAACCGCTTTTAAATAAAAATAAAAAAATATTTTCATAATCTAATTTTGTATGTATGGACGTTTTATGACAGGTAAATAGTGTCTTATAAAATATATATATTTCAACGGTGGCAGTTTATTATTATTAAAAATTTCAGAAATAACGTAACAAATTTTTTTCATTATTCAATTACTTTAATCGAATTATAATTGGCATTATCGAGCGTATTATATATCAATATTAATAAACATTATAAACGAATTTCTTATGAATATAAATCCTGTTTCGCAATTTAGATTTTTTTTAACAATTAATATCGTTTCGTCGTAAAATTATAATTTATATTATTTTTTAAAATAATGTTTGCAGCAGAATGAGAAGGCTATAGAAATATCAATTTCTATATTATTATTGTTATTTCTGTAATAATTCATTAAAATTTTAGTTGAATATAGACACGACAAATACATTTAATGCAATAATGCATTGTATAAATATTCTTGGCTTTGCATTTATGCAATTGTTACTAATGTAATGTTAGAACTTACTTATAACCAACCATAAGCATTAAAGACTCATTAGAGTTCATTTAATTTAATTATTTCATAAAAATTTCTTAAATAATTGTAGATAAATTATATAGACATATATATGAAAAAATTCTATTACATATTTTTTTTGTTGTAAAATTTTCATAATTTTAATGTTTTTTAATCTCATTTATATTATTAACAACGCCAATTACTTTTTACTTTAAATATATATCAAGAAAAATTAGTTAGTAATATTTGTTCAATTATTTTACACTGATTTTAAATAAATAACTTAATTAATTTATTAATAACAAACTACTAATTATTATCGAAAAATTGTTATAACTATATTAATTTTCCGATTTAATATCTTAATTCAGAGTTCGCTTCTGCACTTTAGTGAATAATTAATTTACTATGTTATTAATAATTTACTTAACTTTAATATTAATAATATGTTATAGCTTTATTCTTAAATAATTCTTATTATTATATTGTCATTGAAATCTAAAGCAAATGTAGTGAATAAAATTTATTTTTAATTAATTCATTTTCATTTAAGTGCTCCAATTAAAAATGAATAGAGTACGAAGCTACATTTCATTCCGAATCAAATGATCAATTATATATTTATATATATATATATATATATATATATATATATATATATATATATAAAGATCAATGATCTTACGAATATGTATCAAGTTGGATAGTTTTGAAAAAGTTCCCTCATAGATATTTCTGTTTGAAATTCAGTCAAAGTTGAAAAAAAATCTGATATTTTCTTAAATATTGCATATTTCATCGTCTATAAATCATAATGATTTATTAGGTATTTGAAAAATAAATTAATATAGAATAATACAGTTGAGTAATTAATAAGATCATATAAAAATAAGAGAATCTGCAATAAAATATTCTAAAATTAAAACTAAAACAGCAAGTAAATTTTCAATTCCTAGTGACAAAAATTATACTGCAAGTAACAAACATGATCCACTCATAGAAAGTATTGTTACTTTACAATCTAAGATGTCGTTCTTCCTTTGACACTTTAAGAAAAATTATCTAGCTGCAAGAAGGATGTCACTTGCGGTTACCTTTTCTAAAAACAAAACTATTTTCGTAAATAGATGAAACGTCCTTACATATCATATCTTATCATATTCTTATATTATACATTAAGTAACAGCTTTTCGCAAAAATATGTATTACAATATTATACGTAATATAATTTACATTAACTTAACATGAAAATACATAAATTTTAAATAAAATTTACATTAAATTTACAAAAGTAAATTTCAAAAGGTCCAAATTTAATATTAAATAAGCCAGTCCATTTTTCAAAATACTAATGCTTAGCTTTTTCAACTTTCGTATTTAACATTAAGTATATATTTAAAGTATTCACATTCAAAATGTTCAAAATGTAAACATTGCTTACGTAATGTATAAATTACATAATTTGTGTAGAGAAATAAGGATTGACATTAATGTAATGTGGTTATTAATAATATTGTCTGGCTAAATAATATTATAATAATGAAACCTGTGCTATAATTGTTCTCAATATTTTAATAAATATTGTTTAAATTTGAGTTGCAATTGTCTTCTTAACTCATTGATTATATTTCAACCCTTCAAGTAAAATGTATCTTACATTAACTTAATTAGATTTGAGCTTGTAATTATATTTATTTGCATTTGTTTTGTTTTTTTTTCTTTTTCTTTTTTTTTTCTTTTCTTGATATTATTTAAAGTAATAGAAATTAAAATAGTACAAATAAAATTGGAACAGTTCTTTATAATTTTAAATTAATTTCATTAGTAATTTATCGAGTCGATTTTGAAAATTCTAAATAATCATATTGATGTTTGCTTACGCATTCAGTAATTAACTATTTAATAATACTTTATATGCATATAAATAATTAAAATATTGACTAGAATTAGATTAAGAAAAAATTAAAATAGAAAGAACGTAAGAGAATCATATAATGAGGAAAATATGAATCTAGCAAAAGATTCATAATAATTATTAATTGATCATGACGTTTATTTTATTTATTTATTTATTTATTTATTTTTTTTTTGTTTCATTGTATTTTAATAAAACAGTTATTATAGATAGATAAATTAAGAATATTTTTAGCTAAATTCGAAACTAAAAATAGAAAGTAAATGATAATCTCGTCCGTGACAATAATGCTTTATGATAACTTTATGACAATGTAAAAATAAATTATTGAAACATGAAAATATATTGAATAATTACGAAGTATCGGGGGAGAATATTAGCTTTAAGAGAAAATTTTACGACCATTATCGTTTGACTAAAATAATATTTATTAAATAATATTTGTATTTTCAAATATCCCCGGGAATAAAGATATGTATGCAGGAACAAGTTTGTCATAATGAAAATATGTCCGATACTTACTCATATTTATGAATTTTTCAAATATACCTACGTTCGCGTATTGTATAATAAAAGATTTTAGTTTTTAAGTCTTGTAATTTCAGTAAAGTGATTTTCTTAAACAAGTGGAATGGGAGAAGTTCTAACTCAAAGCCAGTAAAATTTTATATGGAAATATCCATTGACGGCATGTCAACTTCTCAAATTTCATTTAGCCCCGCAGTATAGTGAAAATAGTTTTTCCCCTGTATTTCTCATTGCAAGGATGCGTATTCGGATATTCTAAATACCGAAATGGACATGATTTTTCTGCTTTAGTCGTGCTGCAAAAACGTAACGGTGAATGGGATAATCATAAAAGTCGAGAGGGAGAGAACGAGAGGGAGAGAGAGAGATAGAGAGAGAGAGAGAGAGAGAGAGAGAGAGAGAGAAATGACAGACTGAGTGCAACTGAAGAAAAAAGAACGAAGCGCAAAACAATTTCGACAGCGGCAAAAGCAACCGGTCTCTTTATATTCAATATCATGCTATTTTCACTTTCTCTCATAAACTCTCTCTCTCTCTCGTTCTTTTTAACAGACGTTTCGTTGCTACTGACCGACCATCTGCTTCAGGTGAGATAGAAAAGTAAAATTGAAATTTATTTATTATTGGCTACTTTTACATCTATGAAATAAACTTTCATGAAATTTGTTTTGCACCAGACCCTCGAAAGAAGTGTCTTTTTGTTAAAATTAATATTGCTCTTCGGAAATTGAACTTCCTTTTAATTAGCCTATACTTTTAATCAGAACGTTGAGTTTTAGTGTAAAACGGTCGCGATAAATCAGCAGAGGTCTAATTGAATGTCGGCTATGTAGATTAAAAATTAAGCCAGAAGTTTATAATTCGTTTGCGTAATGCTATTTGTAAAAGTATTTTTATTATTTTATTAAGATATTCGAGAGACAAAATATTTTTTGACTTGTAAAAAATAAGCCTCGAGTGGAAGAATACACGAATAGAGATTATCGTATCTTAAATTTACGAATTTAATAATAGAAATAAAATGTTATTGATGTCTGTTAAATTAGTAACTGACAGTATTTGCATTATTGTCCGAGAAAAATATTCCGACAAGACCTTTCGAAGGATCGATGGGAAAAATGTTTCCACCTATATTATATATATATATATATATGTATATATATGTATGTATGTATGTATGTGTGCGTGCGTGCGTGCGTGCGTGCGTGCGTGCGTGTATTACATTTAGTTTTCAATTCTAAATATGTCAGGCAACGATTCAGTCAAATTAGAAAAATCTTAAGGCGATAATAATATTCGAATAGTAGAATAATAATACTAAATGTCCATAACGAATGAGTTCGTTGTAAAAGTTGGCAGGTAAGTCGCCTCTTTGAATGACATAAGAATCATATTCGTTCCGTCATCGTGATAAAATTGTCGATGAGTAAGAAAATGTTTATTACATCGTATTGACTATAAATAGTCTTAAAAAGTTAATTTACTTAATAATGCATACAGAATAAATATTATACATAAAAGTTGAAATTAGATACATACATGAATGAGCAGGAAGTCTCTTTACATTAAATGGACAATTACACATCGTAGTGGTAGGGGGTGGGATGGTGGTGGTGTGCAGGATGGTCGGCAATCTAACTATTAAAATTTTGTAAATTCAATCAAAGCTTCGGAAATTACTCGTGTCGGACTGTCGGAAATCGGCTCTTTCAAAGACTTCATTTCGACGATCGAGATAAAGTGTGCCTCGAACTTTGGTTTTCATAACTTCTCAATGGCCCATAAAAATTCTCTCTTGAAGCCACGCGATGAATTTCCACTCCACACTGCTGAGTCGATATCGCCATTGGCCGGGAGACCTCTGCTTCTCATGGCTCAAGCACGTAACACTCGAAAGCGTCAAAATTCAATTAACCATTACCGATGTCCACGCGATAAACATCGCAGTTTATCGTCGTATAGAGCAGCTGCGCAGGCAGCAGCATCTATTCAGGTGGTAACATTCTTCGAAAGACCTTAAAAAGCTAAAAAGCTGGACAATAAAATAAGCGTGGGGAGTGTGCGAGAGGATTGGACGGGGCGCGGGCCGTGAGAACGGGAGAGTCCGGTTAGCGTATAAATTTGGTCGTCGCAACGACGAGTGCGGAAAGGAAGAAAGCGCGTGTCAGTGAGATTGAAGAGCCGATCTTTCGCGCATTCGTGGGCGGCCCCGAGGTTTAGCTTCTATAACGCGCAGAGGCGATTCGTCTCGCCTCCAGAGTAATGGACGTCTGTCTGTCACTGTGCCACACTCGCTGTTGGCCGCCCTAGTCGGTCTACATTTTCGCATTTTCGACGCGGCGCTTCCTTTCGAGTCGCTTGGGACGATGACGCATAATGCTTGTGTTGATGTTTCCATGTTGCGCGAACTGTTGAATGGTTAATGTCGTTTAAATCTTTCGGTACCACCACCATCACCACCACCACCACCACCACCACCACTCACGCACTGCTTTCTTCAAATTTTCGGCTTTATTGCTCTCACGGTTTGCGCAGACTACTTTATTGCGCTTATTTTTATTGCGTATCAATTTAAATGGGATAATTGGGCAAATTTAATTGTCGAGGCTATTATGCGTATTAGTATGGGAAATTATCCTTTGATATCTGATTCGCTTCTTTTCATTCTATACAAAGTTTATCGTGCAATTGACGATGGGATCGATCGCTTATGTGTATGATTTTTTTTTTTTTTTTTTTTTTTTTTTTTTTTCTTCACTCAATTGCGAAACGGCGATATTCATATATTTTGCGGTTTTTATTTTATTATTTATTTCATCGTAAACTTTTCATATCGCGTCAATTTATCGTTGAGAATTAAGCATTCGTCTATTATTTATATATGGGGCTACTGGAGCGATTGCTGAAATATTTTAAAGAATACAGTGTAAGCTGAAGGGCTGAATGAAAATATTTATTATCTAGGATTAAGACAAGAGCTTACGATTAATCGATCATTTAACATAATCGTTTATTCATTGTTAAAAAAATTCAATTATATGTATAATATTGTCTTATTATCGTTTTAATCTATATTATCAATAGAAATTTATTTATTTGCGTAATTACCAAATTGAAATTTATTGATTAACTTCATTAAACTTACGGATCTTACTTACTTACAGATCTTACCGAATTTACCGAAAAGAATGAAGTTGGACTAATTTAATAATATATACGTATTAAATAATAAGTAAAAAATTTTACTTGCTTATCCAATGAATAAAGCGAATTTTTTAAATCCCTAGAAGCGTAGAATTTCACATTGTTCCATTATTATCGATGACTAAGTTTGTCAAAATTTTGCAAATCTTTATATATATAAACATCATTGCTCGATACAAGGTATTTTTTTTTTTTAAAAAAAAATTTAACGCTTTTCTATTCATTCGAGTATAAAAAGTCGGGCACATCTGCATTAATAACCGATCCATTCGGTACTAAACGCACATCTACGTATATTCGTCTATTCGAATTGAAATTACTTTGAATTTATTTTTGCAAAAATATGTGACAAACTCCATTATCGGCGCTCGATAGTTAATGACAATGAAATTTGAATTCGTGATTTTTACAACATTTTGTTAATGGAAAGTTGTTTCAATAAACTCGATTGAGCATAAATTTTAATTTTATTAATCTGAATTTAGTTTTTATTGGAGGCAATTATTACGTTGAAACTAATTTTTGTCGCTTCACATTATACATTTGCCGTAGTAGAAGAGAATTATTATATTATATTAATAATATAGATTATTTAAAGAAAACTATCATAATATAGATCATAATATAGATCATAATATAAATCATAATATTTATAACAGAGATTTTGCAATACATACATGTTTTGTATATTTTTTTTTGTTTAATCTTGTTATTTATGTTGAAAAACTGCTATCGTAATACTTAGAAATGCGGAAATCCATGTTCCGTTACACTCTCATTGAATGTTTTCTATTTTACAATTTTGTATATGAGCCTGCGAGCGCATCAAATGTCTAAATTTTTTATTACGTACAAAATAAAATTTCTAGAAATTATAATTCTGCAGATGAAACTCGTGTTTGACAAAAAGCTTTTGCAAAAGAATCTACGACGTAAATTAATCACAGAAAAGTAAAGAAAATAACGACATTGTTTAATATTCAAGTAAGATTCAAATATTAATAGGTTAGAATGTAAGATCGTTGGTAAATTTAATGAATTGATAATAAATTAATAAATCAATTTACGATAAGTTTAAATCACGAACACTAATAATGTTACTTTTTTTTTCTTTTTTTTTTTTTTATGAAAAACACAAGTTCTTTTATGTAAAATCAATTATAATATCATATAGATATCCATAAAAAGGTGAAATTCTAAAGGAAATATTATAATTTCCAATTTTTTATTCTTTCCATCGATCTTTCCGTATTGATTGCTGTTATTTGTTAAAGTAGCATATAAAATCAATACAACGTAACGTACTCCTAAGTGTTCTAAACTTTGAAAAGTTTTAACCACACGATAAACTACATTGAATTCATGTAAAGTAAAAGTTTGTAAAAGGAAAAAAAAAATTGTATAAATATGCGTTTATTATATTTGTCATGCAAATGAGCATCTTTAATTTGATTTAAACTATTTGTCGAATAAAATTGCTGCTCGTTTAAATAAGAGTACGTTAATTTTTTTCTAGCATTAATGAAGATTTTTTAAATGGACTTTTATAGCCTTTGCCACTGTTAATTCAACTAGCGATTTTTATTCAATTTCTGCAATGATCACAAATCCTGTTCTTTCAAAGTTTATTCATTGCTGATAAGCCGAAAAGCCACGTAGTCACTTATCTATCGACTACAGTGGTTACAGTTCCATTAAAGTGATATTTTTGGTAAACAAATCTTGAATGAACATTGACGTGTGAATCGATGCATTATCAAGTTAAAATATCCATTGTCCTTCTGTAGATGCTTCATATGGTTAACTGAAGCTGCACAAAGTACACTTTTAAGAAAATATTTATACAAATCACATTTGCAGACAGTGAGCAAAATTGCAAAACGTAAAATTCTCTTTGGCCAAACCACAAAGGTACGCAAACTATTGAACAAATCATTCAAGACTCGTATTAAAAAATTTGAGAAAGTTACACGATCCTTGTATTATCATTATTATTATTATTATTATTATTATTATTATTATTATTATTATTATTATTATTATGGTTGCCGACCAAATAAGCAGAATTTTTTTTTGACTCGACGATTTAATGTTAGAAAAACGTGGGAGCAATATATCGCCAAATATTATTAAATAAAATTATTTTCGTCAAATGCACGCTCGGCATCTCTGAATGGTTATTCAAGACACAATGGGGTTGCGTTGAAAAAAGCAAAAAAGCAAAAAAGCAAAAAAGCAAAAAAGCAAAAAAGCAAAAAAGCAAAAAAGCAAAAAAGCAAAAAAGCAAAAAAGCAAAAAAGCAAAAAAGCAAAAAAGCAAAAAAGCAAAAAAGCAAAAAAGCAAAAAAGCAAAAAAGCAAAAAAGCAAAAAAGCAAAAAAGCAAAAAAGCAAAAAAGCAAAAAAGCAAAAAAGCAAAAAAGCAAAAAAGCAAAAAAGCAAAAAAGCAAAAAAGCAAAAAAGCAAAAAAGCAAAAAAGCAAAAAAGCAAAAAAGCAAAAAAGCAAAAAAGCAAAAAAGCAAAAAAGCAAAAAAGCAAAAAAGCAAAAAAGCAAAAAAGCAAAAAAGCAAAAAAGCAAAAAAGCAAAAAAGCAAAAAAGCAAAAAAGCAAAAAAGCAAAAAAGCAAAAAAGCAAAAAAGCAAAAAAGCAAAAAAGCAAAAAAGCAAAAAAGCAAAAAAGCAAAAAAGCAAAAAAGCAAAAAAGCAAAAAAGCAAAAAAGCAAAAAAGCAAAAAAGCAAAAAAGCAAAAAAGCAAAAAAAAAAAAAAAAACAAAAACAAAAACATAAAAAAGAGTAAAAAGTAAAATGATTCCGAGTTAGAATTTCATTTTGCACACCTTCCGCAGAATAAACAGGATTTCTTAGTAAAGAAGAATGAAAGCAGCTACATTAATCACGGTTTAAGACTATAGTTCCTTCTCGTCCTAAACGTGGTCCATTTACCTGGCCGTGCGGATTCACGTTTCTTCTTCTGCTCGAGAAAGGCAGCTAGAAGCAGAAAATGGAGTGAGACCAAAAGGATCGGGCATACGAGGAGCAAAGAGAAGAAAGAGCGGTAATAAATTCGACACGCGAGAAATCGACCATGAAGGCTTATTTGTCTTTGAACACAGCGCGAATTACAGATTGTATGGCGGAAAGAAGTTAAGCCGGTGCAAGGGCGGCATTACAATTAAACGAATCGTGCGTGGAGTCGCTCCCGTGACCTTTGCAGCTTTTGCCTTGACAAATTGGAAAAATAATACGGCCGCCAGCCAGAGGGCTAAGCATAGTCTTCTCTTCTCCTTCCCCACCACCACCGCCACCACCACCACCCCCCACCCCCACCGTCACACCGTTAAAAATTGGCATAAAAAGCTACTTGAAGACATTCGTCCCCGGCAGGTGTATGATCGTTGGCACTTTAAGTTGATCGCAATTCTATCTAGTAAATAGCGCGAGCAATAGGGGATAATAAGTCAAGGGGTCAAATATTCCATTGCAAATAGAAGAATTATATCGTTCGTATTTCAATGGCTGTTGAATGTATAACTTTTAATTACTTGCTCGTCAAATTCAATGAAACATTATTTTACGTTAATTAAACTTTGCTCGAAATTGCGCTCTCCTGCAGACGTTGTACATTGTGAAATTATAAATTTTGCAATGCTTTGTTATTGCATTGAATTTTGTAACTGCATTTTTAAATTACATATTTTGCGAAAATTTGAGGATACGAAGCTATAAGAGAGTCTTCCATAAGTATTTCAAATAAGATTTAATGCGTTTTATATATTTCCTTTCTTTTCTTCCTATCCTTTTCTTCGTAAACGGGATAATCAGCGCGTACTCGAAGAATGCTGGATAAACGCTCGTGATAAGATAAACTAGAATGTGAGGCTATCAGCGAGTGCAAATGAAAATGGAGAGAAAAAAATGTAAAATTTAATACGGTCGACGGACCTTTTCAAGTTTATCGAAAAATTTTTATTTTCTACTTTCTCCACATCGGGCCAATATTTTAATGTTTCTCCAGTAGTGTCGAGTAATTGCTTTATGTCTTTGTGAAAACGTAAAAGGCTAGATAAAATGGAAAATATTGTTTTTTTTTTGTAAAATGTGCAAATGAAAAGAAAAGTTTCGATACAAATGTTTTGCGTCCATTTTGATTATTAAGTGATTTCATGCAATTAAAAGCACCGCAAAGCGTATCGTTTTACTTAAACGAGCATTTCTATGATGGATAAATAGATCGTTTGGCAATTTTTTAATCATTTAAATTCGTTCGGCTTTTTTCTTCAGAAATCCTCAAGACGATGTGATAGAGCTTCAGGCCTGATAATGACAATGAATTTTCATAGAACGTAACGGTAGTGTATAAAAATCCGATTATTTCAGATACAATAAAGATATTACGCGGGTTGTAAGAAATTTATTAATATTTCAGCTAAATAATAAAAATGTATAAATTCGACATAATGCCCAACGAAATAATCAAGCGAATATCTGTAAGTGATATTGTTAAAACCTTAATTGCACAGTTTAATTAATTTTATAATTATAAATAATACGATGCTGGATAATTGAATGGACAAAAAGAGGAAGAAAAAAAAAAATTGTTGCGTCTTCATCTCCATTCAATCGAAACTATATTTTATAACAATGTTTATTCGGTCTTGGATTTGATATAACGATCTAGCCGTAGCTCTCCTCGTAATTAAAACTAATTTCGCTTCATTCTTCCATTTTTTCCAGCTCGTCTTTGTCCCTGTCCGACGTCTCTCGTATAATAATTTTACGAATAAAGACGAAGAGAGAGAGTGAGAGAGAGAGAGAGAGAGAGAGAGAGAGAGAGAGAGAGAGATAGCGAGAGAGACTGGAGCATAAGAGGAGGATGCAGGGTTAAACGACTCGAAGCTAAAGAAGCTGCCGGGGTGGGAGACAAAGAAACGGGGACTAGTGGTGGTGGTGGTGGTGGTGGTGGTGGTGGTGGTGGTGGTGATGGTGGAATATAATATAGAGCTAAGCAGAAGGGAAGAAGTAGCGAGGGGGCAAGAAATGAAAAAAGTAAAATGGCAACGGCTACGAGTCTCTAAACGAAGGAAAACTTCATTCCGTCGACTCTGCCGCGGTCGTTGCGCAAACCTAGTGGTTATTGTGCCACGGGCAACTATTGTATAATTCGAGATGAAACAACGCTGCGCGGCTCTCAACCTATGGTCCTTTTGCCAACGCCCGTTGTTTCTCACTTCTCCTAGAGCACCTCGATGCTTCCTCTCTTAGTCCTCTCGCGTTTCTATAGAGCCGCGAGGCTATTGCAGCGCGCTACGAGAAGAAAGTGCAAGCTCATTTCTCAGCTTTTGGAAGCATGACACGCAAAGCTAGCTTTTTTCATCGCGCGCGTCAAGCCGGGATCTGATGGCTTCATGAAATACCAGACAAGACATTAACGCGCGACTTATAACGATCTCTGCACTCCTTTTATGATTTATAAAGCTAAGGCGGCCCCTTTCTCTTCTTATCGCCTTGTGTTTCCGCCTTTCCGCCTGTTCCCCAAGCACGTATAAATGATGATCATACATGCTCATCGCTCCGCATGGGTCGTAATTGAAAATTTCGTCGTTTACATAAAATGCTTATGTATTTGCTGATGATTTATGGCGAGTTGCTTCTATATATCGATATTTCGTGCTTCCCTCGTAGCCACATTAGCTGAATTATCTGAAATATCGAAACTTTCTTAAGATCCGCTTGAATGATAATATCATTAATGTCAAGTAATATTGTTGGGGACGGGGTATCGAGGGGACTGTTTGGAAACTTTCCAACAACAATTGTCAATCGAGCTCTATGTGCATTGATCGTCTCGTTTATTTTCTTGTGTAATACTTGGATTATTAATTTGTTGCAATGTACTGTCATTGTAATAAGTCCGATAAGCTACGTAATATGTTATTGATATTGAGGTAAGTTAAAGCGAATTTGAAGAAATTCAAATATCAATTGCTCTCGTCTCCGCTAAGATAATATTACCTTGCTATCTTGATACCTTCGTATTACTTACTCATTTCGACATTATTCTCAGCTTTATATTTAGCGGAAAATTTCCGTTGCGGTAGTCAAATATATTTAGCTGGCATTGTTTCCAGTTAATTCTGTTTTATTAGTATTTGAGTTATTCTGCTGAAGCTTTCTCCGTCCAAGCTTTGCGATGTAAATTTTCCTCATTCGGTGTAACCTTTTCCTATCGTTTAGCCTCTCCTTAACTCTGATTCGTTCATTTTTTAAATTAATTTTTCAATTTTTCAATTTTTCTTTTTTTCTTCTTTTTTTTTTTTTGCAATTTATTATTATTATTATTGTTATTATTATTATTAAAACTACGCATGAGAAATTGGGTCAGCTTCCATAAAAACAATAATGCACTGTGTTTAACGAAGAATCGTTTTGAAATTCAACTCACTTTAAAACGCACTTTATATTGAATGTAAATGACACTCCCGTATAATCAACGATATAATAAAAGAATTAAACACCTTATAAAATATTGTTATAGTCGATTATGCGATACTCTTAATTATGTATTATGCTAATTTCTATTTTAAACGTACGTTGAAATTATTATAAATTTAAACCTTTTTCACATTAGAGGCATTAGAAGAGATTAAAAATTTAAGAATTATTTCAAATTTCAAGTACTTTACTTGTACTTTAGTTTCGTGAATTCTACATTAATGCGATTGATATACATGTATTATATAATAAATTATTGCTATGCTTAATTTACACAGATTGGCCGATTTCCAAGATCACGTTGACATTAAATACATAATTTTCAATGAGAATTATCAATTATTGGCCGTGTAATGGTCGGATTATTTTATTAACTAGAATTTTACAAATTCACTGATATATTCTGTAATCTTAATGAAAAAGTATTTTTCATATAACGTCGATGTTTATTAAATTTACATAAGCATATAAAACTATAATTCTCAATAAGATGAATGGAAGTTATGCGTTACTACGAGCTTATCGCTCATAATCGAAAAATATTCAAATTTTACCGGTTTGTACAAATTTATGCTTATGCTTATATAAAGCGAATAATATAAATTCAATAATGTAATATTTAAAATAGTGATTTAATGGATGTGGGAAAATACGTTTTTCTAAAATTGACAAATTTTCAAAAATAAATTTATACGATTAATTGTGAAAACAAGAAGCAAACGACTGCGTCTAGTAATTATTTATCAAACCAGTGTATCCATTGTTCTTTAATATTAATATTATTATCATTATATTGTATATGTATTTATTTTTCGATAAATTAATAAAAATTTAATTGAATATTTAAACGTCTGAAGCGATGTTTTTATTTTTTCAATAAAATCGTTATGCTAGATTTGTATGTGTATATATGTGTTTAAAATATTTTGCAGACTAAAATAGCCATATTTATAATTTTCTGAATTAATACAAAAGTTAGAAATTTTATTTAAAACAAACGAATGATGTTTAAAATAGTTTAATTGACTTGTACAATAAACCAAAGAACAATGGAGAGTAAATAATCTTACTTTCGAAGCCATTAAAATGAATTTTAGTTGAAATTTTGAAGGACATTATGAAGTTATGCATACGTGTGAGCCTAATATAAGATACAAAGCGAAAGAGGAAAGGAAGATGAAGATAAAGAGTTTTGTTCGCGAAGTACTATGTAGTTGCAATACGTTTCTTACCTTATGCACATAATGTGCCGACAGTCCGCTTGGAAGCCCACGAAAGGCTTTTATCTCCGAGATACAAAATATTATTATCTTTGTGCTGGTTGTATGGCTGAAAATATGAGGAATAAAAAATAGAGGAAACCGAAAGAAGTCGTAGGAGGTATGAATTTTAAAATGCTTTAATGATTTGGGACTAAATTATTCTTAATTTATTGCAATTTTTAGCATGTAAAATTATCTACAGAAGAGTATATATGTATATATATATATATATATATATATGCATTATTAAAATTGACTACGTTACCTACCCATCCCCCACCCCCTCAATATCAATTAAATGATTAATTCGAGCATAAGATTTTACTAACAGTTGAATGCTTCCAATTATTTTAAATAACAGACCTTTTCATAATTATATATTATGTAGAATATTAATTTTATATGCGTATTGATAGGGAAATAATTTTGCATTTAATATTAATTATAATAACAATATTCTAGTTATAGTTTAACAATAGTAAACAATATTTTTCTACATATTACGAAATTCATCCAAAGGATGAATTCATTTTAATTTTAATTTAAAGCATAATTTTAAATTCATATATATATATATATATATATATATATATATATATATATATGTATGTATGTTTGGGTGCGTGAATGCGTGGGCATGGGACGCGCGTATGTGTTTGTGTACGTGGATATTATGAGGAACCTCATAGGAGATTTAAAAATTCATAAAATATGTAAATGTACCATTGAAATCTATTTAAATATATATTTTCTACTGTATACTATTCGGTATGCGCGTATGTATTTTAATTAAAAGCTTATTTATTTATAAAAGCATGTATGAGCTGGAAATATGTATTAAAATCACACGTTTATTAATATTTTTCTGCTCGAGGATTTATTTAAGAAATAGTTGGTACTTTTTTTTTTTTTTTTTTTTTATTGACTCCAAGAATTAAATAAATTTGTAAAACGATATGATTAATAAATCGAAATTGTTTAAAAAATAAATGCATAGAATGCTTTAATATCATATTAGAATTAGAATAACTTATTAGACTAATTCTGTATGCATAAAGTTTTCATTCTATATTATCATTATTATGTATGTGGATAAGAATATAAAAGAATGAAAAGAAAAGATAAATTGGTAAAAAATGAAAGGAGAGTAGAAAAATATTTTTTACTACCAAGTCTATTTCAGTAAACTAAAAATAATGACAACTACTTATATCTATCATTGGATATCTTACTTATAAAGAAATTTTTTGTCCAACATTAATCTTTTTAACGAATGAAGCAGGATAATGAATTAAAATATGATACGTATGATAAAAAGTGTTACACACAACGTTATAGAGAAACGTAATGAATATTAATTTATTAATATACTATCATGAAAATAACAGTGTCTTTTTATAATTAAAAAATAATACATATAATATTAAATTTTGTCTGTATTATTTTATAATACATCATGGTTAAGTAATCACTTTTTCAATTAATCTCATCAAGTCTAAGATATTAATTAAATCGGAAGGTAATTTTAATTTCATGAAATCATCACAAATAATATATACATTTTTTCTCTTCATTTACTATCGCAAATCGAATACATTTATGCAAAATTAGAAAAATGCATCCACTTACGCTTGCAATATATATATATATATATATCAAACATGTAGAACTATAATAATATTTTACTAATTGACGAATATGAAATTTCTACTTAATTATATAGACAGGTAATGCGAATGCATGGGAGAAGTATCATCTGCAAATACAAGTAAATTTATTATAAACATTTTGTAATTTAAGATTATATATGCGTTTAACAGTATGATTATCATAATTGATGGCCTCCCATTTATGTCATGGCTTTTTACGGCAATACATAAATTATGGCGGACTCGCTTGTATTTGCACATTATCTATTTGTATAAAGCAGTCGGTGCGTTACATTTGTCTCATAATCAAAAGGTTCCATCGAATGAGAGAGTGTTCGTCAATATGTATATAATGCAGCAAGTTATATTTGTCCAACAGCTACGTACAGAGGCTTACATTAGTTTTTTAATTTTATTGCATTTCGTGTGACGTGCTACGAGGGTGACTTTTCAACAAACCTCATAAAAATAAAATACAAGACGAACTCGTTAGTTGGCAAAACGCTTAATCGCTTTTTAAAGTTCGCGTGTCACTTGTACGTAATTCTTTTATATCTTAGTTGTCAACAATTTGATGAAATAGTAGGAAAATATTGATGAAACAAGAGTTTAAGGACTCAAAGTAGCGATAGTGATTTTGTAGTCTCTAAGACATTTTTACGAATTAGTCATTGCATGAAATACAAATGTTGGGCCCAATAAAGAAAAAGATATTTGTTATTCCAATCAACTTCAGAGCATCGATTATTACGATAAATGACAATATAACGATTAATTATATAAACTACGAAATATGTAAGTGCAATATTATCACGAGAAATTTATTCATAAATTGCGAAACAAAGCGCACGACGTACGTCACAAGTTTCATTAAAATGCCTTATTATTTGGCTAAGAGTGTTGAAATGTTGAAATTAATAAATTGTAATTTCCTTCCTGAAATAGAAAATTTTTAATAGAATTTACGAAACTACAATTTAATAAGAAATAAAATTTAAACAACTCGGATAGAAATATAAATATAAAGCAACTAAAAAGGGACGATAATATAATATTCCAAATCATATTTTTTATTTTCTATGCTCTAAATTATTTAATTATAATAAGAAATATTTATATTGAATAAGCTATTTAACTATTCGAGTACGCACGTAACATAGGCTTGATAATGAAAATATAGTTTGTTTGGCAAGTAAGATATTAAGATTCCAAGTACCACTTCACAAATTTATAAAATCATGTATTTCTTCCTGTGTTTATCCTCATGTCTTTCTATACGATTATCATTGCGATTTATTATTACGTAAATAGTGAATAAACAATTTTAAAAATTTCGTAGCTAATGAAAATAGCGGCGATTGAATTAATTCTAAATTCAACAATTATAGCATTAAAAGAAACTGGCGTTTTAATTATTATTAATAACGATATTATAAAAAAAAAAAAAAAAAAAAAAAAAATTTGTAAAATTGTATGTAAACGAATGCCGACGTTTTCGAAATTATTATACTCTTCCAACTATTAAATCAAAATTAATGAAAACAAAATCAATACACGAAGAATACTAACCGAATATTATCGATATTGGGCCAATTAGAAGAAAAATAGATTACACGAAGGATAATCATAGGGCATCCTCAAGCCCACTTGTAAACTTCTCAAAATGTAGACTTCATTTTCTAAGTTTAACTAAGATTCTTGTATGCTCCAGTAAAATACACAGCATCACGTGGCTCATAATGTCCCATAAACGATATTTAGCATAATTATAGAGGAAAGTTGCGCTCGTGCTCTATAACAATACGCGTATACCTTATATACATGCGCATGAAAGGAAGAAGAGAAAGATACGATGATAAAGGGAGAATGTTCGGGACGAGGGATCACGTATCACTAGATGGCTCACGTCTTCATCTTACAGTTTCTGCACAGTCGCTCGATTGCTACCCTTTTGGTCCAGGTCGTGTGCCTTTACCCTACCGAGCGCCACGTATTCAAGTAAGTTTTTGAAAACGCGGAGTCGACGAGCTCTCGTGCGCATTCACTTTCCTCGAGTGTTCGCATTTTAATTCTGGCCGATTTTGCTATTTCGCTGCGAAATGTTGTCGAGGACGTTAGATCGCGAATACGGACTCTTGCCAATACCATAGCGACATGCTCTCGTTATCTTATCCTCTCACCACTTATTCCGCACAGATAGTCCACCAAGTCGTAATTTGTACTTTTTAAATAAATTGCCACTTCTACTGCAAATAAATACCCACCTATGCACATTATACATAAATGCATAATTATTCTATCGAGGAGATTTGAATTGAGATATGTTTCACGATACAAATATTCCATATGCGATCAATAATCGTAATAAATACGTTAAAAATTAAATGAGCTTATATATATATATATATATATATATATATATATATATTTATATATATATATATATATATATAATATTCGCGACTTTAATCGAAGAATTACAAGGGAATTTTTATTTTGTTTTGTTTTGTCTTTTATTTATTATATGAATATTCTATTGAATGGTAGGATTATTGATATACGTGATATTATTTTCGTTTTTTTTTCTCTCCTTCCTTTTTCTTTGATAAAAACTATAACCATAGAAATTATAATAAATTAATATGACATCAAAGCTAATAAAATAATTTCAAAATATATAAGCAAATAATTTTCAATTTCTACAGTAATAACACAATTTATATACATTAATTCTTAGAGATTAATACACGTATATATTACTGTATTATTCGTTTTGTTTTGTTTTTGTTTTTGTTTTTGTTTTTGTTTTTGTTTTTGTTTTTTTTTTGTTTTTTGTTTTGTTTGTCGAAATCGTATTCAGCGATACGATATTACGAAACGATCCTTTCTTCTTCCTATTTACGTATTGTGGACCATAGAATTCGACCATTTTTGTCGAGTAATTGAGTTACATCTTATAAAAACGTATACATTTGATAAAAACAAAGAAAGTACGTTAATCCGAATAAAAAAAAAGGTCATATTAAAAAATGAAATGAAATTAAGATGGAAAATGATGCTGAGAAATGAAATTTTTCTTCAAAACAGTCCGTTGTAGGGGAAAAAAATATTTGATGGACATGTGAATTGCGATTATATAGAAACTTGGAGTTAGGTAAACACTGAAAATGAAATCTTTCATCAAATTAAAGAATAAATTAAATTTAACATACTTAATATTATTATTATTTTCATATTTATACTTGCATAATACAACAGCGAACAAGTAATAAAATCTATAAGTAAAAAGCAAACAATTTAACATAATAAACTGATAAATCTTGGGTGAAAATTTATTTGTCTTTCGCGTAACAAGACTCACTTTATTCGACAGGTATTTAAAGCTTTTTGCCTATTATGATTATGCTTATTCGCAAACCCGTATCATTTAAATTCAAATTTCATAAAACTATCGTGTTGGACATGTTTTAGCTATCATTTGAAATAGCTTGATTTTTGTAATTACTAAGAGTATCGAGAGAAATCAATAATATTTATTGAACATCGTTTAAAAATCAACATTTTCTCTTCGACAAACTTAAAATACTAACATAGAGTCTAACATAAATGAATAATGCATTTTCAAAATAAAAACATTAATCCAATACATCTCTGTATAAAGAGCTTCGTACTTGCCAAATCGCCTGGCCCCGATTAAAAAAAAAAAAAAAACAATAGAAAAAGCAAAAAAAAAAAAAGAAAAAAAAAATCACAGGCCTTTGCTTCTTCATAAACGAAATATCCAACTCAGGCCATAATTAATAATCCGAATAATCTAAATAATCCAAACAATTATATTTAAACAATTCGTTCTTATAAACGCATGATTAGATAAATAAAAGTATTCGCGTCGTGCTGTTAACGTTGTGGGATATCATTCGGAAATAGACAACGTAAATTCCTCGAAGCATTTTGGGAAAGAGGAGTTAAGCGGGAGAGGAATAGGACGGATGAGCTCGTGAGCTCCTGGAGCGCGAGACGAAGCGTGCGGCGGATGGTTGCTGGGGCCATGGCGTGTGGAGTTGGTAGGGGGCGGGCAAGGCACGAATAATGGAAAGAAAGAAACGCGGGCGTAGAGAAAATTCTGACCGCGCGGTATTAAGAGAAGACAAAGAGCTTCTTTTCAGTTCCGCGACGAACTGAATAACGTTCGGTCCCGCTCTCAACTTTCCTCGCATAGGTAAGGCTCCGCAGTATTACGCACTCGTACATTGAACGTATAATACTCGCTATCACAGTGTGCCTTTATGCCTCTACTTCCCAAAGGATTAATGTCACGCGGCACACTGCCAAAAATGGGATGGCCGCGGCAGGAGCGAGCGTGCGAGCTCCAACTGACCCATAGACTCTCGGCTTACGTTCACCAGTGATAAAGCGAGTCGAGCGAGTCGGACTTTCCAATGTCTGCGTGTGCGCCCAACGAGTGAGAGTGCGAGCTCGAGCGTGTATAGATATTAATAGCGCCTTTAACTTCCTCACTTTTCTCCGGAGTACGATTTTGTAAACGCCAGTATATCAGCCCATCTGCCCGACCATCTCATCCAGCCCGCCTCCTCAACTTATTTCCCCTGGTTTTTCCCAATTCGTCTCCTCTATCTCATTGTGCGCGACTCGAGCCTGGGAGCGCGAGCCTTGACTTTGAGTCGCGACCTTTTAACGCTTTTTTTTTTTACGTCCGTCTCGACTTTTTCCACTCTCATTCGACGATAATCTGACGATTAGCGAGTGTGATTACGTAGCCGATTAGTACATACGATAATTTAATGAATTTACCGTGAAAGCGCCTGTGAGTTGTTTAATTGATAATTCGTGTAGCCATTTATAGGGAATCTATGGTAAAATTACTTATCAAAAGCGTTAATTTTTTTTTTCTTAAAAATTAATCACACATTTTGAGTGGAAAGTACTAAGTACAAAGTCCTAAACTCGGCCGATAAACAAATTAAAGATCAGATTATGAAAAACATTATTAAATTACTATTGTCCGTTGTTTAGGGAACCATATGGATATGGCAATCTATTAATGTATCAAGTGAATATAATATTCGCGAGTAATAATGTTAAGATAATTAGAATATCATGGTATTTGTAATTTTGACGAATACTTGACACCTAATATTATACGTGGGAAGATTTTTTATTTTTAATCTCGACTGTCTTGCACACTTTTTAAAAGAGAATATAAATTTATGCTAAAGGTTCCCTACCAAAGTACGCAAATTCGTACCGAATTCTTAGTGAAATAATTAGTGAAATATATTCGCTCTGTAACTTCTTTCCTAAGTAGATTAATATATAATAAAAATATTATCAATGATTTCTTAAATTCACAAGAATACTAATTTAATGATTATAATATTTATTGTTTCTTAATTCTTCACTGACCTCTTCACATTTTTTTTCTTTTACAGACAATTTTACAAGCGACATTGAATTTAAGAGAATCACTCCAAGGGAGTGTGCCGCTAGAAATTTTCGCACAATATTTTATCATACTTTGAACGCTGAATATTAAGTAATTTCTTACGTTTTCTATATACTGCTTATTATTTTCTTATCTATTCTCTTATTATTATTTCAGATATTAATTTTTCTTATTATCATAAAGCGTTATAAATTATATAGCCATTGTTACTAGACTTTTTTAGCAAAAGTCCTGATTGACATTAGCGTTGTTAGAAGCAATAGATTGTAATAAATAATAATTCAAGCCTATAAGCAAGAAAACGAACCCTTAATTAATAAAATAAGAAAGTTTAATATTCACAATTTCTATCTGCTTAAAAATAAAAACAGATTTTAATTACTCAACCAATTACGCTCACCATTATGAAATTACAAAATTCGAAATTTTAAATAAATTAGATAGATGATTCTTGACATTTTTTTTTTTACAATTAATATTAATTTCCGCGAGTCAATTTCATATTACAAAATATTATGAATGAATATTAATTAAATAAAGCAGCTACATTTCATATGTATAAATAATTTCTGCAAAATAATTTTTGTAAATTTGTTATAAATATCACTTCCAATATATAATAAATATATAAAATTGTATTTATATTGAAACTATATGCTTCTGTAAATTATTCATTTGTTTAACTTAAGAGTTATTTAACAATTAAGAACGCAATTTAGAATAAAATTGCATTTTCAGAATTTCTTTATCTCTTTTCTCACGTAAAGTCGTTTTCTTTCATGTCGATAAGATTATATTCCTTTCATTAATAATAGCAAATTCCATTATAGCATTCTATATAAATAAACATTGATTTTATAGATTATTTAGATTATTTAGAAACAAATGAAAGAAAACAAAAAAAACAAAAAAAAATTGTAAAAGTTTAATGTAGAATTTGTAACGAATATATCTTTCGTTGAGATTGATTTATGAAAATGACTTTAATAATGTTAACGAACTATTTTTGCCCATAATTATCTTTAATTTGGTGGATAATTTCAAGAAAAACGGCGGGAATGTTCTTTTATTCTGAAAAATCAATGAAGAAGAAAGTTCGAAAGAAAAAAAAAATGGTATAGGATGGTGTTGAATGTGGAACTTCGGCATGAACTTTGGTTAACTTTTTGATCGAAATAAAAAATTCAAAGACATTAATGCTATCACATGATTTGAAAAGTAGGAATATTTCAATTTTACATATTGAATCATGTAAATTAAAGGAGAAATGAAATTTGAGCAAAAAAGAAAAAAAGAAAAAGAAAAAAAAAACTTTTGTTTCATTGAGATATGATCATTGAAATAATCTTAATGTAATTTCTTCGGGGATTTGAAACGCTCAACGTTCGCTGCGACATCTAAAATCACAAGCAAATGCCGAATGAAAGTTTTATGTTCCTAAAACGTATTTCAAATTCTCATTTGATTAAATACATACACTTGTCAAACACAGCGATTACAAATAATTGAATAATCGGAAGGAACTTTAGTGAGAGGAAGAGATCGAGAGGGCGAGGACTACAATCATAAAATAGTATCAGCGAATGAAAATTTATGTCTACGCATTTAATGCGATTATTATATACGATAAATAGTACGACAATACAAGATTATTGATATTACTAGTAATATCAATAGTTGGAGCGATAAATGTAATATTGTACACGGTATAATGAAAAAATTCGGTCAGAGTTGGTGCGGATGTATTATCGTTGGATACATGTGTATGAGGAGATAAATAAATAAATGGACAAACATTTGCCGACAAGTGCAGATGTTCGTTTATACGTATTTAGATTCGAAATAAAACAGTCCAAATATTAGCTGAGCGTAGATCGTAAGCATCGGCCAACATAAATGGCGAGAAGTCCCTGAAAAATCCCGGATAAACGCAAAACGATCTGCGGCACAAGTTAGGCCAAGGCCGAATTAGCGGAAAAATGCTCGCGTTCGGGTGTTAGTTTTGGAGGGAAGGGTCCGCAATGCGAATCTCCGATCCTGCGGTCAGGACGAACGTGCATCCGGGCGACTTTATTTCTTTTATCGTCGTGTGAAAGGGAAAGGCCATCGTCGAGGAGAAGATCAGCGGTCCTGGGCACTGTCTCCTCGCGTCACAGCGTCTCCGGGGAGAGAGGCCCGCTCGGCCTGGGAGATTTATACCGATCAGCCAAAGATTTAGGACCTCGAGCTGTAGTCCTGCGAAAGGGGAAAATTCATAAATCATGGACGAATGTTAATTTCGACGGAGTCTTTTTCTTGCCTGACTAGTCGAGCAATTCGTGGCAAGAAATTCGCTCTTATAAGTGATATTTGAGGAAAATATGTTTGGTAAGTGGAGCGGGATTTGCCAAATATTATGATAAGCGAAGAGGATATTTATTCTTCAATTTCTAGATATTATTGATCTATCTAGATGATAAATTGATAGATCCCGATTACTACTAATCGGCTTTTCTTTTATTTTTGCGTTTTTGCTTTGCACTAGATTCGTTAGATTCTATTTCAAATTGTATATGGGCTCGGTTACTAAAATCCTTCCTTCTTCTCGACTGTCCTTTGTCAATTATTCATTGATTACCGTTTTTCAGGGATTTGCTTGCGGCCCCACGTACATTAGTGCCCAATGTTTATTAAGAATAGAATTAGAGAGAAATTTTTTACTTTCTTCGTTCAAAGCTCTCTCCATACAATTCTTCTTATGACTCTTCCTTACTAAAATTTCTTCTCCTCATTCCTTGCCGCGTAAATTAATTTTATATCCGTTAATTGGGCTGCTTCTCGTTCTTTTAATCACAAAATTTAAGTGTTCGTAGCTCACCAAAACTACTCTCATTAATTATTATTGTTTTTTAAGTTAAGTATCGAAGGCGGAGTACTCGTCGGAGTAGAGCGGTCCAAGTTAACTGCCTTACTAGAGAATTGATTAGAATAAACTTAATTTCGAGCATCTTTTCTAAAGTCCCTAATGCACGTACTGTCTAATGAAATAATGTCTAATAGAAAGCTACGCGCAACACTTTGAAAACTTGATATTATAATTTAAAGAAGCATGAAAATTTTTAATTTTTCAAAGATGCATTTTACGGCCCTATATTGTTAAATATAAAAATTAATATAATAAAAACATAATGGAAATGCTATGCTACGGCCAGAAATTAAATTAATTAACCTTAAGAAGCTCTTACGATGGCGCATTATTATTATTATTATTATTATTATTATTATTATTATTATTATTATTATTACTAATATACAATAATAGTATCTATCTTGTCCTATTAGTTTAGGAACAATTGCCTCCGATATTTCGTAATGTCAGCACACAATTATAATGTTTAATACGCTATCGTATCCATAAACGTACATAGACGAATTGGCGATTGAAAAATTATAAACAATAATAACAACGTAATTATTACTTTTACAACAATACGCTCGTGAAATTGAAACTTTACGTTCTAATTAACGACAGCCGGCATACTTGAATGAATTTAATTAAGAATATATATTTCCATACGTATATGCAGGAGCCATAGATGTTTATCCGTAATAAGATAATCCTCCGCATTTAGTTGTCGCGCATCTCCCTCGCGCTTTAGCGCATTAAGTCAGAAGCAATGCGCGCGACTAGTCGAGTCGAGCCTTATCAGTCTTGGCTTATATGGAACTCGTGCGCACCCTAGAATCTATTAACACCGACTCGCGATCAATCTTAGGTAAACATAAACAGAAACGCACGCACGAGTAGGAACACGTCTGCTCGCACCAACTGCTACGAACGGCCATGGGGCAAGAGAGAGAGAGAGAGAGAGAGAGAGAGAGAGAGAAACTAGAGGGAGGATGAATGATTCTTTGAGATATTTAGATTTTTATTTCACTTTCCAATATTATGATGAAATTTTTATAATTTGCTTCAATTAATTCATATCTATTGCTACTACTACTACTACTACTACTACTACTACTACTACTACTACTACTACTACTACTACTACTACTACTACTCTACTACTTACTACTACTACTACTACTACTAATACTACTACTACTACTACTATTCTTATATAATGTTTCATAGATAATGAGAATCGATAAAATTATTTAAGTATTATTTTATATGAAGAAGCTGTCAAATTGTTAAGCCAAGTATTAATCAGCAATTTAATCAAAGTTTTTGGAATGTCTTCAAAGTTTTTATTGACGTTCATTTGAATGGAAAGTATATAGTTTAAAATTTTATGCATCACAGTTCGTTGATTTGCTTCGTCTGTATTAGTTTATTTTGAAAAATCAATTTTTCTTGGGTAATAAAAATTAACATCGCTTCTCCTTTTCATAATACGAACAACAATTATCAGGAAGAAAAAAAAATGTTCTAATCAAGAAATTTCATCGCAACAAACATCTCCTGAAAATATTCTCGATGAAACTTTAATGGTAGGACATATGAAAATGTCAGTTGCTCTTACTATTAAATGGTCATGGCCACAGACACAGAGTAATATTTAAGCAATGAGAATGGAGATATAGATTGCATTAGAAAGGTAAAAAGTAGTATTGGAATGGATGTTTAAGCGATAGAGAGAGAGAGAGAGAGAGAGAGAGAGAGAGAGAGAGCCGAAAAAAAGTGAGAGGGAAGCGAGAGGCAGAGATGACAGATTTCAAAGTCAAGATAATACAATGTAGAGATAGGTGGTAGCTGCGAGTAAAAGACAGAAGATGAGTTTGGAAAAAGATGCAGCGCTTTGCAATCCTCGAACGGACTGGGTAGAAGAAAGGGTTTTAGAGATGCTAACAGAGAAGATAAGAGTGTGCTTTGGCGTAGAGAGAACCGAGAAGTAGGAAACTAAAAGTTTGTCTTGATATCGGGTTCTGCGTGTGAGAGAAGATACTCTCGACTCTTTGCCGAAGCAAGAAGAATGAGTGGAATGGGCAAGGAGGATAGAGGTTAAGGACCTTGGAAAACGTGCCGGAGTTTGATATAAGTTATTTTATTAAATCCACGCTCTCTTCTAGTGTGCGCTCAAATGAAAGAGTCTCGAGTGTCGCGAGTCGGTGGAATATTGTCAAAACGGACAGATAGATAGATAGAGGGAGAGGGAGTAAGTGAGAGAGAATTAGAGTATGAATGTGGATGAAGGGTGAAGGAGGTTTCGGAAGAATAATGAGAAGCTTAGCGGTCGTGCTTTATAAGAAGGAATGCTAGAACGAAATTGGTTCAGAAATTATACCAAAAGCATAATAACTTTAAAAATCTTCGACAGTCCCTTGTCTCTGCGTGAGCACTACTCATTTAATGCTCTAAGAAACGGAGAAAAGACATAGAGAGAAGGGTAGAGCGAGAGAAAGATAAATGAGTTATGTAGTGATAGAGGGGAAAAGACGTGAAATAGAAACTAGGAGAGCTACAGGAAAAAGTTTGCGAAGCCGAAAATGCAGTATCCTGAGAGCACAATTAATTATTTTACAATAAATCAGATAACAAACGGAAACCTTAGACGACTTTAAAGTCGTAAGTGTAGGAGAAACAAATCCTTTAGTATTTAATGATTAGGTAGATATTTTCGCTCAAAAATACCGATTCTTCTTTACCTAATATAGATTGATGATTTTATTTGCAAAGAGTTTTTCTTTGTTTATCCAAAAATATTTTGTTGTTATTTGCATTGAAATAGTTAAGCATAATTAATATAGAAAAACTTTTCATATTATTAGTGAAAATAGCAATTTTTTTTTACTAATTATTATAAAGTTTAAAGTTTGAAATTTAATTTACCTCCACTGCAATATTTTTATACAAACTGTATTATCAATAGAAATAAATAGAACAATGCTTTGCAATATATATATATATATATATATATATATATATATATATATATGTAATACAATGTAAGCATTTACAATTGACAAATTATGTAACATTTACTATTATTTATTCATTTTATAATATCATCTTATAGGCTGCCGTATTCTATCTACGTTATTATTGAAATAAAAATAAAATATCTAAAGTTTAATTTAAGTTCGTATTGATAAAGAAACAAAATAGAATTTCCACTTTATAATTAACAAGATATTTATTTTTACATAGTAGATAATTATAATCTATAGAATTAACTACTGATTTGATTAAATATATTAATTACACATCTATATTTATTCCATAAAATATTTCATTGTATTCTATGTAACACACTTTTTATAAATTACAAAATCCTTTTTAAAAACATTTCCTATTACAATTCCATTTTTTATTCTATTCAATAATCAGGTTATTTTAAATACCTAAGAATAAAAATTCTCTATTGAAAATGGTACCCTTGTCGAGCGATTAATTGAGTTATCTCTGTGTGCGTATATTCACTTCTTCATATTGCACAAAGGCTAATTGAATGGGATATATATTGTAGTAACCAAAGCACACCAATTGCGATTCGAAACTTTGGCTTGATATTCTTGTTCAGAAGTATTGCGTCACATAGTCAGGGGAAGCTGCAATGGTTAGTGTCGGTCAATATTAAGTCCACTGGAATTCGGCAAAACAACCAAGCGGTAATAATGTTAATTAGATCTCTTCTATGCTCTCTGTCTCTCCTCATTTCCCTCTGTTTCTGCCCTTTCTCTTCCCCCCCCCCCCCCCCCCCCCCCCCAACCATCCCACCATCGCATTCCAAATATACAAACACATTCCGTTGTATTCTGTTTCATCTGTTATATGTGCCTACGAGGAGGTGCTTATATGTATGTATGCATATATGTATGTATTTGTACATTTACTGACATACACTGTGTATGAATACTTAAAAGTGTGAAAATTTTGTATACAAAGTACCATCTAAAATTATGATATTAACAGACTATTTGGTGCATATTACAAAGTAATTCAGCTTTACGTAAATATTTGATGTGGGTAAAGTGAATTATGTTGTACGATATTTGTTAACTAAATATTAGTTTGTTTCCGCATGCACTATAAAATTAATTATTTAATTGCAAATAGATGCTAAAAATGATTATATTAAATGATAAGCTTAAAACACGTTTTAGCATTTAAGTTGTATAATAGAAAAGTTTATTATCAATGTTGTAAAAATATTGTCATCTAATATTTCAGCAAATTTTTCATTACATAATGGCATTATATAAAATAATTTTTAGTAAAATGATGTAGATTTATAAAAAAATTTATTTTAGCTTTAACGGCACTTGCACTTCCGGATCATGAAACCACTAATGATGCAATTAGATTAATTTCGACCTCGTAAATCATACGTCGTCAAAAAGTGGTTATATGAAACTTCATGCTTACATACAATTTTGCAAAAGACAGCGTAAATTGGGAAAAAACATTTATCATAATTTTTAATATCCGAAGAAATGTATAAAGTTTTGCGTAAAAAAAGGTTTCGTGTGACGAATGACGATAGAGTTCATTATTACCAATAGAGAAATATAGAATCGAACCTTCATTTCCAACATACTTGAAAAACTAATGATATATTTATTTCTCCCATATATATATAATAATAATAATAATGATAATAATAATGATAATAATGATAATAATAATGATAATAATAATGATAATAATAATAATAATAATAATAATAATAATAATAATAATAATAATAATAATAATAATAATAACAACATCGACAACCACGTGACGCTAAACGCTGTACATTCGACGCTGATAAAATAAAAATATCATCGATAGATATATTTCACCTTAATTTAGCAGAAATTTCTGCTGCATTTTCCGCTTTTGTCTCACCTCAATGCAGTGCAAAAACGACTTTGAAAACGGAAAAACGTAAAATTTGCCGGTACCTTGTGGACTTTTCTCTCTTACTAGGGGGCGTATTGTTAGGTTTCGCTATCTGTCGGGCGGATCGGGAGGATCGCGTGTAGGCGTCGCCATCGCCAAGCGTCGTTTGATTTAACGGCGATTAATCCTCAACAGCCAACGCACGGGATGCCAAACTAACACCCCATCTACTTATAAAACGATATTCAGGTACGGCAAACAGAGAGAGAGAGAGAGAGAGAGAGAGAGAGAGAGAATATCAAAAATGATAATAAGAGATATAATTTCCGTTTAACGGGAAGAGAAGTGGGAAGGAGGAAATAGAGAAAGAGTGATGGTAAATGCAACTTGACGTGCTAGTATAATCAACATGATAGAATCGTGTCACGATTATCGCACACACGCACGCACGCACGCACGCACGCACACATAAAAACTTTTCTTGCAATGTGCTCTTTCGTATCTCTCACGCGCGTTATCTTACACGCCTATTCGGGTTACTCTGATCGATCGGCATTCATTGCTTATAAATAGTAGTCCAAAGTTGTTATGCAATTCTTCTCGAGAAGTACCTTTATGTAAAAATGTGGTAATTTTTAAATTGAATTATTTCGATTCAATTCAAATTCGATTCAAAAGTCATTAATTCATATGAAAGTATTTCATTTTAAGTCACAATTTATGCATTTTTTTTTTTTTTTTTTGAGCATTACTAGGAATAATTGATTTTAACAATTAAAAGGAATGTTAAGTAACCAACAACTTTTTACCTACATTATTGTATTTTTGTTTAATTGTTTATTAGTAAATATGCTCAGTTTCGTTTAAAAAAGAAACATTATTAAGAAATTGTTGAATCTTAATTTGAGTTGAAAGAAAAAAACAATGAATTTCTGATATCTTGCAACGAACCATAGCGTTTCGAACAAAATATTGTAGGGAATATATAACTTACAAACGAGTTACAGCTGTAGCCATGGGATTATGAGATCAAAAAGAAATCAGGGGGATACTGTGGCTATCCACATCAAGTAAACCAAACATTGCATTTAGCTTAATTTATTTGATATCGTTCATTAGGTGTTGGGACATGAGGCTTCTTCAGTCAATAATGGCCTTTTGGCGTTTGCTAATGAGCATCAAAAAGAAAAGGAAAAAATATATATAT
This sequence comes from Ceratosolen solmsi marchali, assembly GCF_000503995.2. Taxonomy (NCBI): domain Eukaryota; kingdom Metazoa; phylum Arthropoda; class Insecta; order Hymenoptera; family Agaonidae; genus Ceratosolen; species Ceratosolen solmsi. Next base: position 8,076,515 of record NW_011948413.1, read on the forward strand.
ATATATATATATATATATATATATATATTTATATTCCAACTTAAACGCGTGCAGGTGAATAGGAATGAGATAGCAAAGGAATCGAAACAGTATAATACAAGTTTCGTCGCATCGTCGCATCCACTGTGTACGTTGATCCAAGCTATTTACGTCATAGAGATCTACGTATCGAGTTAATCGTTCTTTATGATCGAACGATCACTGTCTATCAACACCTTTCAATTCGTTTTTCATGCTAATATTAAACAACAATCAAAGGCAACACGCACTCGATGATACGATTAAAAATGATATGTTTCATGGAGGATAAAAGCGACGCATTAAGTAAACTGAGGAAATCCTCTGGAACGCATGGCTTTGCAGTTGAAGATCTTGAATCTACCTGTAATTATGTTATAAAACAAGAAAGAAGAAGAAACTCGCGCAGTCTTTGATCCATTCCTTATAGTTTTCCAAAAAGTTTTTTTATCTTTTTCTTTGAATGAACTTGTTTCTTGTCGTTGGCTATATGTCCCTTGCATTCGTGACGAGAAAAATTCTCAGTAACGTCAGGACTTGCATTTAAAGCCTCAATATAATGCAAATATTTAGCTCCTGTGATAATGCGAACCTCTTACACTCTATTGTCCAAATCCTACAGGTTTCGAAGAAGATTCTTCGGTGTTTACTTTTTATGAGTGAGAGAAGGGGGCACTGTTTTGCTGACTGCTGGACCAATATGTTCATTACTAAGGAAACTTCCATACTAAAGAAACTCGCATCCAAATGGTCTAGCTAATAGAAATATCTGAGCGAGTAACAAGAGACAAAGCAATATATTTGTTTTGAAACTGGTCTTTTGTAATAAAACCCAATGTGTATATATGTATTTATAGAATTTTATCTATTTCTAGCAGTTGGTCGTGGAACTGCGGACGATACTTTTTCAATAATGATGTTAAATATCTCTTTTTACGAGCTCATAGGAGCTCGTCATAGAAAGCAGCTTAGAAAATGCTACCATTTTTCACCACTTTTCACCACTTTTCACCTTCAAAAGATTTTCGAACGTGAAAAATGTCATGGCTGCTCATCATTTACATTTTTAGAGAAGATTTTTTATTTTTACATTTGTATTATTTATTTATATATTAAGGTTTGAATGAGAAAGCCTGATTTAGCCTCGTGATAAATAAATAAATGTAAAGCACAATGATGAGAAAGTCACTAGTCAACTAAAAATCACCAACTAAATATATGCAAAGAAGCAGAGTATTTTTACAATCGATAGTCATTACATCCTTTCGAGTAGAAAATATAAAAGAAAGGCATTAAATATCAGGCAGCCCTCTAGAGAATGACAAAGACGTGAAACTCAAGCCAACCAATCCATTGAATAGTTCAGAATATAATGAAGAGTTACAAGTGCGCTCTTACGGAAATATTCGATGTACAGAGTTCATTAAATCAGTTAAAAAAAAAAAAAAAAAAATATGTAAAATCTATCGTGTTGAGAATATTTGAGCTTTCGGGTGTATCAGGATTTATAACAAAAATATTCACAATAAAAGCTCAATGGATCTCCATGTCCGAAATCACGGAATCGCCTATCATGATGCTAAAATATTAATGTGACATGCAATTTATTTATATCGTACGTGTTGCATTCGATAACTTTGCCATCTATGTTTCGCATTTATTAATTACAAAGTCCGTTACAAAGTTACAAGGACATAATCCACCGGCTAACAACGGATATATTCCACTTGCCATATTCATTGAAACAATTTAGAATCGATGTATTTGTCCGTTTCATCAATTAGTGAAAAATATTTATACTCTCTCGTGTTCACTGATAAAAAACTTTTGTTTATAAATTGTTTCTATCACCATTAAAACATCCCTTACCTACAACTTAGTCACAGATAATAAAGAACATATTTTACATACCATTTACGTACTCAAGCGAACAATTACCAAAGATATTTTTATTTTTGTCGTCTTACTCACATTCAGAAAAGAATTGTTTGCCATGAGAATATAATCGAAACTTTAAATATCTATTTGTTTTACGGTATTTTGAGTATCAGTAAGCATAAATTGTAATATACGTTGTGAGTAGTAAAATAAATTTCGAAACATAAATGAATATCGACGGGAACAAATAAATCTACGGTACATCTACATTACATAAGATAATAAGATAATTGATGTTGCATCTATCAAATGTATGAAACTTAATCGAAAAAAATAAACAAACAACAAGTGTAAGAACTTGCTTACTGTTTCTATTTTTTTTTTTTTTTTCTTCTTCTTCTTCGAATCTTAATCTTTTTAATAATCAATATACTGGGTTATACGATTATATACTAAGCCATTAGAATTTTCGCGGCAAGTCAATTATTCGTTAATTTGTATTTATATGAAAATTTTGAGCCGTTGTAAAAATAATTTTAATAAAAATAACGACATTTAGAGAGAGAGAGAGAGAGAGAGAGAGAGAGAGAGAGAGAGAGAGAGAGGGAGAGAGAGAGAGTGAGAGAGGGGGGGGGGGGGGGGGGATCAGAGAAGCATAAACTAGTGTAGATAATGGAATAAAAGGTTTGCATTCATGTAGGTCGGTAAACTGTCTTTGATGTATTTTTTCTTTTTTCAATGCATTTTGAAAATAACTATTATAATGTTTTTAATTTAATTATTTATAAATAGCATGCTATAAATTGATATTAATATATAAATTAAGTACTTGAATGAAGTAAATAAATTTATTAACAAACTTTATTTATATAGCGGATGTAATTGTAATAATTTTTATAATAATAGACTGAATAATATTACGAATTTTTGTCGTTGATTTAATTAGATTTAATTAGATATAAACTACTTTACGCATTTTACAAAATATAAAATTCTTAAGTATTATTATATAAAATACAATTATTATTTATTATGTTTATAAGTTACAATATATAATTATAATGATATATTGTATGAATTAAGAATAGAATAGTTGCGGTAGAAATTATGATTTATGAAATTATGAATTTCCTATTTGCGCGTACATAAAATTGTTTAATATCATTGAACGACTAATTTTACAATTTCAGCAATATATATTTATTTTGCGAAGCCATAGAGTAATAATGTTTGTACATGAAAACGATCTTTATATATCTGAAGATTTACTCTGGCGAATGTCTTAAATTAGTATGCTAATTTATACAGTTGAAATATTCGTTACAACATTTCTTTTTCGCATAACTCAAGATCTCCTTACAATCCCTGCTGCAAATTTAAGAAATTTTTTTATCCATTATGTAAATTAATTGTAACATGTGTAATTGAAATGTAGTATAAGTGGTGAGGTTAATTCATGGTTAGGAATACATATTAAATATCGTGTAATGCATGTAAATGTAAATTACACAAGAGTTGACTTAAAGAACTTTTGCAATGTGTATCTCGTCTAACTAATTGATAACCAGTTCTGATATACTACTACTACTACTACTACTACTACTACTACTACTACTACTACTACTACTACTACTACTACTATTACTATTACTATTACTGTTACTATTACTACTCCCTTATATCATTTATTCATTGAAAATTCTTATTCTATATTGCAGACAGTGCAAAATCATCGACTTATTCGGCAATCTGATTCTTTAGGTTACGTAACTTGCTTTAACCACTCATAGCCTCGCGACATGTTGTACATCTACAATAATTTAGCGGTTCTCCTCACTTTCATTCGGTGATTAGCAAATTCAACTACTTATTTCCTCGGTAAACCACATCTTCACCATTGTAATTCGTTTTGAGTATTTTGGATTTGTCACGCACTATTTAGTCGTAACTAAGCCGTAAATAAATTTTTTTTTTTTTCAAATTTATAAAGTAAAAGAATCTATTAGTATATTATAGTAAAAATAATGTTTTCCTGATTTCCTTATTGTGTTCTTTCATTACACACACATATATATATATATATATATATATATATATATAAGCTTCACAATATCATATTATTTATTATTTCTATATAATTCATATATAATCATTTTTATTTTTATGACGATTATTATTAAACTCAATAACATCAATCTCAGATTGATTTTTATTTTAATCACCAACACTTTTTTGTTTTCTCGTTAACGTTCTATCATTTACTCTTCCCCTTCGTCATACTCAATCTCATTCTCCGATCTTACGTGCACTACCTCTCCTACACCGCTATAAAAAAAAAAAAAAAAAGAAAAAAAAATACGAGAAGGCATTACGTTTGTATAACGATGAGGAATAAATTTATTATATTTTACTTGTCTACAGCGGCTTTCTCGTAATATATTTAAATGTGTGCCGTAGGTTGTATTTTCATGAACCTCTAGTTATTCATTCGTCATAGACAAATGCATATAATATGTGTGGCTGAATTTATGATCCTCTTTTCGCATATATTATTCTGCTTACACATAAAATTGATCGATAGGAATTATAATTTAATAAATGTAGGGCAATATTTTTAAGTGAAACATTTTCAATTTAATTTTGTCTTTGTCTATTATAGACATCTTATAAATAGATAAACAAACATTGTTTAACAAGAGCTCATTATGATATCTTTGTTGCCGTTTAAGTAAATCACTATTTTCTTATTAAACATACGTCAACATCATTTTCATTATATTTATAAATATAAAACGTAGTAATGAAACATGACAGCAATATCAATTATACAATTCCATTTGGTGTATTTGAATTTCAATATCAATTAGTTCAATAAGAGTTTGTATTATTACAATACTATTTATAGTTTATTCATTTTGAGCCTTATAACATTATCCAAAATAATTTTGTGAATTAACATTAATAATGTAATAAAAAGTAATATCTAAATATTCAAACATCATATTTTATAATTATGTATATCATTTTATATTTTTGTTAATCAACCATTACATCAGCCACTAATATTTTTTTTTTTTTTTAGTTTTTAATATTACTTAATCAATATTATATTTCAATTTCTATTTTATCAATAAATATTTCTATTAATTATATTATAATCTCAAAAAATAAATATCGGCTGTATCGTGTGATATGATGAAAGAGATGAAAATATAAAAAAATATACACGATGCTTTTGAATATCTTTATTGTAACTACTCGCTCATTGCAAAAATCTTATTCCTTTAGTTATTAACAAAATTTGTATTCTAACGTTAAATTAAATTTATAAATAATCGATATAAAAAATGTTCTTTTATATCGATTTTATAGCTCCTTATATTTTACATTTTATCAGATTTATTCTTAGACATCATTTATCTATAAAAAATATTGAAATTTTATATATATATATATAAAAAAAAAAACTTTTCGAGATATTGGTTGGAATAAAATTATAACTAACACAGATGTAATTTAATAAAATAAACTTTATAGCCCTATCTATTAAATATTATTATAATATAATAGTTGTTTTTAGAAAATATTATTTTAATTAATTTGACATAAATCATTAATAATTTATATGCGATAATTATGTTTGTAGAAGCAAAATTCTTCACGACAATTTAATTTTCGAATTATAAATTCAATTTGTCTAATTGAATCCTTATAAACAACAATATCTTACGTAAAAGCATATATAAATAAAAGATTAAGAAAAATTATATATAATAAAATACGAAAAAGTAATATATAATAAAGAAATGAAAATTATATACCATAAAACTTTATGAATAAAAGTCTGAAATATTGTCTAATCTCATAGAAATTTATAATAAAACTAATAAAAGTTAATCCAAAATATTTATAATTATCTTATCGTATAAATGCGCGTAAAGCAATCTTATTGTTGAAAAAGTTGGTCCTAATGTTATTATATTTTTATACAAGTAGATTTAATTAAATTTTGGATATTAAAAAGTTAGAAATATCCATTCGCTAACGTTTAACAAGTGGATTTATCAATTTCTCACATCGTTCCCATAATTGTTTGATTCTTTTATCAATAATTAATTTAATGGCTAAAAAAATCAATCAATTTAAATATAAATTAATTACATACGTTGAAAATCAGGTTTTGCTTTGTAGAAATTTTATAAATATTTGAAAAGAAATTTCAAAATGTTTCAAGAGTAAACGATCATAATTAACTTATGCACAAACATAGAATTCAATTGCTTTTATGTTTTATAAATACATTACTTTACTTTCATTCATTACCAAGAGACACAAAAATTTATGTATATCTTTCATAAGAGACTGTCATAGAGAAAATAATAATTTCATTTGTAATTTTTATGAATTTATTCATTGGTGGACAATATGATGAATGATATGATAAAATGATAAATCTTATATGATTTAATGATAAAAATATTATCCATGAATGATTACGTATACTGATATGTAATCGCTTCTACCGATTTTGGGAATAAAGTTTTGAGTTTTAAGAATGAAATTTTGTTAGAAAAACTATTTAAAGATTGTACGAAGATTGGAAGTACTTATTTTATGATGAAATTTGTCCTTCGTGCACTCAACGAATTGAATTCAATGCGTCGAATCGTTTGCTTGGCTTAAAATAATATCGGAAAAAGAATAATTAACAAAGCGAGAGATCTATAAGGGGACAACGAGATTATGAAAGACGATTTTAAAAAGTCGATTATAACGAAATATTGGGAAGCCTCTTTGAAATAGAGAGCTATTCGCGTTTTTCTAAGAAAATACGAGCATCGACTAGAGAGGAAGATTTGGTTTTGGTATGACCATCTTACGATGCGAAAAAGCATCTGTGCATGCGCGTGAAGGTGTACATCTGCATAAGAAAGTAAGTGATGGGATGGGAGAGCGACAGGGATAGAGAGCGAGAGAGAGAGAGAGAGAGAGAGAGAGAGAGAGAGAGAATGGATCGAGGATGGTGAAGTGTTCTTTTTTTGGGCCCAAAGCTTTTCAAATTGTCTTCAAAGCTCTCTCCTTCATCCACTCTCTCTCTCTCTCTCTCTCTCTCTCTCTCTCTCTCTCTCTCTCCCTCTCTCTCCTTCTCTCTCACTCTCTCCCTCTCTCTCCTTCATTTTTCTTTTCGCTACTCTGTCTCGTGCTCTCTCTCTCTCTCACTGCCTCTCTCTCTCTCTCTCATTCATTCGGTTTCTCTTTATGTGAGAGCTTCCAAGTTTCCATGGACCGAATAAGGTACGCACCCTTGCTGCTGCGCTATTGTGCAGTTTACTTTATTGCGAGCATTCGTCTTGGCGGTAATATTCGGCGCCGGGAAGCTGCCTACTTTATTCCTCCTCCACTTTTTCTTTACCGTTTTCGAATGTCTTTCCCCTTTCTTTCCTATCTTGTCTTTTTTGCTATCTTTCTTATTAATTATGGTTTCTTTGTCATTAATTTATGTTCTTGTTTTTGAAATTATTTTCTTGCGTTATTTAATTCATGCATATGGATTGCAAACGCCAAGTGAATTTACGTAATTATTGTATATATATACAACGAATTGTATATATTTATTGAATCTATTTACTATATATATATATATATATATATATATATATATATATATATATGAAATTGTTTGAAATTGTGAAATGATATTCCCATACGTTCGCTTTATTAAATATCGCCTATAAGTGCGAAATATTATGTAAAGCATTGAATATTGACTCGATAATTATTATGCAACTCAATCGAAAAATATAAAATACCAGACGATATAATAAATAAACTAAATAGTTTGTATTTATAGACCTCATTATATCTGCTTCCCAGTGTTTCTTATTATAAATACAAAAACATTATTCTAATATTTCATTCTATGACTGTTATTCGCTTTAAGTAATAATTAATAAGGATATAATGAGCAGAAAAAGTAAAAGATTGTAAATAGTATTTGCATTAAAAATAATGAAGCTGTCTATATGGAAGTTAATTATTCTTTAATAAATGTAAGGAATATAAATTATTGCATTTGTAATTTTTTTTTATTCTCTCGTGCTCTATGTAATAGAATATTTCGATTTAATTATAAGGTTTTTCTAAGTAATTATATTATAATATTTTAAATGGACGAAAGTTATAATTTTTTTTTCTTCTACATTTATTTAGCTTACACTCTTCAATATTGTTTTTCTTCCTTATTCCAACAAATTTTCAAAATAATACCAAAAATATAAAAAATTAAAAAATAACGAGTGCTAGTAAAATAATAATAAGAATTAATAAGCATAGCAATGAGAAATTATGTAATAATAATAATAATAATAATAATAGTAATTTAAAATGTGCTTTTAATCAAGAATATAAGGAGAAGATTGTTAGTTAAAAAATGGATGATGAAAAGCTTTAAAAATGTATGAAAAATACATAGATAAAATAACGTAAAAAACGGATAAACATTAAGAAGTACAAATTCAAAATAAATTTTTCTAATGCATAAAACAGTTTAACACAAGAGCACAAGACATTGAAATACACTGTAATAGCAAATTTATTTATTTATTTTCAATATTAATAATCTTTAATGAATTTGTATTTCGGCATTTTACATTTGAATAATTTCCCTTAAATTAAAGTATTTTTATTTTGCATATTTCATTAATTTACCCTTTTAAATCAAGTCAATATATGTAATGATTAACAGAAAGTCTATGGGTACATTAATTTATTATAAATATTTGTATTAACGTATGGGCATAGACCCGCGTGTACGCTCCAACGCAAATATTTTTGTAAATTCAAAATGTCCGCGAATTCCGTATGTAATTCGATTTTTGAGCATTCGAAGGGGGAAGAGCTGCAACAAGCAAGAAATTATATAGACTTTCCAACTCTTTTACATAATGGAAGATATTTTAAAGGAAAATGTTTCCGGTAAGCTATATTACCGAGCTCTGTCTCGTACATACGATTTTCAAATATTTTGTCATGATATTTCTCCCATTTTCCATTCGATGCCTACTCTCTCTCTCTCTCTCTCTCTCTCTCTCTCTCTCTCTCTGCTCTACCACACCTCTCGTCTCTTTTTTCTAATTTTTTACCTTCACTTTTAGCTTCTTCTCCAACCTTCTTAACCGACGTATGAGCTTACAGAAAAAGCATTTTAACGCTGGACTATTTCAACCAAAGTTGGCAATCCAGTCCTTAGTTACCCATTCTCCTCCTATACACCCACGTAAATGAGACTAATACTACCGGTATAATTAAGTATAATAAAACGTAATATTCTTAACTTCCGAGGCACAGTGGTTTGGTGATTTGTTATTTGGCGGGATGCCACATTTTCCTCGGCTCTTCCGGATGTGGAGAATTAATCGAATAGTCGTTTCAATTTTATAAAATGCAGCTGCGTTTTTCATTTCTATTGCAGTTGATTTCTGTATAGTTGTAGAGGATTTATTGTAAATTATTAATAGCGCTAATGGCAAACATGAAAGCGTATTTATTAATATGAATTAATAAGTTAATGTATTGAAATGAGTTTTTTCAATACTTTTAAATGAATATTTCTCAAATACGAAAGTATTACATTAAACCTTAAACGAATTTTATGAATTTTTGATACAAATACAAAATTAAGAAAACTATGAAGGGAAAATAATTTCCCTCATCTCTCTCTATCAAACAAAATTATGCTGTAAAATTACCGATTTTTTATTTTTTACTCAATAGTCAAAGGTCGTTTAATTTTCCGTATATTAATATATACAAAGTAAGTAATTAATATTATTTTCAATAATAAAATATACTTTACGCCTATCACCGATATCAGATAATTATATATATATATATATATATATATATATATCAAATAATATAATAACATATATATCAAATAATTTCACATGTCGTAATCTAGCATTTATAATCCCTTGATGAGTTAATTTAATGTGGTTCATTTTAGTAATCTGTTTATGGTTATTATTATTTATTAAACATTGTATAAACTATTATAAGTGGACAATATAGTGAATACAATATATGTATATATATATATATATATATATATATATATATATATATATTTATATATAATACAGTGTGTATCCAACAATTACTGAGAATATAATGAAATAGGCATGGAAGTTATCCTTTGTCCTTTATCTTTAAAGTCAGGCATATAAATTTGCATTTAAGAAAACATAAACAATGAGTACTCGCATGTTTTTTATTATATCGTTTTCATCAACTACATCGTTTATTTAGTACTTACTCACGCGCACATATCTTGCCAACCAATAATTCCACTAACATTTACAAAGACGAATGAATTTAATTAATACTGTTTTTTAATCTTGTGACTGTTCAGTGAAATTTCAACCTACAATCGACTCGTCATTAATTATAAAATAATACATCCATTTCAAGTGACGAAATGAGAATTATTAAAGCTTAGCAGATGCTATTTAACACGAAAGCGTAAAATGTATGATTAATATTGATAAACCGAGAGCAGTGATGTTGATTGTTTCAAGATGAATTTTTTAAATCCGGAAGCGTTGATATTTTCTTTTCAAGTGAAATACCTTAGAACTTACATACGCGGATAATTAATCCAGTTAGACGCTACGACGGGGAAAAATCACAAGTTAAATAACAAATTGAGAATGGATTGTACGGAATCACGATTACCTTGGGGAGCGCGAAAAGAGGCGTGAAATCCGCTTAATCCAAGCGGCTTCAACGTCGCGGCGCTTCAATAACAAGGACAGCGAGTGTGAGGATGGCGGTGTTAACAACAGTAACGCGGCTGCCGCCGCTCCCGCCGCCGCTCCCGCCGCCAATGACGACGACGACAACGAGGATTAATCGATACTACTCGTCATCCACTGGATCGATCATATCGATCTTTAGGAAGGAAAGAAAAAGAATCGCCGACTGGTGGTTCGTAACTGCAGCCAAGCCACCTGACAAATGTGCTCCGCTCGATGCATCGATTCACCGCTGCCGTCGTCTTTGTCGTCGTCGTCGTAGTCGTCGCCGTAGTCGTCGTCGTAGTCGTCGTCGTAGTCGTCGTCGTAGTCATGCTCGCGAAATTTACCGTATATTAATTGTCAAATTTATCGCTCGGCTCCACCCTACCCACCGTGTAGTCGTCCACTTTTGATTTGTGCCTTTGGTCAGTGGCTTTTCACCATTCCTCGTATCGTCCTTCTTACCTCGACCTATTATTTTCCCCGCTCCACGTAATATCCCAGCAGTGATTCGCCTCCTCGTACGCACCACTGTCACTACTTTGTCCTTTTATTCTATTTTTCGGTACAGTTTACGTTGGCTTTGTGGGCGACTGCGCGATCCAGCAGAGTCTCGTATTTTCGAAGGATCGATCGTCGTAAATGTATTGCTATCGCTGGATGCTCGCGAAATTTACCGTATATTAATTGTCAAATTTATCGCTCGGCTCCACCCTACCCACCGTGTAGTCGTCCACTTTTGATTTGTGCCTTTGGTCAGTGGCTTTTCACCATTCCTCGTATCGTCCTTCTTACCTCGACCTATTATTTTCCCCGCTCCACGTAATATCCCAGCAGTGATTCGCCTCCTCGTACGCACCACTGTCACTACTTTGTCCTTTTATTCTATTTTTCGGTACAGTTTACGTTGGCTTTGTGGGCGACTGCGCGATCCAGCAGAGTCTCGTATTTTCGAAGGATCGATCGTCGTAAATGTATTCCGAAAGCTACGGGACCGCGTTGAAAAATGGCTTCTCCTTTTTTCGACGATCCTTTTAGGTTTTATAATATTCTCGCGATTCCCGAGCTCGCCTTATACCGCACTGCCAATGAAATAGCTAAACGCGTGGAAATATCTCAATAATGAATCGTAATTTCAAAAATAATTTTTGTTGGTCGAGCCGCGTACGATGATTGTCCAAGGATTTGCCATTGATGGTGCCGTGTTTGAAGGAAACGATTGCTGTGCAATGGACGAGTACCGTAATCAAAGCTTTATTACCTTCCGTTACCAAGACTCGAAAATATAATTTCGACAATTAACAACAATAAGTGGAATGTTTAAAAGCTATTCGCTTAATATTGATATAAGCTACACTTGCCTTGCCAAGGCAGTTCAATTGCACATTGTAAGTGAAATGAATTTGTAGGGGCAAAATGCGAATGATGCATTTAAATTCGAAATGTATCAATTTTCATCACAACTATCTATCATTGATATGATATTTGTTTGAGGTAAAAAACAATAGAAACAATGAAGGAAACATAGCAAAATGAAGATGGAGAGAGAAGTAGGAAAAAATGTGGATTAAAAAAAAAGAAAGAAGAAAGAGGAAGACTCATTGTAATGCATAGTGCACAAGCATTTTATTGTCCTCGCCATAAATGGTTCAAATTACAGGGATTACAGATGGCTAAGGAAATGGAAGCCAGCGTTCTCTCACGTATTCTCGGAAGCATTTATCGAGGAAACGATGACGGAAATACTAGCCCACATTGTTGAGCCGTCGATTATCCTGTCGTCGTAAAATGAGCCGTTAGCTCGGCTCGCTGCTAGTATAACAGAGATACAAGGATGCATCTATTCAAGCGAGACGGCTTCATTTGTTTTCCTCATTTGCAACTAGTAATACGCTTCGTCAATAATATGTACTTAGCTTAAGTCATGCGAGATCGCTGATTCGTGGAGAGTCTGATCGCGATGTTCTTGGCTGTATTGATCGACAAGGGCTTTCATTTTGGAGTGGATGTACGTAAGGATTTGCCGCGAATTTGCCAGCGGATAGCTTTTTATTCTCCTAGTAGAGTGCTCAATGGGTAATTAAAGGGGTGAGGAAGGATACGATTTTTTGCTTAAAGCTTCTCGTGATAATATACGAGTGTTTCGAATTGTGCTTTAATTAATAAATTCAGCTTATTAAATTCATCGATTAATTAAATTCCTCTCAACTGGTGCGATAATTTGAAAATGCTTTTAAGTAATTTCTTCAAAAAAAAAATTATCATATTTTACGCACGTATATATATATATATATATATATATATATACACAATAATATATAATTGATCCTCAGTGGTACTCAAATACAAAATGTTTTATCTTAACCGGACCGCCTCTACTTACTGAAAATTTATGGATCTAAATCCATGGTTTTTATTTGAAATATTTCAAATACTTTCTTAAAACCGCTAGTATATTGCAAATCTAAAGTATTTCATATGCACCTGCGCTGCTTAAATTATCTTGTGAGGAGTAAACATTCGTTTTTATCATTTTCTATGTTTGAAAAAATCTCCATTTATTTAAAAGATAATAATCTTAAATAAAATTCTTAAATTCTCCAAGAAGAATTCTTTAACGAAAAAAAAAAAAATACTTTATGAATCCTTTAGCAATTATTATTTCGACGAGTTAACGAGTCAGTTTAAAATTAAAAACTTATCGATATCATTAGCGATAAGGTAAATTAACGATAATTGTTAAAGAATGTTTAGATTCTTTCTTGTGCGATGAAACAAATAGTCTTGGGTTTATTAAATCAACATATCGGTAGATGGACATTATTACATTACCATTCACAATTATTTCTTATGCTTTTCCCAATATCACAAGTACAATACCTTAATTGGCTTGAAATTTTATAGTTATTTGTCTGTGAGCAAAAGCTCATTTCATAAATAATGATTTATTTTTGTCCAATTTCATAGGACAAATTAAATTCTCACATTTCGAACAAAGAAAATTTTTCGATTTTTTACTATGCAATTGATATAAAACTCAATCATCGAATATAGCATGAACTTTAAGTTGATATATTTTCATTATCTGGAACTTTTCAAAATCATAAGCCAACCATAACAATATTACTCGCCTATCATTCCATAAAAAATAATTCGCATTCAAATCCACGCCTCAAAAATCAAGACAAATACGTACACACGCAAATTCGCGCTCACGCCGCCACAATCTTTCTCACATACTTTCTCACACCCCGAAATACTACGTAGGCCATCTTCCCCCACCCCTACCACCCCCGCCCATCGCTAAGTGTATATAAGCTAAGTGCGAGCGCGAAACAATTACAAAGTTTCTATTGGCAATCCGAAACAGGGTATATACACTGGTCTATTGCTGGGAGGGGTTCGGCGGGGGTGTTTGCGGGGTAAAACAACGCGCGCTCGCCTGTTCAGTCCAGAAAATACGACTTCGAGACGACGAGCGACCCACTCGACTGCTGCCGACCGAAGCCAGACTTCTCCCAAGTAGTTTCAGCAGCGTCCTGCGCGGCATAATTACTATCATAAAGCAGTCTTTCGAGACCCACCTTAGCCCCTCTCCCCGCTGGCTCCACCCGCCGTCCCGCACCCCGCCCTTCTCATTACCATTTATTCATTTATGAAAGTGCGGATAGGTAGACAACCGAGGTGGAAAGAGTAGCCGACGAAGTAACTTATCCTACAAGATGTCAACTGTTACTCTGTTAGAAATGGAAAAACAGATTGTAGCCACTTTAATTCTCCGCTAAGTTTTTCCTTTTTCTCCCTTAGTAAATAATGCAATTGTCCTTGGTGTATTATGAATTCATTTATTCGATAAATTTTTGATTATTTTGTGTAATTTATGGATTGAGCATGGGGATGAGGAAAAGTCAGTGTCTAGTGTCTGTAAGTCTATTCGTATAATTTCTTTAGCCGACATCGCTAATGTTAAACTTGTTACGTTGGTCGCTTGCTGCTCCTTGCATCGTACGTGCTATCCTTATTATGCAATATATACTAATATTTTATTATGTTTATAATTTGAACGATGTTTTTTTGTTTTGTTCTTTTTTTTTTTTAACAAAAAAATTGATTTGTTAAACACTCGTAAATAGAGATGATGGCGATTTTAGATAATTAAATTATTATCTCAATGGTTATATCCTGTTTGCCCGCTCTTTCTAAACCTTAACAACACATTAATGATAAGATGAGTGGAGGAAATTTTTTGCATAACCGAATTGTACTGTAGGAGCGATAGTGCAGTAATTTTCAAGCGCTTTAGTCTACCGTTAATGCGGAAAGTCCAGTCACACGAATACTGAATTGAATTTTTCTACATTTGCATATTAAATTGGTGTTAAGAAAATTGAGCAAATAAAGTGTGATTATGAATATATAAGCGTGGCAATATAAAAAACGTTGATTTAGCATTTCAAGGGGTGGGGGGGGGGGGGGGAGATTCGCGGCTGTAGAAGTTGTCCGTTCTCACGCGGAACTGAGAACAGAATGGCCTCGAACAAATTGGACATCCGCGGAAAACCAACTGATACCTTGGACTTTGTGAAAAAATGCATCCACATTGCGTCATCCGTGGAAAAATGTCATTTCCAACGGAGCAATAAATCATATTCGAAATCCGATATAGACTTTTGCGGTTCGTGCGGCTTTATCGAATGTTTGCACGGGCAACTTTAAGCTTTAACCTAAAGTCTACATGATCAATAATTACTTGCAAATTGGAACTTATTGGAAAAATAATGTAAGACGGTCTAGAATAATAATGACTATGGGACTTCAAAAATATTTCATGAATATTTTGAAGAAATACGCAAAGCCGATATACAATAGAATATAATAATTGCAAACTACTTAACAATATTGCACTGCATATGAGTACTGTATAATAAATACTTTCACCACTACCCTCTTTATCACTTATTTATGCATTATTATTAATTATACGCTTTAAATAATTATTATAGTCTATTTTAATATAGTCTATTTTATTATATTAAGTCTATTAATAATTTGATATCACTTTAATTGACGAATACCGAGTAACCGTTATGTATTCACTTGAATTGGTGAAATTATTTAGATGCGATAGGGATTGCAAAATACAGAAAATTTAAATTTCTTTTAAGTAATCAAACATTTGTATCAAGTGTTACGTGAAATCAGCAAGATGTCAGATTCGATTGTTGATACAATCGAATTTCTAATGATGGAGAAGGAAATGTTTGTTAATATATTTCGACGGTAGGAATTTTTAATTCCACTATTTTACAACAGACGAGTATGCATCTCTTCATACATGTGTACGTAACCTGTACTAGGGTGCATATATGGTTTGTGTGATAAGAGGGTAGTGGTGGTGGTAGTGGTAGTGGTTGTGTAGGTACGTGTGTGCGAGCGCGTATATACGCGTATGCATTTGTCAGAGTCGCGCAAATTACGGCGATTGGCTCTCTATCGGATGCTTGTTTGAAGTTCCGGGTGATAGGAGTATAGGTGGGGGGAAGATAGGAAGAGGTGATGTACCGATTCGAGTCGATGCGCAACGTCAATCGCTACAATTGGCATTATTGCCAATAAACGAGTCGTTGCACGATGAGGCAACGTCGGCAGCAGCCGAAAGCGCGACAAGCATGACAGAGGAAAAGAGACATTTTTGCATGACAAAACAACCCTTGGGGTGTCCATGGCAGTATAGTAAACGTCATTTCAATCTATCCCCCCCACCCTCACCTCTCTCCCGCCCCACTCGCGGTAAGACATCGTTTACACAATGTACGAAGTTGCTGATAGCAAGAGAGCTGCGCAGAGACGAAATGAGTGAGAAAAAGGACACAAGGTGAAACGAAAAAGGGGTACAAATGTCTAAGAGTAAAGAGAAAACAAAAATTATTGTTTTCGCGTACCTAATTTCACATTGGTGAATTCGCAGACTCAAATTGACAACAATATATTCCTTAATTAGTGAGAAAATTAATAACGGCCTTAACGCGTTGAGTGATTACAGTCGAAGCGCCAAGTTTCGTTTAATGCGAATTTCTTCTGCATATAGAGAAATGTGATAAGTTCTTCATGCTTGTCAATCCAATATCCTCGACGGCTCAATACATATTATCTATTGCATTATATTTATATCATTGACATGAATATTTTGAACACATGTTGATCTTTCAATTAAATCGATTAATATTAAATAAGATAATTGTTTCTTATTAATTGTAATTATATCCGATATTTAAGATGATGCATAGTAACATATATTTATGCAATTAAATAAACATAAAAAAATATACTAGAATTATACGATAAATAAGTTTTGTTGGCGAAAATTGATAATAACAACACATAAACTTTTTATTACATAAAACTCTTATCTATTTAATGATAATAATAAATAAACTTCTTAACTCTTAATATAATGAATTATTAAAAGAAAAAAAAAAATTTTTTTTTTTTTATTATTTCACTAGTTTATATAACTTATCACTAATATACAAATTTCAGATAACGTGACTTTGTAAAAAAAAAATTTTAGCCGACTGTATTGTCGCCAAATGAAAAATATACGAGAAAAAATATTCGCTTTCAGTATAATAAAGATTGAAGTAACAAGATAAATAAAACATTTAATCGAATGCTTAAAAAATACAAAATGTAAATTGTTAGAGGTGTATAATGACGAATTTGGTTAAAAAATAAACGAAAATTGAATAGATAAATTATTCAGAATTAATTCAATTATGTTGAAATATAAAGGGAAAAAAGTAGAAATATAACATTGAATAAAGGAACAATAATACATATCGATAAATGTAGATGAAAAATAAGAATATTATCGTTAAGAAAACTTTTATAATGATCATATGTTAAAGAATTATAATAATAATTGTTGAGTAATGTTGAATAAAGTAAATTTTTGTTTTACAGGACATTCTGTCGTTATTGATATTTTAATGGTTAATTATATTATGGCAAATCTTTACATTTATAAAATATAAAAAATTATAATGCATGAATTTCACTTTCACCACGAATTAATAAATCATATTGTTAATCTAATAATCTATATGACTATCGGCACTCTAAGCATATGTAAAATATCCGGATGATAAAATCTAAACGTACCGCATCGTTTGATGGGCAAATGAAAGGATGAGCGAGAGAGCGAGAGAGCGAGAGAGCGAGAGAGCGAGAGAGCGAGAGAGCGAGAGAGAGAGAGAGAGAGAGAGAGAGAGAGTGAGAGAGGGGCGAGAGGACACGCAATAATGGAGAATGAGAAAGGTGGAATGTTAGCAACATATAGGGATTGTTTAGCGGATGACGACGACAATAACGACGAAGTGATGATCATTTCGGTGACTCCTCACATCCGCTGCAGAAAGAAGGAAACTAAAAGAGAAGGTGCGGAAGTGCTCGCTGCTGTTTAAATACTGGAGAAACGAGCGATAGATAGTGACTATATCTGAAGGTCGATTGGTCGATCCGCCTACGCGTCAGGACTTGTATATAAAGCGAGAATAGTTAGTGAATCGAACAGGAGTACACAGGCGGGCGCGCGCACAAGTCTCTTCTGAGACTAGAAGGCAATAAGGGAACGATGGTATATTTCACATAAATATTGTCGTAACTTCTCATCCGATCCTCTATCTCCTGAAATTTCAGATGCTTAATGCCTCGAATGTCGTGAAAGCTGCGTAACTTCGTTGCAATCAATAGTTAAACAATAATACGATCGAATAATACGAGGCGTCGGAGAGTGTCGTAGTGTCTTTACAATAATTTTTATGTATGCATTATGGTGGTTAAGAGTTTTAATCAAAATGTGCTTTCTATGAGCTTGAAGGATTTTTTTGTTTAAAGTTGACTTTAAGAATAGAATTGATGAAGAATTAGTTGATTGCTAGTGGTTATTATAGTATAATAAGGTGAAAAGTGCCATGAGACCACGCGGGGGCGGCATTATTTCTTTTTAGATTTTACTTGTCACGCATTCTCATCATTCTTTTAAGATTTCGTTTAGATTATTACAAAATATTTTGTCGCGTTGCGCCTATGCAACAACAGAAAAAGAAGAAAGAAAAATAGAAATAGAAAAATTGAAAGATAAACAGCGGTTTTGTAAACGAGGCGTGGGAGACAGAGAGAGAGAGAGAGAGAGAGAGAGAGAGAGAGAGAGAGAGAGAGAGAGAGAGAAGAAAGAAGAAGAGCCTGTGAATCTGTCGTATTTAATATTAAAATCTAAGGAACATGGAATAACACAAAACTATATGCGTAAATAAAGTGAGCGGAAGTATGAGTTGGCGACTGTCTTAAATTTAAATAATTATGAAAAAATGTTAATATCCGAATTATACGGTAAAGCAAAGTAAAAAGTTGCAGTCCTTACGTCTATATAAGCAAGTAGGAGCTGTACGCAGAGGAATAAAGGGAGAAACTCCGGGCAGACATTGGAGAAGCAGGAAGGGCAAAATGGTTGGACCAGACGGGCTAGAAAACAATTGCCCCACCAGTTGGCAAAAAAAAAAAAAAAAAAGAAAGAAAAAAACGGATCGAATTGAATTAATGTGAGAGCTCGAAGAAAAACATTAAGACCGAGATGCGGATTTACGGATGGGAGGAAAGTCATGACATTTCACTTTTTCTTTTTCCCGTGTCGCGACTTTTGGTCTCGGAAATCGTTCCGAGGCTTCTTCGACTGCAGTCTTCGAACGCAAACTTTATACTCGCAATACGATGCGGACCAACTGGACTATCGACTACGTTTTTTTTTCCTCTTCTCTTTTTTCCTTTTGCACCGCTTCTTTCAATAGTCTTTGAGGGATGCTATTCCCTGAACTTTCTTTGAATTTTCATATTTCTCGTAATGCCAGCGCTATATTTATCATCAACTGATCAGCCTCGATAAGCTACATCTTTATTAGCAACTAAGAGCCGCTAAAGGACTTTAGCTCTAATTTAAGTAAATTTTGAAATAAATTTAAAAATAAATGATAATTTAAAGCGACGATACAATATTCGCAATTCCTATGTGGAATATCTCAAACGCTGTTACATGATTTGCCAATAATAGCCCAGCAAACACAACGATTAACGATCCATTAAACTTGAACGATCCTCACGCAATAGTTGCTTTCGCCAAACAAAATGAGTCCCAAAATTCCATCCTGCCCCATTGAAAATTCAACGAATTTTTAAATAGCCACTATGGAAATTTTCACAAATTGGCCCTGCACATTCAACTCGACATTCAAAATGAAAAGTTGATTAATTCATATAATCATAAGGCGTCGGAGGCGCGCGATATCCTCTATCTTAGTCGGAGCGAAGCCAATGTTTCTACAATCGTCACCCAACCGAGCCTCCCTGTCTGTCTGTGTATTCGAGTGTACAAAGTAGCGTCTCGCGCACAACTGCCGCACTGACGATCGAAGTTCGAGAACACGAGCTCGCGTGAGTGGTTCACTAGCTTTCCGCAAGCAGCTTATGCGCGGCTGCGACGAACCCTTACGCGTTAGCGCTAACAATTGCGTCGCAGAGTCGAGAGTGATGGACGCTTTAAGGTCGATATTTTCGATCTTCCGTGATGATTGTTTTATGTCTTAATTAGCCTTGCTGCGGCAGAATTTGTTCCCGTTAATCCCGATCCTCTGACGTTTCCTTCTAAGCCGCCGAGCGTAGTTTCTAGGCGTGCACTTTCGTCTCCCACGAGTATTTAGATGTAAGCGATTGATCTAACTGGGTAGACGTCAAGATTTGTCCGCGAATGTATAGTAATGCATAAGTGCGTGTAATTGCCAAAGCAAATGTCGATAAGTCAGCGCATACGGAGTTGTAAGAAGAATTATAGAGTTATTCAGCAAATAGCGTCTCTTCGTAAATAAGATACAGGTGGCAGAAAAGTATCTTTTATTTTGTTAAATTCATTGCGATAAAAAAAAATATATACACACACACGCACACGCACACGCACGCACGCACACACACACACACGCGCACACACACGCGCACATACACACGCACACGCACACACACACACACACACACACACACACATATATATACTATAATTAATTAACAGTTGTGTTTTGTTATATGAGTTACTCAATCCACACTCCCTGACACAAAAAAAAAAAAAAAAAAAAAAAAAAAAAAAAAAAAAAAAAAAAAAAAAAAAAAAAAAAGGGGTAAAAATAAAAGGGATTATGTGTAAAGTATTTGTATTCTATAGCTGAGGGGACGAGGCGCAGCTGTAGGAGACACCGTTGATAGAAATTAATTGTTTTCATCTTAAGAATGAGCCATTATTGCACAAAGATCCACATGCAAAGTAAAAGTCACGGATTAACTATTTGGATAGTCTTGAATAAAATGTAGGTTAAAACGATGGGAAAAGCAACGGGAAAGCAATGACTTCATCCATCGTTATCCTTTCGGCATCAGGATCAAGGCATAATGAATATTGAATGGTTTCGACGAGATTCCATTCGATTTGTAGAAAAAACCAAGCCTTGATAATGTAATACTTGTATACTTTTATTCAAGGAATTGCCAGACAGGTTAATCCATCAATATTGCGGAGACGATGATCCGAGAGTAGAGGCCAATGCTGCTGCTATGTTTCAATTATAATTGATAACGAAAAAAGTTCAAGTTTCTCGTTAAGACCATAAAGATGGTCTCGATTGTAGATTGGGGAAAGCCCAATGGAATAATATCACGAGTAAGGTATGCAATCAATCGTAAATTACCATAATATAAAGGTAATTAATTTGTTTCAAATGCCATTCCGTAGAAACGACAAATATTTCCTAGTATAATGAAACGAGACGATTCTTTAAGATTAAAGTAACTTAAGACTTTCTTAAAATAAAAGCATTTCATATACGATAAAATATAGAAACAATATCTTGAACTTTTTAATAACGTACTTTTTATTCTGTTGGAAAAAGTGAACTATCAGAAAAATGAAAAAATACCAATAATGCGAATGGCGAGCAATAAAATGAGATTTAGATGATATTTACTTCTTTAATAGATATGCTAGTACGAGGAGAAATGAAAGAGAAAAGAAATTAAATTATAACAAATATAAGAATGATAGAGATAAGTAAAGTATCAAACAGCGTGAGCGATAAAGAAGTTTGGGTGAGGGGGTTGGTGGTGGGGGGTGGGTGGTGGGGTATGGAATTTTATATTCATAAACGTATTGAATAGTGAGTCTTTTCTAATATTTTTAATTATATATGCATATCAATATACGAATAATAATAAGAATTTTATGTATTTATCAAAAATTTCAACATAAAATTATTCATTTGTTTTTATTCCATAATCGATTCCAAGTGCATGAATATCGGTTTCTTTTCATTTCTTTATTTGTTGTTTTCTTTTTGTTTTTGTTTTTTTTTTTTTTGTTTTTTTTTGCCCAGCTTCTCATATACAAAACCCCTAAGCGCTCAAAGTGGCTCAGTCACTATTGCGGCTCTTTTAATAAAAGTGCACAATATTCTGCAAGTTGGCTCCTTCGTCCTATACAATTTCTTGAAAAAGTAGCCGGTGACGCGTTTGTCCCATCCATGCTGTAAGCATTTTGCGAATACTTCGTAGCAACCGAAAAAGTGTATATTAATTCCCATAGAGCTTCTTACGTCGGTTCTCAGTATTTTGCATTATAAAGGAAGGAAAAGTGGCGGTGCATGCATACAAGCCATGATTCTTTACTTTAAACGACCGTTATACACGCAAGCGTAGGGAACAATTGAGGCTGCCATTGCTTCAATCGCACAAACATTTGTTACGGATACACTGTATTTTGCCATTTAAATGAAGTAATTTTATATTTATTTCGCGCACTTATTTATAAATAAACAATAATATTTTAGTATTGAATTTTTTGCTGAATTGACAGTTACAAATTTACAAATTGGTAGACAACTAGTAGCGAAAAGTTAAATAATATTACTGGGAATGCAATAAGACCGATCAATAGCAAAGTCGTAAAACATTATTACAATGGCACTATTGAATTACGAAATATAGAAATTATCTTAAGATCGTAATGTATTGTTCTTACCATTGAAAATGTAACAATTTAATTTAACAATATTCTAATGCTAAAAATATACTTAAATTGTCTTTACCAAGGATCTAAATATCTAATGGCCATTTATTTTAACATATTCGTGTATACATCTGTACGTACATATATATATATATATATATATATATATATATATACATGCATGAGATGTACTATTCGCAATGTGTGTTTTCATTATTTCGCGTGCAATAACGCCGAGGGCATTAGACGAGGAAAATGGTGGAACGAGAGAATAGGAAGAAACTAGAAGGAGAGAAAAGAGCACTGTGTTGGTGCGTACCAGCTTTTATCGAAAGGATAAAATAAGGGTACATCCTATCCAAACATCAGAGGAGAATTATGAGCTCGAAGAAGAGAGAGAGAGAGGGGGAGAGAGAGAGAGAGGGAGAGAGAGAGAGAGAGAGAGAGAGAGAGAGGGTAAAAGGAAAAAAGGCCTGAGAGAAAGGAACTCTCTAAACCTCCCTAAAGGGAAATCACAACTATATGCGCTCCTATGGCTGCTGTCACACAAGAGGTCACACAAAACCAAATCACCCTTTTTTTGGACAAGCAATAAAGTCATAAATGTACCATCGAGTTTCCACGATCTTACGACGCTGTCGTCAAGGCGACTAGACAATTTTCTTATATTGGCTCGGGGCAATTGACTTTTGAAACAATGACGCTAACTTTCGACATTGGCTATTATAAAAAGTAAATAGAATCGCGTATTCGACGTAATGATGATTATTAAAGAGGTAAATGTAATAAGAAATATTTTCAAAATCCTAAATGATAATAAGATAAAAGATTATGCTCTCTGAATCCTTCGCAGATGAGTATTTGAAAGTATAAATAATACCAAAAATATTATTATTTCAAATATTTTACGTGCATTCTCCAATTATGTTACTTGTCATTTATTCAATAAACAATTCAAGTAACAAAGTCAATAATATTATTAATAAAGTAATTTATTTTATCATGCTTTTTATTAAGTCTCATGTGAATGATCAAAGAAGAAAAAAAAACTAGTAATTCATTTATACGAGATAATTTACAAAAAATTGAGAGTTTTTTTTTTTTTTTTTTTTTTTAAAGATTTTGTTTAATTTACGAGATTTGGAAATTTTCGTTACTCAAAATTAACTTAGAATCAAATTAGCTTCTATTATCATACGATAAAAAAGTTTTTAAATGAAGTTGAAACAAATAATAGATCAGTGTTATGATTAATAATAAATATGATGAAATAATTAATAAATACGTTTGAAGATATAAATCTTAAATTAATGTTTATTTTTCTATAAGTCATGTAAACATTTTATTAGAATACTTTCAGCAAATCTAAAGCCTACAGAAGCATAATCAAAATATTTTATTTAGAATATAAATCACATTGATTTTTATGTTTGTCAGGTTTTATTATTTATTATTCAATGATATTGTAACAAAATTCAATTGTTTATGATTATCAAAAGGTATTAAAAATGTTAAATATCCTTATATTGAATTGATAAAGATTTTAATCAAGCTTAGTTCGAATTCATGGAAATAATGTTGAAAGTGATAATCTTTTTGCACGAATTACGCGTTCGTGGGACATGTTTACCAACCTTCAAATTATCAAAACGAAGCATTTATGTTTTTGAGAAGAAATACTAACAAGTGTTGCAATATATCATTTTTCAATTTCTTTTCCATTGTTAATTGAATTTTATTCATTTCGAATAGTCAAAGCAACGATCGAAATTAATTAAACATTAATATATCAGTCAATTAATATAATAATCATTTTAACTCATGACAGTTAATTCTTTTTTATAGAATTTTATTTCAAACAATAGAATTTATAAATCATTATTATTTATCTGATTGTTAGAATAAGAACTATTATAAATTATTATAAAATATATATATATCTTACGTTTCTTTATCTTTCCATCTCTCTTTGCTGGCCTCTCTCTCTCTCTCTCTCTCTCTCTCTCTCTCTCTCTCTCTATTTTTAACACCATTTTTAAAATCTATTTATCTATAATTGAATATGTATTGTTGTATATTTTATGTTCCTTTGCACGTCCTAAAATATTTTAAAATTTTTATATAATCAATGTATTACGTAAATATACGTAGGTGACTGTGTATGTAACTTTATTTATTCCGTCGCTTTTATACATAATTCATATCAAGAACTTAAATGATTTCCAGTTTAGTTTAGTCTAGGAAATTTATTTATTTATTTATTTATTTGTTTCGTTCATTTTAAGATTTTAAACAACTCCCTATATAAATATTTTACATAAATAGACTAATATCAATTAGGGCTTTATTAATTGTTTGGTAGGTAACATTGTTTTCTATATAATAGCAATTATTTGTATTCGTGTAGGTAATTGAAATTTGAATTATGAACTTTTATTAATTGGTTTAAGCTAGAATTTATATTAATTTTCAAATTATTTTTATTTATATGAATTCTTTCTTATCTTCGTATTAAAAAATTCATTCAAATTTTTTATTCTCTTAGATGGAATTAAAATGTAATATTACTCAACAACTTGTTATTGTAAGGTAATATTAAATATATAACAAAGATTTACAATCTGTATTTATAAATAATTGTTTCTCACAAAATTATATAATATTTTTAGATTTCTTCCATATCCTATCAATAAATTTAATAAATTGCATATTTATAAAATTGAAAATATTTTTAAATTTATAGATTCTACGAAAAATCTCATAGTTATTTGATATTATAAAGTTCAGGTTTATTAATATGTATCCATAATATGTATCGATGATGTTTAGTAAAATATTAATAAAAATTCGAAAATAAATCTACAAAATATACGAATTAAGTAAAGATAGTTATTTTTCGGAGTACCAATGCTTGCTAAGATTTCTGTTTCATTTAATCTTATTCAATAATTAAAGGCATTTATTTATTTATTTTTGTTTTGTTTTGAATTATTATTTTTATCATAAAATGTATATGCTTGTATACGACATATAATAATATTTTATTGTTTTTTAGTTATTAATTTATTAATTCATCAGATCGATGTTTCAGGAATAATACAAAATTTTTTTATTGGCCTGCATATTTTTAGCTTTTAGAAATTTAAATATTTCATTTCATACTATTTTAATTATAATTATACATTTAAGATCTTAATTATAGTAAATACTTTTGACTTTGATGTAAAATAATCATAATAATTATTTTTGAGCTTTTAGCTAAGGCTAAGGGGGGGGGGTGGTGGTGGTGGTGGTGGTGGTGGTGGTGGTGATGGTGGTGGTGGTGGTGGTGGATGATAGTATTAAGTGACGAGGTTAAAATTGGAAATTAAATATTTGTAGAATTGACCAGGAATTTCGCGTAAAATCTTTGGAAATTTTCATGCCAAAATTAATAAAATATGTTCGTTTAATTGATATACGATATATTTGCTAAATAATATCGTAGTAAATCGTTAACTCTAGAGATTCTATCGTAATTCTTTATTCTTAAATGCTATACGTGTAATAAATATATTTGAACGTAATTTTTTTATGGATCGATTGTATTAGACTGAAACAATCGTGTTACATAATTCTACATAACTCATTGCAAAATGAGTCGTTTACATTAAATATGATTCTATAAAATATACTTTTATTTTTAAATAATATGTTATTACATATCAAAGTAATTGACAACTAGTTTCATTATTGTGATATATAGATTCTTCGTTTGACTGATGATATATAGAGCTAAATGCTCTGGCATATTAATAATCTCTTGAACTTTAATATAAGTTCAAACAGTTATGCTGCGTCCATTGAATTTCATTTTATTATTCACTAAGAAATTAATAATTAGAGGTTTTGAAGGGCTCGTCTATTAGATCTAATATTTTACACAATTTTCAAAATGTTACTGCAGATATATCCAATGTCATTATATTTAAACGTCTAATTGTACGAAAAATCGTAAAATAAACTTCTAATTATTGATGCACGTAATCGTCTTAGGTAATATACTCTATTTAAAAAAATGTCTTTATATCTTAACGAAATAACATAATCTAAATTTAATAAAAATATAGCATCCAAAATATTACGTAACACAATGTTACATAAATTGATTATCATAATAATTACAAATAAAAAAAAAACAAACGAAAATAAAAAAAAAAGTTGTACTGCAAGTAGTCTATATCAATGGATAAAGACAATATTTTACATTCTTAAAGAAATTTATGTCTGTTGAGATATTTACAAAACACACACGCGCGTGCACACGTATATATATATATATATATATATATGAAATTCTTATATGGTCTTGAAAATGTGTGAATTTTCTTTACCAGTTGTATTTTAATTTATTTAAAAGATAACGTAACATTAGTATGGTAAAACTTAAACTAAAATTTATCAAATATGTTTATAATTCAAGAATAATACGCTATGTTTATTTCAATGCGAATATACAAAACTTTAAAAACTAACAAATAAAAAAAGCGCATACTCGACTATATTTAATATTGTAAAATCTCGTTCTCAAACTGCTCTTATTGATTTCATGAGTTATATTTGTAAATAGTGAGTTTAGATTAAACTATAAAACCATTCACAATATTCAAATTGCCAGTATCTTTTACGACTGTAGTAATATTTACCCTCGGAAATGATAACGATTGAAACGCATAACTTTAATTTAGATCGCGATCGATATACATGATACATGATAACATACTTTATGATGCCATTTTTATATTTTAAGACATTTTAAGTATTAATTTTATATATATTAGGTAAGCCAAAAATGCGGATTTTTTAAGCCAACTTTAGTTTATATTTCTAGGTACAACTTCGTTAAAGTATTTCTATCAATTTACGTAATTTATATGAAAAAAAAAACAAAAAAAAAAAAAAAAAATAAATAAATAAATAAATAAATAAATAAATAAAAAAATAAATAAATTTGTTCAAAATCGAAAAACGACATTATAGTACATTTTAATGAAACGCTGAAATTACCAGATATTTTGACGGTTAATTAATTTTCCTATTTTATTTTTCAATGATCAGATTAGATTTACGTATTTCTTATGTCCCATAATTACGAATAATCTCCATAATTTTTATCTTCGATCATAAAATATTATTATTTAATGACTCTAAAATCCAAGTTGTATTATTACTTTATTGTCACGAATAACATAAAATATCGAATGTTTATTTAGTGAATAAGAAAAATATAAATAAATGTTTGAAATATTTTTGTTTATACTTTTATTTATTCTATTCATAATGAGATTGAATATTTCCATTAAAATGACAGTCTAAAGTCGTAATACTTGACGCTACAAAAGCGGTTGCAAAAAATTTCGCAATACCGTGAACAAAATCTTTTTGTTATAAAAGAAAAAAAAAATCGATTGACAAAAAATTTTTCACAAGTTTAAGACATTTTTTTATGAAACAGAGCGAACTTTTAAACATTCCCCCGTTCAATTTTGCATAATAATATACTAGGTTCGATAGTTTTAATCATTTACAAATTATTTACTTAATTGTCTTCTCCTCCGTGCTCAATTGGACAAATTGGCATTAAAAAATTAATAATTTCACGTCCCCATTGATTGCAGATTTAGCGAGTGTTCAATTTCTCAAACGATTCGAGCTCTGTGAAACATTTAGTTTTCTTCCTATCAATATGACTACGTGTAGCCGTCTATAACATCGGCTTAGACGAGTTCTAGCGGAAGCTTTTGTCCGAAGCATCGACCAGATGAAAATCCTCATAAAACAGGATCCCTTGAATTTTATATTTCCTCTCGAAAACTTTATGATTATTCCTGAATATAATCGATGTCGTGATGTGTACGCAGAATATTACCAGTTTTTATCCGACGATATTGAGATAAATCTCAGAGTAGTATCATGTTCAATGATTTGACGGAACGCTGCTCGTATGGCTTAAGATTTATTTTGCAGTGGGAATATTTTATTCGGCTCTTTAAAATTTATTCGACAGTGTAATGTATCAAATAAACTCGATGCATTTTTCATTTATTATTAAAAAAACAAACAAACAAACAAACAAACAACAACAACAGCAACAACAACAACAAACAAACAAACAATTAATTATCAAAATTAATGTTTTAAATAATTTCTTACTTATAAGATTTTCTCATAATCCATTTTAAACATTATTTAAAAATAATAAATTATAATTCATTGTTAAAAAAAAAAAATCCGTGCAGTTGATAAAATAAAATAAAAATTCTAAACAATATTTACTCTTAATGTTTATAGTCAATTTGTTGCATAGCGGTGTTTCTGCACAAAATTAGAATTTTACTCATCACTTGATGATTACGACAGGTAAATACGTATTAAAATCATTATACATTAGAAGACGTATAATACGTATTTTTGAAATATAACATTCGTTATGCATAATCGGATGGCACAATATTTGATTGTTTCCACTCAATTATAGATAATATAATTATGCATATCATGCATATCAAGTATATGAATAATCATTAATTTGACACGTTTTCAATTGATGAAAACCGATTACAAAACATTTTTAATTCGCGTAATTTGCTTCACATAAATTGCTTTCAGTATATACATAAATACTAGTTATCGAATAGCTTCTGCCATTGATATTATTCTACCGCGATAAGAACGAACAAAAATATGAGACAATGTGAGTATCTCACGTATCGATGCCCAAGAAGAGTAATATCCACTTTGAAAGTGGTTACATCGCATTAATCTGTAGCTGCATGGATGGTTAAGCAGACAACTGACACGTTTATGGTTACGCGAAGGCACAATTTCTCGCTACGATGCCTACGCATATATTCCTTTCCACCCTTTCTCTTTCTCTTCGTCGGTCCTATTTTTTTCTTTCTAAACGCGGATTACAAACGCCGAGCAGCCCTAGGGAGACAGAGTAAGTGGCGCTGGCAGACAATGTAGCGTTGGCGCTTAATGCCGCGAATCCGTGCACTTATGTATACAACGCGCACGAGGGGCCATCATAAATTTGCTTAAAACGTCGATTTTCACAATACGCGCTTAAGAGCAATAAGAAAATATAGAAAAAGCATTGTTTGGTGAATCAGATGTCACGTAAGTAATGTTCTCTCACCTATCGCCCAACGATGATGAATGTTGTTGTAATAACATGCGACTCTGGCTGTGATCAAATGGCTGCTCCTTATTTGTCAATTATTTTCAATAACAAATTTATATTGAATTTATTAATTTGTGTACTTTTGTTAATATATTTGCGCATTCGCGATTCCGAGTTTCAAAATGACGCAGATATTGCGTACATTTGTTCGTACAGTTATTTTATTTATAGTTATTTTTATTTATAGATCAATATCAATATTGACAAAGACTTATCGAATGTCATTATTTAATAACAAGATTATAAATATAGAAGAATAAAATATATGTATCATAATATAATACTTGGATAAACAAAGTAAAATATGTCGAAAACAATCAATTACGTATACGTACATCCAACGTGAAGTACGCACACATTTAATAATTTATACTAATGCTATTATTTCTTCCAAATGGTTTAAAGAAATGTTTTTTTATATTTTATATGGGATTCCGAGAGAAGTTTTATTATTTTGATACGAACTGCACATGTATATACATTTATATAAAGCCATACCGACTCATGCACGTTCTAATCTAGTCTACAAAGCTATTAGAAACGTATAAAAACATATGCATATTTTTTTTGTATTTATGAATATTTTTTAATTATTCTTTTGCATCTGTCGAATGAGGCATGAATTAAAAGAGAAGTCGTTTGCTTTATATTTTTAATAAAAAAAAAAAAATTTTAATACATCAATTTGTTCTATAACATTTACAAAGATTTTGCTGTTATTCACAAGTTATGTAAAATAATTAATTTGAAGATTCAAAATTTAAGACAATTTTATAATATTATTGTATATATATATATATATATATATATATATATATATATATATATATATATATATATATAATATTGTACTTATAAAGTTTAAACATGAAA
Source organism: Ceratosolen solmsi marchali (assembly GCF_000503995.2). Lineage (NCBI taxonomy): Eukaryota > Metazoa > Arthropoda > Insecta > Hymenoptera > Agaonidae > Ceratosolen > Ceratosolen solmsi. The sequence continues at coordinate 8,107,401 of NW_011948413.1, forward strand.
TGAAAGTAATTTCAATTTAAATTTGTTTTATTTAGTGCTCGATCATCTTACTGGCTTACATCTATAAACTATGTCAATCCCTTAATTACATTAATAATTATAATTTGTTTATTATATGATAAATATTTTTTAGATGAAAGCCATAATAAATTAGAATAAACGATAGATTAATTGATTATTTAGTATTTAATCAAATATAATGAAAAGGCAGGATTCAAAAATTGGAAAAACTATAGGGTGTAAAAATTTAGAAGATACAATATTCAAATTTAAATAAAAAATTATTCATTTTACATTCCCTCTCGTGATTAATGAAATAAAAAGGACTTTAATTTTGAAAAAGTGTGACATAGTAGACAAGAAATACATATAAAAAGTACAATCTCGAATAAAGCACATTGGATAATTAATGCTAATTATTCTCAAAATTAATTTAATACAAATAGTACATTGTACGAATTTATTATATTTAAAAATGATTTTATATTAAAAACTTTGATTTGGAAAATATAGGTTCAAGGTCTCTTGATTATCTAGGAATACATAGGGCTATTTATAGAATTTTCTCGAAATGCAAGTTTTCATGGAGTGGAATAAATAACAAGGCTTTAACCAAGATATTCTGACAAACAAGAGAGAGAGAGAGAGAGAGAGAGAAGGGAGGAGTAGCTCCTTAGATTGTAGTTATGACTTCATGAAATTATATGTTGTGCTTTAAGTTCTACGGCTACCGGACTATGCACATTGCTTTTGTACATCTTTTTATTACAATCGATATAATCAATTTTCTCGTGTACGTTGATCATATATTGAACACATATATATGACATCAATAAAAGGATAATAATAGGCTAAATTATGTAAATATTAGATTCATGCTCGTTTCATAATGATTGAATAGCTTCAGTCGAAATACTTTTGCATTCCTATGTATTTTCAGCTTTATTTCTAGATATTTCTGGCTACTCTCTTCAGTTTATTTTACTTTTTTTCTGGAACTCTTTCCGTGCTCTTATTCTATCAAAGTCAGAATGCATTTCCTTACAATAATACAGTCGTTAAATGCATAAATTTTCATATTCAATTCGCGATATTCATTAAATTAACCATATCAACTTCTATATTAACAGAATTTTAATGTTCTCTGGAAAGTTCTTATGGTTAACGTGGCGGTAAAATAACAAAGGCAGAAAACTCTCTGACGTAAAGAAACAATTTTGCTCTTTTAACAGTCACATCAAGTACTCGATTGTCCGAGTACGTCAATGATACAATCTGAAGGCTACACGGACATTAAACATCCATCATATCTTAAAATAATTACTCGACCTATGGGTATTAACTTATTAGCATTTAACTGATTATCTGAAATTATTGAAAAATCCCTGTATGAAACTAAATCATAGTTTCTGCTCATAAGAAAAAACTTCTATAAGCACTCGGCATTTTCGTTTAACAGACAAATAGTTTTCAAAATAATGCGCCTTTCAATATTTAAGCCGTAGAATCAAGACTTTTTGTATATTTGAGAATATATTTGAGAATATATTTATTCGTGTCTGTTAGAAGGTGACGTTTTAGTACAAAAGTAATTACTAATATTCATATTTATTAAGGCATACACTTGTTTGTTGTAAAATTTAGAAATTGCTTTGAATTTCATCAATCCTTTGGCTTAAAATCTTTGTAACCATTAAAATATTTCAATTTAACGATTGGCCACTTAAAAAAAGATCTAACATACGTATAACATTTAACGTATAAACAGTTTCAGCAAAAAAAAAAAAAAAAAAAAAAAAAAAAAAAAAAAAAAAAAAATAAAAATAAAAATAAAATAAAAATAAATAAATAAATTTTTATAATATATTCTTTTTCGGTAATTAAATGATTTTAATGAATCAAGTCATGAAAAAAAATAATAGGACCAATGTTAGTCGAAAATTTCTAATGCGCGAAGAAATAAATTCTATGATTCTAACACAATTCAAGGTACAAAAGGACTTTTTTAAATGAATCTAGACAGGCAGACAATCATCATGATAAACAACGATACCTTAAACAAGTGGATAATATATAGGAAAATCGATGAATTAAATGATTCATCAGTGCTTACAATTTATCTACATTAGTAAATATTTTTTAGAAAGAAAGGAGAGAAGCATTTACAATATAACATCGGAGATCAATGGATTTATGTGAATAAGATTACCTATTGAAGAATAACATTTAAGTTAGTAATTATGAAATAATAACTAGAGATTCAACGATAAGTTCTAAGATAAATTTTTTCGAGTAATGGTCGATATGAATTTCAAGGATTCGCTTTTTACGAAATTCCTTACCAGATTTTAACGTATTATTAATTGACAAGAATTCGCTAACCGGTTATTTTTACGATTTCTTAGCGATTATTTGAATTTTCGTTTAGGGTTGAAGATAAACTTCATTTAAGACATTATCTGTACAATTATCAGCAAATATCTGATCTTAAAATAACTTTGATAAATTCAGATTTATAAAGCTATCGGATGGCTAATGACATGTTATCGATGTCTAGACAATGAAATTGTCGATTACGTGAAAAGGATATATATAAAAGACATTTATGCGAATATATTTAAAAAGATTTAATCAATACGTTTATTTCCAATTTTGATTTCCAATAATCCTACAAAAAAAAAAACATTCACACACACACACACACACACACACACACACACACACACACGCGCGCGCGCGTGTATGCAGTCACTCAAATTTATCTAATTTATGGGAAGTCGATCGTACATAATTAAGAAAATATTTAAAGTTCTTCAACGCAGCTCAAAATGTCATTATCTTGAGAAAAGTAAATATGATAATAGCATTGATATTAGTATAATTAAGTAATGACACGAGCAAATAAAATTATGTAAAATGGTAAAGTCATTTATTATTATTATTATTATTATTATTATTATTATTATTATTATGAGAAACAAGGAAAAATGATGCGGTGACTGATTTCAATTTAAACAGTTAAGCAGCCACCGCAAAGCGTTATTTCATGATAAATGAAATTGAGTATTTTTTAGTTCCCGTTAATCTATGTTGAATGTTTCATAAAATCTACTTCATCTGGAAATGTAAAATTGCATTGATATTTGGAGTTTAGAGGAAAGTTGTAATAATTGCATTCAAATATTTCATAATTCAAATATTTTGAGCTGACGCGATAAAATTGTATTATAAAAAAGAAAAAGTTCTCCAAGGAAGTTTTGAAAATGTTTTTCACACTGTAGACTATTTTACAACATACAGATCTCATTATTCATAGCTACCGATACTTATCATATTTGTAATACAATCGTAATTACCGCTTAATAAATAGTAAATATCGCTTTATTATATAAAAATTGCATGAAATTTTTATACGATCAGACATAAAAACATCTTGATTTATTCAGCTTATTATTTTCCGGATAGAAGTGAATTGTATTTAGAGTGTGAGCACTTTATGATACAATATTCGCATATAATTGTCATTATTTAAAATAAAATAAGTCGAACGAATAGTGGAAACAATGTAACACGCGAGTTTACGACATATTCTTGTATTTCTCGATTTTTGTCCGTCACCGAATGCCATTCGAGTAATTTCCGAAAGTAAATTCGCCAATGGCCTATTATTGCCCTGTTTTATGGACATGCACATGCGCATGTATACGCTTAACTTCCGGCAAATAAACCACCTAACCGAAACGTTTACGACAACAATACGTCACTGGGCTTCACAACTCGCCCGCGAGGTTTGTTCCGTATACCTTTCGATGTATTCGTGTTGACTAATCGCTGGTTATGGCGGCGCACTCGGTAACCTCGCATTTAGATAATTGTATTCACCAATGTCGACATGTACAATACTTCGTTAGGTGAATCCTAGCATTAATAGACAGTTAGATAATGTTATTTCCTCCGACTGGACACGTGTTATGCTAATGGAAATTATGTTGCATTGCGTACGATCGGAAAAATTAACATGAAAATGAGGAAAGCATTGACCGACGTAATGTTATTCTAGAAGAACTTCGATATGGCATGCAAATTCATGAAAGAATAATTTTTCATTAATTTTGTGACTGAATTTATTAATGGAAATTTTTATAATTTTCTAATTATTTGTCGAGAATATATACCGTTGGAAAATTGCAGCGTATAATAAATGACAGCGAGTTACTGCTTCTTTATAAAATATTTAATGTACAATTCAAACCACTTTGTACTATCTATAAAGATGTATCATTCGATGATATCGGAATAAATTTTTAATAATAATATATAAATATTTAAGCGGCATGAAAATTCAAATAGAATAATTTGCTTAATTGAAATTGTGTGTACACTCTTTATAAACACCATGCAATCATGCCGACAAACTCTATGTCATGGATACTTATTATTATTATTATTATTATTATTATTATTATTATTATTATTATTATTATTAGTGATACATAATAAAAAGATTAAATTAGTAATATTGAAATATACCGTACATTATATTTATATAATATTAAATATAATTTAATATAATGTTAAAATATACAATCTATTAATTATAAAGGTAAGAAAATTAATATCAAGAGCTATTAAAATATAGATAAGAGAGATAATCTAAAAGTCGTGTACTTTACAATTCAAATGAGAAAGCTAAATCTGCTTACGTACAAGAAACTTTCATAAAACATAAAGTGCCAATTTTTTCTTAACATTCATTCGCCTTCTCATCTATCTTTTCTGCCTTCTAACTCGCTCATTCTCTTCCTCCGTCTATTTATCTCTTTATCTTTCTCGTTCTCACGACCGCTGTTATTGACGCGAATCTTGCTGATAACGAGGGTAGCTATAAAAGAACAATTTGACCGCCGATAAGTTTTCTCCTCCTCGCCCTCTCCCCCTCCCAAACCCTCCCCCCACCCTCATCACCAACCATCCCCAACCATCCCCTAGTACAAACCTAATACACGATTACGTATGATGCACACATTGAGAAAAAGAAACGATATAGGAAAGAGGAAGAGATTGCGCATTAGTGACGATGGCTTTGATACAGTAGACTCAACTCATGTTCAAAACGATCTTGATGGCTTTATGACTATTTTTGATTTCCCTACTTATTACCCTCTTCCCTTTATAACCTTTTTTCCATTTACTTTTATCCTCTATTTTCGCTTCTACATTGCTGGACGTACTTTGATCTTTAATGCGAGTCTTCTCATCACACATAAAAATAACTAACATCCTTAACAATGCTTTCACCTTGAATTACGGTTGCGTAATTTCGATCGATAGTCTCTCTAAATCGACGTTTCCGATGGCACAAACTATACCTTATCTAGAAAACAACAGAACAAACTTGTTAACACAATACTAATAATAATAATGAAAAATAACGATAGTAATAGTAATAGTAATGATAATAAAAGTACAGACGGCATCAATCATAATAATAAATGATAGCACAATTACAACAGGAACAACAATGATAATAATTTATTAAGCATTCAACGACGATAGGTCTGCTAACAGTGTGTTGAATAATTCTTATTCAATTGATAATAATTTGATGCGTTTATATTTAATTAGGTATTTCATACATTACGTTACATGTTATTTATTAAACATTATTATTGTAATATTATATTAAAATTACAATGTTGTTTAAATTAAATGAGCTATTATTTAGAAAACTTAAGAGTGCAATGGAAACGTTATTGCGTAGTAAATATTACATTGGAATATTATCATTGCATTTCTCACATTTTTAACAATACCCACATAATTACGAGTAATGCGCGTACTCGACATTTTATTTCCACAATATTCAAATAACGTGAATATTGGGCCATTAAAATATTTATTTAATTGCCCTCTTCTATAATGTGGCATGGTAATTATTAGTTTTGTATTTACATGAATTTCGTGTGAAACGGTTCAGATATTATATTATATATCTCGAATGCACTATTTAAGCACATAATCTGACAGTTTTATTTACAAATTTTCATAACATTGAATCAATGTCGTTTATTATTATCAAAATAATTCGCTATAAAATAAAAGCATAAGCTAAGCTACTTTAATATTGACGAAGATAGAAAATTTTTCCCTAAAGAGAATTAACATTTTTCTATAATAATTATTTTATCAGAGTGGAATTTAATTTTTTTTTTTTTTTTTTTTTAATCATTCATTTAATTCCTGGATATGGGTGTATTTTTCGACAAGTGCAACATTGCTAGGCGAATAAGAGTGAAGGAACTAACATTGAAAAACGTAACTCGGATTCCACGGAAAGAGGGTCGGCAATTAAGACTGGGGAGGGAGATTGCTGATAGCAAAACTCCAGAGCAGGATTTTTGGCAACTTCGCTGAAATCTCTAATCAAGGAAGAATATGAAAAAAAAAAAAAAAAAAAAAAAAAAAAAAAAAAAAAAAAAAAAAAAAAAAAAAAGAAAAGAAAAAAGAAAGAGATTCGTAAAGACAACGTGAGAGACAAGCCAAACTATAGTAGCAAAATTACAACCCGTGGGGTCGAAAAACGAAAGGGCTATTCGAGAAATTTAAGAAAACCTTGAAGCATTCACATGGATGATTCACAATTTACGGATTTGTCGATGCTACTATCATTAGGTGCACGTAATTTCTTTTGCCAGAAAATTATAGCTGTGCTCGTATTATGTTTAAGCATTCGATTATCAATGGCTATATATCGATATTTAATAACCATCGACAACTTGCTTAAGTATAACATGGTAATGGATGGAAAAGATTTAAGAGCTCATTTGCAGCTGAAATGCCATCCCTTTGGGACCAAAATTGAAAACTAAAAGGCCGAAGAGAGACTATTTCTCTAAATTTCATTTCATAAAGAAGTGTGGCTGTATTGTGAGTAACCTAGCCGATGTAATAATTGTCCTCGAGTACGCTCGTCCCCTGTTGGTCTCTCAATTTTGTGCAATGGCCAGGTGCGAAAATGCGCTGGACCACGTGCGAATATGACATAATGCATAGACGTGAAACGGGACAATTGCGAGATGGTGACTGAACTTACGAACTTGACTTACGAACGAATGAAAATCGCTCGTTTTGCGATACGAGTCCGCGTACGAGGGAGTCGACGAAATAGCTAGAAGAAAGCGAGTCTATGTGCAATGGTTGATTGCAATCAGGACATTTTGTCCTGTCGTCACGATCGAACGCGAAAGAAGCATCGAGTGGACAAACCGCGCAACCGTCTATGCATCGTCGCGTCTCAGCATGTGCGTGTCACACTAGGACTAAGTTGTGAGATAATCGATTGCACAACGCGTCCTAATCAGCTTGAACAAGGAATCAAGGAAATTGAATGATATATACAATGCTGTTGAGATTTTTATCCCGATTCTTGACGATCGAGTACGAGAAAACCTGATTTCTGAGCTCCGTCGACGAGTTGCCAATTCTACAACATAGAACTTTATCGAGTCGTGGGTGCTCGTGACGTGCGCGGTTAAAGCAACAAATAAAGGAAATTTAGTTGGATAATGAAGATAATAGTGAATAGATAGAAGATAATAATGAATGAAGAGTGAACGCGCATAAATATCGCGGACACTTGATGGGGGAAGGGGGAAAGTTATAGCTTCTTCTAAACATATTATATTGTCGGTCACCGATAGTCCCACGGCTCCCATTAACAACCGATCGGTTGTTTTATTTCTTATTAAAAACGTAATTAAAAATCTTGATTATTAAATGTCCTGACCTTATTATTTATTAAGAAAAAAGTGCCTCTCAGTAATAGTTTTACGAAATTAATCGAAATCTTTGATGTTTAATGGATAATTTGATATCTGATAGAATTTGAACGTAGAGAAAGAGTAATCAATACTATATTAAAAATTGCTTACAATAATTTATCATGTAAAGTACTTATACGTTTTATGTATATTACAGATGTATATTGAAAGTACTTATTATTTACACTTTTTCATCCATTACCGAATATATTATTATTATTAATTAAACGTTATTACCAAAAGCTTTTGGAAATTTAGTACCATGACTATTCTTATCATTCGAATATCGGATACATTTTTTTTTTTTTTGTCAATTTGATAATGCACGCTCGATTAATTTAATATTACTTTTTAATGTAAAACGACGGCTCCTCCTCCCTCCTCCCAATCGCCTAATATATTTATACGAGAGCACATTACATTAGTACATTAAAAACTGAAATCAATAAAATTCAGTTAATCGATTAATTCATTACAGTCTCTGACTTACTTAAAACCACCTGTTTTTGAATAATTACACCATGAAATGCTTTTTAATTCGAGAGAAAAATGTATAAAGTCATAGGCAAATGTATTGAACGCGCCTTCAACTGCACATTGGCAATGCAAAAATTGCATCTTTAATAGCAATATTTCACCGTATACCCTACACAAACGTGCCCACATTGAAAATTTTTTAATACTAATATATTTACTCGTAACTGTTTTGACACTTTAGTAATGATAATCGTTTCGGCTCCAATGTATGGCATGTAAATAGAATAATTTACCGAGCATCTGACAAGAGTGTCGAAGCCCAGCCTCTACAAAAACCTCCCCCCATCGATAGTTCAAATTACCGCGTCACCTCAATTTCAGAAAATCATTACGATTTCGAGTCGAGAGTTTATTCATACGCACTGTCAATATACTGCGAATCGTGATAATGATTCACGTTTGCATAAATAATCCGTGATATATTAAGGGGAGGTCGAATTGTCTCAGCTAACAATTCAACGAATGTAATACCAACGAGTAAGCGTAAGTCCGTTACGACAAACAAAATTATAAATCATTTTTATTACATGTTTCTTAATCTCGGGAATTTTTTATTAATCAGGCGTATCAGTAGAAGGATACTTAGCATCATCGTAAAATCGATTTAACTCGTTTTAATAATGGTGCTCGCTAAAAGTACACAATCGCTCGATCGTCCAATTAACATAGCATAATCGTGTAATAATTAATTTAAAATTTGGACTTAACACCTTACGAGTGCAGGGAAATAAATTTCGAAAACTACCAAACCCACGGCCTTACCTCGGCTCGATAAAAATTCCCGTCTATTAATATCAGCAATATACCATCTTATAACATTTCATCTAAAATTTATAAATTATTAATATTAGTATTAGTATTATTTAATGATATAATCGAATTATTCCGTTCGCCTATCTCGTTTATCATTGCCATTAATTTTCGAACCATATTCTCCTTAATATGCGCGGCTAAATTTTCACAAAAATATCTTTCTAATTAAATAGCTAATGTTCTTTAAACTCTAATCCTCCGCCGTCTCCATTCATCTCCCCCCTGCCCCCCCTTTCCCTCCCCCGACACCTCCCCTTACCCTCCCCTCCCCTTCCCCCCCACTCATCCACTCACCGCGCAGCCACTAACTCTCTTAATCGCCCGTCCCGTCTCTCTTCCACGCATAACTCGCGCGGGAAACGAACGAGCGAGATGGGGATAGGCTGGCGGCGATAACACTACACTAGAGGGTCGAAGGGTCTACTCGCCCGAGTACTCGCCTCTACAATGGTAATATCTGGCGACTTAAGTAATGGATACTATAATAGCGATAATGTGGCTGGCCCGAGCATTCGCCGGTCTTTTACTCGGCGCAGGCGCTTCGGCGAACTATACTCGGCTAAATGATGGATTGCTCCGCGGGCTCGTGTGTTGCGACTCTTGGAATGTGCGTGGCATATAGGCGAGGGTGTAGATGAGCGAGTGTGCGTGTGGGATGCAGCCAATTCAATTTCTCATTTTGACCGGCCGGAGTGAGAGACGTACATATTATTGCTCGCTCTCCGTCTATCGTATTCTTTTTGCTCCGCGCGACGTTGACGAGGATATGAGGAAAGCCGAGCTAAAGAAGTAAATGGAAATTCCCGTTTCCTAATGTAAGGCGCAATCAATTTCTCGTAGACCGAGGAGCGCTGAAGTGGTGGCAACCAGTTGGAAAATACGTTTCCTTTTCCAGTAATGCCAAGAGAGCGGAATGACGTGGCGCTGTCGGCAGCGGGGATGAGCGCGAAAGGCAAAAGAGGATAAAGTGACAAAGAAACATAAATGGGACGGGATGCGAGGGAAGGGAGGATTAAAGGGTTGGATTAGTAAGGGATGCGAGGGAAAGGAGGACGAAGGTGAGGCAATATAGAAATATTGATGATAAAGAATGGAAGGAAGGAAGGAAGGAAGGAAGGAAGGAAGGAAGGAAGGAAGGAAGGAAGGCAAGTAGAGAATATGGTGAAAGCGTGCGAGAGGGAATGAGGAGAAAATTGAAAATCATTCAAGCTGTCGCAACTTTCTTAATTCCGAGGATCGTTGGTGGACATCCAAAAACTAAAGTTACATTATTCAAGTGAATGTAAGCACTCCTCTCTCTCTCTCTCTCTCTCTCTCTCTCTCTCTCTCTCTCTCTCTCTCATCTCTCATCTCTCTCTCCGTCTCCGTCTCCGTCTCCGTCTCTCCCTATATTTTAACATCTTGTTCGACAGGCTTGGCAGTATATTCAGTAGGCGAACCTTCATCCTATGCTCTTATTACCTAACATTGTTATCAAATATTGTTATGTGTATTATTTAACGAATAGACGCATTCATAAAAGAATCATCAGTTTTTATTATATTCTTACCCGTTGCTAAAATTCAATAATATAATATTATAAAGCAATTTCACATATTAATTTACCGTCGATATTGAGAATTTGTTTTTCTAAAGTAATTTTCTTTAAAGAGACATTTTAACTCTCAGGTAATTGTTTAATAAGCTATTGTAAAAATGAATTTGTAATTTCGATGAGAATTAATTTTTCGTATGTTTTCATAAGTATCAAACATTAATTAATCATACTTGAACGAGGTTCTATTTATAATTGAATATTAATATTATAATTGAAAATTAATAACTGTAAAAATATAATTTAACATAAATCTCTAGAAAATGACGAGTCTTTGATATAATTATTATTTTAAGATAAAATAGAAATGTAAGGTAAGTTTTAAGATAAAAAAAATACGTTATTCGTCATTCAGAAAAAATATAGGAAAATTTGTCAAGAATTATGTGACAAGAAGATAAAAATAAGTAAGCAATCATTGTTATTTGTACAATGGATATTTTTCATTGATTTAAGTGGCAGAGATAAAGTTTTTCATCATATAATAATTTTTCATAAATATAGGTAATTTTTAATTACTTTAGCTTTATTTTGTAGGAGAAACGTGACGATTCATAGAGAATTATATTAACCAAAGCTACATTAATGGTTGCATTGGCATAAATTATACGTTTGTTGTTTGAACGAACGAGGTGCGCATTTAAATTTTAAGAATATTTGACATTTATAATTAAGGGATTTAAATGTACCATAAGTTGTTTTACTAACTAATATCTTCTTTCATCCGGAGATGTAATTTTAAAGTATGAAAACATAAAAAGAAATATAAACTTTTTAATTGCTGTGCAGAAAAAGTAGCAAAGAAAGTAGCAACTCTGAGTATGCCAATGTTTATTAATACTGTCTTCCAATTGCAGAAGATTTTGTAGAAACTAACGAATGAAGTTACAGGGTGGAGAGTAAGCTCGGTATGTGTGTATGGGTTATATAATCGTAGGGGGGTGGGAGAGAGAGAGAGAGAGAGAGAGAGAGAGTAAGGGAATACTGGTATTCTAGAAACTACGTATCTCTGCATCTTAAACCTCATTGCGTGTAAAACAGACTTAGTTTCGTAAGCCACATCTCGTGAGCTCATTTCATTGTATAGAAACGCGCATGTACGCATTGCGTATTTTCTCTCTTTCTTTCTCTTCTCTTCTACTTTACATTTATATACCTATCCATACTCGTCTCTCGTTTCTCACTCGCTCCTCTCGCTCTCGCACTCTTGTGGGCGCATCTTCCTCTATCGTCCAGTGGTCTCAAAGGTACGGAAATAACATTGGTTTGGCGTTCACACCACAATAGGATTAATTCTAGAGATTTAGGACTCTGGAAACGAACTTTGTGACAGCGGTGTCCAAAGCAGACATTTACAAGTTATTTTCTTGTATAAGTGAGTTTGTTCGATTAATGATATGTTTTTTAATTAAATAGACAAAAAAAAGAAAAAAGAAAAGAAAAAAGAAAGAAAAAAAAAATACAAAAACACAAAAATAAAATTGAAACATGTAATACAACATTAATTAAACAAGAATTATATTTGTAATCATTTGTTCTCATTACTTGTAAGTATTATTATTCACATGTTACTTGGTCATTATCAAAAAAAAAAAAATAAATACTGTTGTACGTATAGTACGTGAGAATTTTTGCACAGGAGAACAATGACAATCAAGACGTAAGAAGAAAGCACATAAATAATAACAGCTAATGCGTAAATTAATGATATCACATAATTCAAATACTCCATACATCCGACTAAATAATGATAAAGAAAAATATTTTATTAACATTACATATAAATAGCCTACACTATTTTTATTCCTAATTCCAAAGCTCTCAGATTATTTAATTAATAAAAGAAGCGATATTCTCATTACTTGAATGTTTCATTGTGTTGTTTTTTATTATTAATTTTTTTTTTCTTTTTTTTTTTTTTCTTTCAAAGTTCCAACAAAGTTTTATATAATCGTTTTATTAAAGTTTGCAAGAACAACGACAAATATATATATGGGATGTAATTGATTGTTCTCGACTAAGCAGATATTTTCGCATCGTTGGATCGGTTTACGGTTTTACAGCGCGTCTCGGCCTTCGTCGGGGCAGTCATTTCGAATTCAAATCCGCGCGCGGCTCCGTGGCGTAGAAAATTCATGTGTCCGCCCGAAGGGAGCGAGAAGTATTATATAAGAGGCTAGGGCATGGAACTTGGACCTGTTGAGCTTGGCGCATGTAGATTAATAATCCGAGGTCGAACAGCGCGAACGTACCTGCTCTCTCATTTCGTTTAAAATAATCGAGTTAATCCTCGCACTGGCCGAACCTCCTAATTGTGACGAACGGTCCTATTGGGCAACTATCTCTTTTTCATGCATCAAGAAAATTAATTCGAGTGAAAATGATATAGGGAGGAGAAGCGTAGTCGAAACAATTGCTGCATTGCCGACGTAGCCATACCGGAAGTCGTTAGGCTCCATTGCTTTAACGTCGATTAAGTATTATGTAGAGTTGGACGATAAGCTCCACTTCACTGCATCAGAGTGAAGTATTGTCGGTTGATAATCAAAGTCGTTATATTATCAAAGATACTGACTATTTAATTATAAAATGCTCAAAGTTTAAGACACTGCTGGGTGGCATAGAGAAGGCGAGGATATTCTCTGGACATCCGGACGTTTTAATAGCCCGCAGCAACGAACATTCGTGCACAGTCTCTCTCCTTCTCTTTCTCATGCGCGCGCGCGCGCGCGCGCACTCTCGTACGAGACACACACACACACGCACGCACGCGCACGCACGCGCACAAACACGCACACACAGAGAGAGGTGGAATAGAAGACGTTACGTAAGTGATCTGCGCGTCGTAGTCGAGCACCTTTGGCCTCCAACAGTTCCCAATACTGATTGAACTGCAGGCTGCTGGAACAATCTCTCCGCTGTTCCGTAAACTGGACTTTCAGGGGTGAGCCGCGCATACCGATTCGCCTCCTCTCCGTTCTCACGTACCCATTGTCGCAAAGCCAATTGAACTCGACTTGGACAAAACACGACATTGACGTGACGTTCCATAAATATGCATTTTGCAAATTCTGTACTCAACTTCCGTTGCGGAGTCGGAGTAATAAATCATTGACTGCGCTACTCAAGACCTCCCTCTCCATCACTTTAGCGGGGAAACCACCAAATTGCAGAACCCAAGGACGAAGGCTAATTCACACGTGTCTGGAACCTCGAACTCCGCTGCGGCGAAATATATACATAAATTTAACCACGTAGTCCTCGGCCCAGTCAGCAACTTTACGCAGCCACGTAAGGATATGGTATCTATTCTCGATGTTATGCTACGATAGACGCGCGAACGAACACACACACACACACACACACACACACAAAACAAACAAACAAACAAACAAACAAACAAACAAACAAACAAATATATACGCGTGCACAAAAGCACAAACACAAATAATCCACGTCACGGTATTATTAAACGGCATCAAGTAGCAGGCAGTTTTATCCTGATGACCTTAAGTACTTTTATGACAATTGGGCGAGAACTTCTGTTGCTGGGATTGATGGAGTGGCGGCCGATTATCCTTCCTTTGATTTGTCAATTTTCCTCGTCCTCTCCATGGATCAGATGACTCGCTCAAAGTTTACTCAAGTACGAGACTTTTATTGTCAAGTGTCGTATTGCTGAGTTTACATGCGTCCTTTAATTATAAATGTTTACTTGGTTTTTATTGATTATCTTTCAGGAGTTACAATAATTTTCCACAAATATTTTCTCTATATTTGTTGATTGTATTTTGTTGATAATTTCGTGGATGAAACCAAGGACATGCGATTGTCATTATTAACGAGTTTATAATCAACTCTCTCGCTGATTGCAAAATTATGCGATTTCAAAGAATTAGACTGTTTTTGGCACTTTAGCGCCAGTTCTGTACCATAGTTTTTTTTGTTTTTTTTTTTGTTTTTTTTTTGTTTTTTTTTTACCACGAATCTTATTATTTGTTACGATAACGACGACATTTTCAAACGATATATAGATTTTTCCAAAATAAGCATACATATTCCAATCTTTTTTTTTTGCTTTTCTATTTTAAGAATAGAAGCGCTATAATTGCCTGGCGTTTCAGATATATTAACTTATCAATTTTTAGCAAGTTGATGAAAATTTTATTATCTCATCAGTGGTATTTTTGTTTTCTTATACTCTTTAGAAATTTCGACATTGCAATTTCACGCGCCATTAAAACGCACTTGATAAATTAAAGGCTCTTCATAGGAAAATAGAAGAACCCCAAAGCATGCATAATCATATATCTTCGACTTCCAATTCTTCCACGACCCTTTCCTCCATTTCACTGCTCACCCCTGGCCCTCACCACCAGTCACCACAGCCACCCTGAAAAACGCTATCACAACACAGCCAAGTAGCGATCCCGATCGATGACGCGCATGTTTATTACAACGGGCGTTGATAATAGCCTCGCGTTTCCATGCATCGGTAATTCGTTTGCAATACCCGTGTGCGTACCTTGCACTTTGGTCCAGCAATGATGCAGAAACGCGGGGTGGACTGCCTATGCCCACATATGCGCGGCTTCGGCTCCACGAAGGTTGACATTTTCATGAAGCGGAAGCACGCGTTGGCTTTTACATCTGGCGAGTGACGATGAGCGAGGCTGTCGAGTGGATGGTGCCGAGGACGATTAGTAGCGCTCCTCGCTCATAATACAGCCGGCAAGGATGAATTAATGTCCATAGGGGACGGGCGCTTATAGGCAAATCAAACGTTCGCATTGCCGGTCCAGCCGACTGGAAATCTGCTAGTCCAAAGAGCGAGAGGTGCTACGGGGGAATTTATAAATTGTACGGTTAAACAGGGCATTTGAAAGCCGCAAGAATGTGAGGGAAAATGAGCCGAATATCGAGATATACCCTCTATGAAAATGTCTCGCCTAGCGATTTTATTACTCGCTGATGAATAAATTTAACCTATCATTTATTTATTCATTGTGCTTAAAATGGTTATTTTAAATGTAAAGTGCTTGTGGCTACGAGATACTATCGGCCGTATTCGATCGATTGCTTTAATTTAATATTTACCTAATTTTCCGTAAATACTATTCCGATCGCCTTATCATTAATAAAAAATTACTCTGCTATTTGTTGATGATTTTCATTCGATCGCAGCAACAAAATAAATAACAAACGAGAAAAAAAAGCAAAGAAAACACGTCGAGTTAGCGGTAATTTAGCGTGTAACGGGCCTTTCTTGTATACGTCTTCCGTTTATTGTTGAGGGGGGTGGGGTGGGGGTGGGGAGGTGGGGTGAGTGAGCGATGGAGCTATGGATGTATCCAACCAAAACAAAGACATTAACAAGAGCAGCACGTATGGAATCTATAAAGTTGATTGCGCCGATCACCACATGCGCTCTCGGATCGTTTCGCAACTTCAAAATGCTTGATTTATTAATAGGGAGCGTGAAACCGCTTGGGAACTATATTTTCGTACTTGAAATTCATCCCTCGATTTCTTCAGCCTACATCTTCGCGGTCGTCCTGTCATTACGTCATTCTATACTCCACGACACTACAATTGTTTATTTTATTCAATTGGCCTATCGTTCGCGTCATCATGCTCCCCCCTATCGAGTCACTTCACCGGTTTTAATATTCTCCATCTAAAGTTAGGTTACTCGACAGACTCGACACTTTTATTTTATTTTTAGTCAGCTGTATTATTTCGCGAGGGAAATCTCTGCCCTTATTACAATTTATTATTCTTACATGCACATCGAACGATATCATCGATACGATAAATTAACTCACTCTATTCCCCCTACAATTAACTCGAATCTTTCAACGACCGTCCGATTATAGGATTAACGCAATGATCCAGGCGTCTTCTTTTAAAAACATTTTATATTTGTTCGTCTTATAAATTTATTCAATGTTCAGCTGAATGAACATAACGATGTATGCCGATGTATTATTGATTTATTAGTAGTATGACAATATATATGTTTTGACTGCTAATGCTTTATTATCGGGTAGGAACAATTCATGGTTGTGCTAAGCTTCGTTCATTTATCGCATCGTCGAATAATTTCTTTGATTTTTTTTACTTTCCAATAGATAATTATTTCTCTCTGACGCTAACTGTTGTATAATTGTTTTTGTTTTGTTATGGGAGCAGCGTTTAAGCCGAAACTAAGGCTAATAAAACCATAAGTTACTAAGCCCCTCGCGTCACATACATAAATTAATCATCGTCGTCATGATGGATGAAAAAAGTAAATGACTTCAAAAATACTCGCGTTCGGTTGCCGAATTTGAATGTAAAACTTTTAAACAACATGACTACTGCAAGCATATCCTTCATAATGAAATAAATATTAAAATACACATAATAGGATAATGATTTTTCAAGAATGAATACGCGAAAACACGCGCACGCGTCGCGAGAAACGTAAAATCCCGTGAACCATCAATTTTATAATATTTCGTCGTCTTTGTATTACAATAATAATATTAAATAAAAGCGCTCATTCTCATATCGCTTATTTAACAATGTAAGTATCAACGAGAGATTTGTAATAATTTTATTTCACAATCAACATTAATACAATATTACGAATAATTCCATCCGCATTAATATTTATCATTGCAATCAGTTTTCCATACATTTTAACTTTCAACAAATAAAGAAATAAACATATAATTAATAAATGCATCATTCTTCAATTTTTCCAATTTAAAATGATTCTAGCACATTTTGCTTACATAAATTGACATAAATTATCGCCCCTTTCACCGCGACATACGTACGTATAAATTATATGCGTAATCAAATGTTACTTTATTATTTATTTATTTTATTTTTTATTTCATTTATTATTATTTCCTTTTTTTTTTTTTCAACAGTTCTTCATTTCAGTAATAAAAGCTTATACGGTTGTACCTACATGGAGTCTAATTTCAATGCACAAGTCAAGCGTAAAATTTAATTTACATATTTATCTTTAAAGTTGTACTTGAATATTGATGGCTTTGTGTGTTTTTAATGTAGTATTTAAAAATGAGCTGAAAAATGGATTTAATGACATAACATCGATGACAAATGCGTGATTACACAATCGCTCAAATCCATATAGATTATTAAATAAAATTTCGGTAGTCGGACGAATGCAATGGGATTTTGTTGATTAAATATTCGCATTATAATAATGCATGATGCAGTGAAATATAGGGCTATTTCACTTTAACTATGAATCTCTGTATTACTGTATTTTAAAAGCTTTAATAACATAATGTATGTTGATACAAAATACATTTATAATCGTAGCTCCTAACTTTTGATGTTTAATAGATTATTGAAAATATGATTTTAAGATAGGCAGATCAATATATTTGGAAATATTTATATGGAAAGAAGAAACGATATTATATCCAATATTGTGTATAAATTAATTTTTATACAAATACATCTTTGCATCTATAATGTTACAGAAGATTACATTTTAATTGTATTTCAAATTTTTTTAACAATCCAATTTTCGTTATAAAAAAAAAAAAAAAAAAAAAAAGAAAAAAGAAGTTGCAAAATAAAGAAAAAATTTTTTTCTCACGTATGTAGCAAAGAAATAAAAAAATTAAAATAAAGGTAAATAAAGAGCTTGGCCCTTTATTATAATATTATGTCTGATTGTACATCGATATCAATTAATCGTTGAAAGTTTAAAACAAACTATATTGCAAGATAACATTACTTTAATTGACAATTTCTCGCCTCCTCTCTAAGCTAAATTTATGGCTAACCAAAGATAAAATTACAATTTACTGCTCTGTAAATATAAATAAAATATTATTATTTAAATAATTTATACTTGTATTCAGCTTTACTTAATTGTCAATTTATCATTCGGCATTTATCGAAATTCAGGATTCATTATTCAGGATGTATTATTAATTCTTTAACTCGACTAATCGCATTAATAATACGATATCCCACTTATTTATTTGGTTATGAATGAATATATCAATAATTATATCAAAACAATATTCGCATGTATTCAATTTTTAAATTAAACTTAAATTTTTAACTCCACCTTGATGGAACTTATCACCTTATCATATATAGTAATTGTAATCTCTTAATCTTGACGGATGGTTGACACCGACTGAATAGCACGAACGACGTAGCGACTTGAATTACCTTCGACCGCTAATGAAATAAAGAACAAGCAATTTCAATTTTAATTTAAGAAGAGCAGGTTAATGCTAATGGGCATTTCGGTGCCACATTGACAATGCAATAGGAACAGCTTGCGGATATACGATCGATGACTAGTGACAACTATTGGCAGCATAGGTCAGGGAAAGGGATGCCGCCGAGTGGCCAATTGAGAGCAACAAATGCCAAGACGACTAGACGAATAGAGGCTGTGGCCATGCAAATACTCTCTGTCAAAACAATTTAATATAAAATTTGCCATTATGTATCGGGCGTTGTTTTATTTATCTAATCTCTACATATAATTGAAATCGGGTTTAATTTGTGTTGATGCGATATAGGAATATCGAACATAATATTGTATTATTATGTGCTCGACGGTAATGTTTCAATTGCTTATCGAGCAGTGCAATATTATATAATATGTAAAGTGCAAAATGCCATTAACAATCGCAAAAGTATCGTCGAGTATTTCATTTATAAATGTGGTTATTATTATTTTTAGTAACTTTATTTCATATTGGCATAAGCCAAAAAGTACTTGTTAAATTATCGACATTAATCAATGTGGATGCGCTTGTTAGTGATAATATGCTCTACTTAAATTCTATCCAACCGCTTGTTACACAATATTAAGACACGCAAATTTATGTTATTTTATTACAAATAATAATAAATGGCAATTAATCAATAATAAAATCAAATAAAAGCGTCGATGAAATATGTTTGGAAATTAATTAAACAAAATGGAATGAAATAGGCACGAAATACGATATTTGAGCTATCAAAGACCTTCGGAAACTGCTGACAAGAACAATTTTGAATTTGTCGTATCTAGATATTTAGCTAGAGTATTTATTTCACATTTTCACGATTCGCGGAGATTTTATTGCCAAATTTTATGAAAATATTACCTTTTAATAATAGGCAACGATACGCGTTTGAATGGTAAATCAAGTATCGGACGTAAGATAACGCGTATTATTAATCAAGCAATTTTTTAAAAAAATTTTATTCCTTTTTAATAAAATAAATTGCCTAATGAAATGTCATTCATAAAATACTATTTCATCGAGCCAAACGTACAATTTCTATATAAATTGCGTAAGCACTTTATTCATTAAAATTGATAGACCTTTGAACATTTAAATGGCAGATCTATACATTTTTCATACTATCATCGTGAATATCATAAAATAAAAATTGATAAATGAATTGATGAACTTGGATGGCGAATCTTAAAAAAAAAAAAATTTCTTACGTCGTTGCCTTTAAACAGATAGAAAAACTGAAATACTGTTTCAATAGTCAAGAATTCGCTTGCTTCTCTCTCTCTCTCTCTCTCTCTCTCTCTCTCTCTCTCTCTCTCTCCCTCTCAAATGTTAGCCAATCGCGCAGGCTGTTTTGACTCCTTCGAGTGTAGACTCGGGTCGCGTGACTCGTGATTCGCTTAGTAGTTCATTTTGCACGGAGGCCATCGTGCATCAAGCCGCGTTTACGAAATTCAATGTACATCGGCATATTGTCGTGGCGACTGGGAGAAACTGACAAAGACTGGGAGAAGGAAGGGACGAGGCTGAGCCATCCCTTAGCCCTGCTCAGCGTCGCTACGTTGGTCGACCTGCTGATATCGAACAGAGTTTCCTAATCTCTTTTTATAGTTTGTAACTGGCTGTGTCTCCGAAGCGTGACTGGCAACCCGAACCCGCTACCTCTCTCCTTCTCGCCTTATCCTTGGCTCATTCTCGTCTGCCTGATGTTGCTGCGCATCAATGTCCTAATACTCATATACATCCGATCTCGTACGGCAAATTGGATGTTGACTGCTACATCATTTTCGACATAACAATATACATTTACCATTCATTGAGTCTACTCTCCTCGCGTCTTTTTAAAAGACGAAGATGAAAAAAATCGAAGATGAAACAATGTTAAGAATATTCGGTATTCTGTATTCTTTATGCGGATATATTCTTTTTAAAATCAGGTTAAAGATCAGCTTCGTCGCCTCGTTCATACAGAAGCGTTAAAAATAATTTTATTTTATTCTGTCACGGAGAGACATATTTACCGAATGTCTATGTTTGATTAAAGACACATGAATTGACAATTCTATTCTATCTTTTTTTTTTTTTTTTTTTTTTTTTTTTTTTTTTTTAAATCATATCGTCGCTGATAAGTAAATGAATGAACATGAGATAATTAACTGAAGGGGATAAAAATTGGAGTATTTAGATAAAATTTACTATGCTAACAAATGATAATTACTATAAAAATGAGACTAATTCAACACGATATTCACAGCTCGAATTTGAAGTGTAATATTGATAATTTTTTGAAATAGAATGTTGTTGAAAATTTATAGTTGTCTAACCTAAAATCTCGACTGAAAATAGTTGAAAGTGATGCATATACATTTGAAAATTATATACGAATCACCCAACGTATATAAATTTTTTTTCGTCTTTTTTCTTTATTATGGTGGATAGAGCTAAGTTATGAAAAATCGTCCCAATTTTTCCAATCGCATCATTTTAATCCAATCGAAATGAATGAAAAATACAATGACGCGCATTACGTTATCGTAATATATTCTATACTTGTGTTGATTATATCGTATTATAATACTACTAATGCATTACATGCTTATGGAAATACTGCAATCACATTAAAATTTCATAAATCATGTATTAATTCGTTTAATAATTGATAAGAATAATACACTGCTTATCATTATTGGTTAAATTATGAGAAAGGGAGCGAGAGTGAGAGAGAGTGAGAGAGTGAGAGAGTGAGTAAGAGAGAGAGAGAGAGAGAGAGAGAGAGAGAGAAACGGTTAAAAATGAAAAGCTTATCGAGATATCTAAAAATTGTTTTATGCATGTGCCGATTATACAGATTAGTCTCTACCTATGATCTTGCATGAATATATCTTGCGGAATTTAGTTACGATAATGAGTGTATAGATTAACCTACTTTTAGATATAAGCAAACCAACGACACGAATTGTGACTTTAAAGCCGTCCTATGCATATGAAGTGGCTACTACAAGTTTGATGTGTACCGCGACTTTATTATACAAACCTTTATGTAAATCTCTCAAAGCAGTTATATATATAAATATATATATATGTCATATTATGGACCAGTAATATGATGAAACAATTTTATTACAATTTTTTTTTTTTAATGTGATAAGCATTAAGACTGATTATCGTATGACGTGATATTAATTTTGAATAAATGTGCCAGCAAGGGAATTTATTTTTATGTACTTGTAAAGATCGTTTGATCTATAAGTCGATCATTTATAATAATAGTATTATAAATTACTCTCACCTTTTAGCATTTCTGAATAATTCGCAAGTAAAAATGGGACTGCAAATTGATTATCAGTAGCGAGGAGCATTCTTGTACTGCAAATTTCTTTTCTCCGCTTGATTAGCACCCATTATTCGAATTGCAAATACTTGCTCTCTCTCTCTCTCTCTCTCTCTCTCTCTCTCTCTCTCTCTCTCTCTCTGTGCGTGTGCGTGTTTCTATGTCCGTGAAAGACTCCGTTTATGTACATCGGAATGCGTTCCGGAATTCTTGAGCTAATCGACCATTCCACTCTTGTGTAGGCGAAGAAGGGTTAAAGTGTCGCAGATAGTTTTTTCACTGATAGTCTGACATTGATTAAAATCTCAGACTGAAAGGGCGAAAGTATCGCTCGACAATTATTGAATATATCCGAGAAGCGTGATGAATTCGTCCGTGAAAAACTTTTGTGAGCTCGAACATGGATAATCGTGTTGTTGATCAAGCATGCTCAACTAGGGATTACGACGATGCTTTATCTTGCCGATTTACAAGTGTTAAAAATGTCCGAGCAGCCGTCGATTTAGCCATCTGGAATTTTATTTCTTCCGCTACTTCTAAATCACTTGCAAAGTTACTCTTCTTGAGACGAAGTCCGAGCTGATTTTGCGAACATCATGCCCAAACATTATTCTAACCACGATATGTTAACTATAAAAAAAATTAATTAAGCTTTACATTATTATTTAATTTTTACATACTAATGAATTTTAAGTGCGATCCAATTTAATTATGATTTTTTAATTAGATCGTTAATTCTTTTAGCAACATATAATAATGAGAAAAATCTAATCAAGATATTACGGGCAAAGTAAAAAAAAACTTTTTAAAATAAAATGCCCACACTATATATCTTATTATATAGCAATTAAATATTCTAAATTTTACTTCCAATTTTAATTATAAATTGTTTAACCCGTTAGGACTATGTATTCCACTAAATTTATCCTCTATTTCTTTATCTACATTTTAAAGAACATTATTAATTATTGATTTCATTTTAATTTCTCACAACGTTATTTTAAATTCGGTCGGATATTTAGTATGTACGTATGTATGTGCGTGCGTGCGTGCGTGCGTGTCGTATGTATGTGTATATTAATCTTAATCGTAAATTAAATATTTCACTAGAAATTGTATTAAATATTCCTTTTCAAAATTTAAATAAATCATCAATACCGCTAAAGCACGCATCCGAATACTTTTTTAAAAGATATCATTTATCGCATAGTTTTGCTAGTAATGCACTATGTTATTAAATATTTGTTAGTTTCGATAATAAACAACTCTAATACATTTTTAAGCGGAATTATACATACATTATTAAATTGGAACTTTCGTACATAAAAATGATCAAAATACTTTTCAATAAAAATCAATTCCTACCTCACTTCTCTCTCTCTCTCTCTCTCTCTCTCTCTCAGTACACATAGTTTTTGTTTAAAACACTGGAGGTATATATTCACGAAACATCATGTCAATGAAAATACGATCATTTTTTTTAGAGCAACGCACAAGTGAAACGTGACAGACAGGGACTATGCAAATATATATATATATATATATGTATATATGTATGTATGTATGTATGTATGTATGTATGCATGTATGTATGTATGTATGTATGTATTTATATGTATACGTATTGTTGAATGCTTCTCGTCTCTTTTCTCTTTCGTTATATATATATATATATATATATATATATATATGTCATTTATAACGACAATTTATAGAGATCCATTTATGTCCCCACCATGTCTGCAGCCTGTAGGCAAAGCGATATGTTGCGCTACTCTATTATCTATCGCCAATAAAAGCAACTTGAATATATTACAAAATTTATTGAACATTCCCCAAAAGACATGTCGTTAGAGGGATGTTAAGGAGAGTTGTTTAAAATATTTCTAAAAATAGTAATTATTTACCTTCTTAAAATGTTTTGTTTATTTAAATTTTTGATAAAAATCGTATAAATGGTGTACAAGTCTCCGATTAGAGGCTTTTCTATTAATTCAATTATGAATTTTTATGAAGTAAAATAATTATTAATTTTTAATTTTCAGACTAATAATTCAATAAAAGTGATATACACATTTCTAATCTATAATAGATTATAAACTATAAAGATATATAGATATTATATATAAGGAGATGTACAGCCAATAACAAGAAACTTCTACTCTACATGAATATTCTAATGAAATGTCTAGACATCGATTAGTGCTATTTGTTTTTAAAGTTCTTAAATTACATTTAAATGCTATTTTAATATTATATATAACTAATAATATAGATTAACTAATAACAATAATATAGTATAATAAATTATACTTATATTCAATAAATAAATATCATTATTTTTATGCAAAAAATTTATAAAAAGCATTTGCTAAATTTTTCGTTTGAAATTACATATTTATAAATTTTTCTAAACTACTGGTCAAAAATTTGAAGAAACGAAGCAATTTATGCAATATTCTTGTATATTATTGTAACAAAAGTATAAGTATTAATGAAATTAATCTGAAAATATGTATTTCTTTCTGCGTCTATACGATATATGAAATTTATAGTTATTTCTATTTAGTCGTTAATAATCATTTTTTATATATCAGAGTTTGATTAATCATTTAATCAATTTCTTAATTTTTAAATGCTATTTGTAAAGTGATATGTTATTATTATTCGTTTAAATTATTTGTTTTAATTTTTTGTATGCTTTAAAGTTTAACGTTTAAATAATTTCAACGTTCAGCGCAGATTTTATAAAATATTATAAATAATAAACGTAATGTATCTAATTTTTTGCCTAATGAATATAAGGAGGATAATATTTTTGTATAAAGTAGTTATTACATCAAGTTTTTGTAAACAAAATAAGAAAAAAAGAAAGACTATTTGACATTCTGTATACCGATATAACCGATATAACCATTATAAACTCAATTATAAATAATCATGTAATTTTAAAGTACAAAAAAAAAAGAATTATTTTAGCTCGCATATTTTAGTTTATTTCCATTAACTTCCAGTAACCGAAGAAAGGATGAAAATTCAGAATAATATTTTTATAATCATTGATAATTTGAAATTTTGAAAAAACTCATAGTACTGTTTGTTGTATTCAATTGTAATGGATAATATATAACGTCAAATTAAAATTAATATTAATATGCATCGTAACTATTAAGAAATATAATATTATAAACTGATAGCGCAAGTCAATATGAATCGCGAAGATCATTAATTTATTTATTATTCAGTATTTTGGCAATACCTTTCTATATCGTTATTTTTTTTTTTTTTTTTTTTTGTTTTTATATTTCTATCCTCGATTAATTTCAATTGTTTTAGCAAATTTGGTGTTTGTAGAATGTCCATCACTAGATACATACAATTTGAAAAATGTAATTTCACTCTCGCAAATTCTAATATTCATGTCCTGCGCCGTTATTATTCTTACTGGATAAATGAGAAGTTTATATAGATAAGAAGGTATGGTGAAACTGTCCCCGGTGACCAAAGTGCCCGGTTTGTCAGAACAACGGTTTGTAGTTTTTAGTCTTACCTTTCTTTTACTCAAGGGGTTCATTTAGTCGAAAGTATGAGGAAATTTCTCAAAAAAAGCGTTTTTATTTTTAGTACCTAAAGCAGCTCCATTAAAATTTTGTGTGTACCAGACCTATACAGATTTTATGATTCTTTCTCGAGGAAATAGACTGCATATAATATTGCGGCAGCTTATGATTTTCACATAACTCCGATGTTTATATGTATATGTAGGTTTACTAAAAAGAAACGATCAATTTTTATGATACATTATCGTAAATTTACAATGTTAAGTTTTCATGGATTTTTATTTCATGCAATAGATTAATGTACATTGATGAAAATTCATCTCCTATTCCTCGGGCTTTAAAATCGGCAATTATACTATATTATTTAAATAATATTTAACTTGCGCTATCAACATCGCACATATTCCTTTTAATAATAATAATTGTAAAATAATTTCATTTCTTAAGAAAATTAATAGTATATCTTCTTGTAGTAGTGAAGAAAAAATGTTTTTCTTTTAGTAATTATAAAGATGTATGCTTGAGACTTATTTTAATATTAATTTCAATCAATTTGGATACTTATTTTTACTAATAAGATATTAGAAATTTAAATTCATCGATTTCAATTTACCGTATTTTCTGTTTATTTATTGATTTCATCAATATGGTAATACATTTGTAATAATATATATATATATATATAATGCTATTTCTAATCATTTCACTTAAAAAAAAAAATCCTACCCATATATAAATTTCTGTATTATTAAATATTACTGAATAAATATTTGGATAAATCTATTATTTATACCATTATCATTCGTTATATACTTAGCGCTTCTTTACTGTGTACTCTTTCTTTCTAACCATTGTTTTCTTTCTCCATCTCTCTCTCTCTCTCTCTCTCTCTCTCTCTCTCTCACTCTGTCGCTCAAAACTCTTTCACTCTCTTTCTCTTCATCATCTTTTTTATTTTTCCGCTTCCTATAACTCTAATTAAATTTTATTTCTCCAAGGAAACTTCATTAATGTTTCCATTAGGATGCTGTTCAATATACATTGGCAGTAATAATAGAAGTAATGGTAATAAATCTATAATTATGCTTGAAAATTGAATCAAGAACGAAGAAATAATGTCAAATAAGGATCTTCATAAATTCGTGAAAAGTACATACTCGCAACACGAAAATATTTATTCAACATCCTTAAAAATGAATAATGTTGTTAATATTTTAATAAGCTAATTAATTCATATTCTTATAAACTAGTTAGATTTAAATAATTGGCATTGCGATAAAAAGAGGATGTAGAGTTTAAAATAATGAAAAAGTAATGGCATAAATTTATTTCTAGTAAAAAATTTAATTAATATATCACGTAATTATTAAGAATGTCGAGTCAAATCGAATGTTCTTAGCAAACACACAACTTTTATAATACATTTGTATTAAATATAAACTATACTACTGTAATAATTAAGCCAAAGAATATTTTAGTAGAATATGTATTTTTTTTATTTTAGAACCTGGATAGATTATAGAATAAAATGTAAGAAAGTAGGACTGTTTTCTAAAGATCTATGAATGTGAAAAGAACAAATTCGTGTTGGATCTACAATAAAGAGATATTTAATAAGACTTAGAAATAATCGAAAAGCAATCCCTAGAATTCGAAAAAAATTTCTAAATCGCATACATTCACACACGCACACACACACGCACACACACACGCACACACACACACACACACACACACACACATACACACACACACACACACACACACACACACAAACCAACATATATGTGGGTAATTTCAATAATCCTTCATAATATCATACATTTTATATTAAAATTCAATTTTAATTAAAAAGTATTGTATGGTAATAAAATACTTTAATAAGATTTGAATTTAAAAATTGTCACTCTGATGAAATAGATATTCGGATAGAGTATTGAAATTACAATTTTCTATTATAATAAAGTTGGACGTCTTTTAGTTTCAGCCTCCTTTATTTTTCCCTTTTCTTGCCAAAGAATTTATTCCAATCATAGTATGATTTAACTTTTTCGATGATTTTTGTAACTTTATCGACAAGCTTAGTTTAATTGGCTACGCATTTCTACTTATAATGAGAAAAGTTCAGCATGAAACACTTGAAAAGCCATCTCCTTGAAAATGTACACTACAGTTCAAGTATTTTTTTCACCGGATCTCTAGACTCCTGATAATACAACCTTCTTCAAGACAAGGATATCATCTTTCTCTAACTATTTAGTGCGGATGGAAGTGGGAATGGAAGTGCCGATTGAATTGCTTGGAGATGCGCAGTCCGTTACAAATATTTTCCTTTGTCATATTGGGAATAGCGACTTCTATTATTGAACAACTAAATGACAGCGAATATTGAACTCGACGGGCGTGGAGAAAGAGAGAGAGAGAGAGAGAGAGAGAGAGAGAGAGAGAGAGAGAAAGGGGGAAGCCGTTTCATTACCGATGTAAAATGAATTGGTAAAGATTCGTTCGTCGCATGGAAAATACCAGCTGCAAGAACTAGCAAGAAGCCGGTTTACTGATATAACTTTGATGACTCAAAGGGGTTTCACCGTCAGCGCAAGATATAACAGCTAATAAGCAAATTGCTTGATCAAATGAGGGAAAACTAATTTACGATAATTTGCAAACTGTGACTATATTAACGTTAAATGGATTAAATTTTATCTTACACATTTCGTAATTCGATATACGTGAATATTTTCGCTATTTAAGCACTTTATTTTAAATCGACGACACGATGTACCGTTCGTTATTATGTTCATTCGACTGCGAATACGGAGTCTTAGCAATATTTATCGGGTGTTAAATTAGTAAATTTTATTATACTTACGAGGTATTGCAAATCAATAGATTTAATCTAAATTTAATAAGAAATGTATCTGTCAAATGTGCAAGTGCATCGGATATTTTTACAATTAATGAAATACAAAGAAACCGTACGGCTATAATTAAATTACTGAATATGTGATAGTTGTTAATTAAACTTTTTCCTTCCTAATATTATTCATAATACATTTGAAGTCTTATGCAATTCTTCGTCCGTGTGTGGTCGTTACGGGCTTCATTTATCTGACAAGTGATATTAATAAAAGTTCTTGTCTCGGAAAGATATTTGTTTCGAGTTTGAAAATAAATCGTGAAACATTAGGATGCATATAAATAAAATAAAATAAATATATGAATATATAATATAAATGTATTAAAATCATATGAATGAAATCCATTAAGGTTTCTCTTAGCGTTCCAAGGTAGTTTATGATCTTTAGTGTAAGTATTTAATGTACATACGAATTTATATTTGCATATCAAAATATGTACTAATAATGGATAAAAATTGAAGAACATTGATGATTGCTTATCGAAGTGAGCAAGAAAAATGTATCTTTGTCTAAAATATCGTAACACGCTCTATGAGAAACTACAATTAACTGTCATATTGATTCATTTTAATTCAAATCCTTTAGATAAATTTTTAATATAATATCAAAAGGAACATTTGTAATTGAAAAGCAAAGATAAAGATGGAGATTTGAGATTTTTGTGTGAAAAAATTAATTTTTATCTTCTTCCTGCAGGCTATATTCATTAAAAAAAAAAAAAAAAAAAAAAAAAAAAAAAAAAAAAAAAAAAAAAAAAAAAAGTTATAGAAATGACAATAATCACATATTTATTATTAAATTGTAAAGTGACTATAATTAAATTCACATTAGAATATTCCATTTCAACAATAAAAAAAGAAAAGAAAGATATTTCATTTGAGCTGATTTGTATCGTAAATGTTTTTTATAATACGTGATAATACAGGACTGAATGACAATAAGAATTATCAGAATAGGAATAATAATTGGATAAAAGATCTATTTCGTTCAGATCAATCAACTGACTTCATAATTTCCATTCATTACAGCATTACACTGAAAAAAATACAGACATCATACTTTACATACTAACTATATAACTTTCTAGATGCTTACAAAAAATACATATTACGTAACATTGAGAGATGTAAGCATTTTGTGGTCGTATTAGTTGATCGTCTATGCCACTTCCCATTCGCTTGCACGTATAATTACAAATACATACGAATATTTATATGTTTGTGTGCAAACATTCTTATACCAAATAGTGCCACGTGAGTTGTCAGTGTATGAAGAATGTAAGAGGAACATTATAAATAAATGTTTTTTGAAATTGAACTTACACCCAAACACGCATACACATACATAAAGTTTATTGTTTAAATTAAAGAGTTAAAAAAATGTGTAAAAATCGATGAAAGAAGTTGAAATGTATATTCGTTAAATTAACTAGAATTAAGTTGTCATTAGTTATTTTTTTGTTCTTATTGAACAATGAATATAGTGAAAACGATAAAAAGATGAAAAAACAAATGAAAAATAATAATAAAAAAAAATAGTATATAAAATACTTAAAGCATCAAAGCTGATAAAAATCGTTGCATACTGTCAATGTAGTTTATCTTTTTTTATTCACGGCTTATATTATATAAGTTTATATTTAAAATTTATATTTTTGAAAACGTATTTAACGTAAATTTATTCCAGTTTATGATGGTATCGTCATTTTAAATAAATAGAATTATTACTCGAAACTATAATCATTATATAATTTTTTAGAGCTAAGATACGTATAATTTAGTAAATTGAAAGAGGCTATGACTAAATAAGGTTTTCTTTCTCCACTCGATTTTGCCAAAATCGAGATTCGAAACTATCCTTAATACTAATTTGTCCGCCTCCTTACTCGTCGTTTAAGTCAACAATTTTTCCAAATCCAAAGATTTTATGGCGATGGCCCTATACGACTGAGGCAATCGACGCTTCATTCTGAGGAAACAAAACATTTGAGAAAAAGAGATATTAATAAATTTACTTCTATTAATAGAAGAGAATAATTATAGGACATTTAAAAACTGCTCAAACTCGAATAAAATTTTTGTTATAAATATTTATTTTAATGTAAGGTAGCCAGGCCTTTCAGCGGGATCACCGTGGGACTTTCGTTCGCTGCAACGCCTTTGGAGTAAAATCGACGTCAGAGGATAAAAGAATCGAGGAACCGTATAGATCGGAGAAGAACAATGGGATTTTTATTCTTCAGCTGGGATGTCCTTTTCCAACTGCCTATTTACTTTATTTGCTTAACATTACGTTTTATCGAATTTGGGGCGTGAAACTCTCGTTGCTAAGTACGCGGATTCGGCGGTGATTCATAAGCTCGTAGGTGGCAATTCCGTTGCGACCAGTTACTAACCACAGAATTGATCCATATATGCGCATTGATCACCAAAGTACATGTGCGGAAGCGGCGCTATGCCATTCTTACCTACGATGCGAAAGTCAGAGCGCAATATTTGTGTAGCCTGGGAAGTGCATCTTCCTTTATCTTTCAGAGTGGACCAGTAAGGATCCGTCTTAACTCTCTTAGTTTGACATTCCCCTGACATCTTATGGGGTGGCTGTGTTTGTTTGTTTGTTTGTTTGTTTGTTGGTTGGTGTGTAAGTGCGCGTATTTCAAGATATTAACCGAACGAGCG
Organism: Ceratosolen solmsi marchali; assembly: GCF_000503995.2. Classification (NCBI taxonomy): domain Eukaryota; kingdom Metazoa; phylum Arthropoda; class Insecta; order Hymenoptera; family Agaonidae; genus Ceratosolen; species Ceratosolen solmsi. The sequence continues at coordinate 8,138,931 of NW_011948413.1, forward strand.
TGGTTATTCCACGATTACTAATGCCTTATTGTAATAACTTAATCGATAGTTTAAGGTTTCATATAAAATAATTTTCTGGTTTCGTAACTATATGTTGTAAATAAATTTCTTAATATTAATTATTTAAATATCTAAATGTATTGTTTGGCTGAAAACCAACTACTAAATTATATGTACGAAAAAGTTTGAAACTTCATATACAGTTACATACATTTATTGGGTACACGAACATTTATAAAAGAATGCAATTATTCATAAAAATTAAAAGAGCGCTTACAATAGTTTAAATAGTTTTTGTTCTATAATTAGAGTCTTAAACCAAAAAAAGTTGCGTAAAAGTACTTTTAAAGTACAAAAATCATAGGTATACATAATGCAGATTAAGCTCTCGAATTCCAATTAAGAATTTTGGATTTTCATGATTTATTTTGTTACCAAAAAAAAAAGACAAAATTCATATAACCATTATTCATTTTAATATAATTGAAAAATATTAAAAATTCAAAAACATAATTATATAGTTTGAAATAATGATTATGAAGACCACTGTTTACAATTCATATGAAATTAAATAAAAATCTTCCAATGCTTTTAATACAGATTTTAACAAAAAAGATTTGAATACATAAATCATATAATACTATTAAGAGTATTATTTAATATAATTCACGACCACTTGTACATATTTGTATTAAAATTGTATAAATAAAATGATTTAAATACTTTATTTGAAATGTAGTTTTATACTTATGCAATTAATTATGAAGGACATAGATGTTTAGCTAAAATTATATTTTCTATTTCATAATATTCTGAACAATAATTTTATATATTATTATTTTAAAAAGTTAAATATACTTTTGTGCTGTACTTAATAATATTTTCAGAAGATTAAACATTGCTATTATTACATAAACTAACAGAATTATAATAATTATTACTGAGCATAATTTAATCTTTGATTTAATTAAATTTAAAATAAATCAAGAAATAATGAGAAAGCTCAGGGTTAAAAGTAAGAAGATAGATAGATAGATAGATAGATAGATAGATAGAGAGAGAGAGAGAGAGAGAGAGAGAGAGAGAGAGAGAGAGAGAGAGAGAGAGAAAAATCTTTTTTGAAAACTTTATGTACTTTTATAAGCGACATGGTTATAAAGATACTTTGGCAACAGTCGTTGGTTTGGTTGCTGGTTGAGATTTTATAGAATAATTATGATGTTGGAAGAACAATTTTAACAATTTTCCAAAGAAACTATTACGTACTATGAAAGTAATATAAATAAGGAACGCAAATAATGTGGAGAGATATATGAAATAACAGTTAGCAGTTAATAATCAGACTAACACGTAAAGTCACGTAAAGAAGCGTAAACAGCATTTGGTTCTCTACTAATTGGCCTCCTTTTCTCTTTCTAACATTAGCTTCTTTTCATATCATATTCTGCTCTTGTTTCTCTATTTTTTTGAAATCTTATATTTTCAATGATCATTCAAGCGCAAAGGGGAGATATCCGGAGAGCAAAGTATGGCCTTCTTCCTCTCATTACAACGTAATGCTTCTCAAACGCAACGACGATTTCGTCAGCCAAAGGCGGCACAAGACTTAAGTATTTTTGCAGAATTTTAACTCAAATTGAAAATGACACTGTGGACAACTAATGGAATTTTTATTGTATGACTCGTATTGTCATCAATTGTATTTCGATGCTCAGTGAGATAGAAAAATACAATAATACATTGTTTAATAATCTTATCCGACTATTAAGAGTAATTATATTTATTAATACGAATAGAAAGTTACTGATTTTTTTAATATATTAATTTATCTGGTAAATACCCAGATGTTGCAAAATATGAAATATAATATAGACTTAATAAATAGAGTACATAACATGCGTATAAATTTAACAAAAATGTTTAAAATTCACGAGTTAAGTTACTACAAATTTAATCAGAATTATGAGATACCTTTTAAACTTTTTAAAATATTTATACTTTTTAAAATACATTAGAAAAAATTTTGATTACAGAATAAATGTATTAACATTTTTTATATAATGTTACATATTTTTTTTTTTTTTTTTTTTTTTTTTTTTTTTTTTACAACTTATAGTTATTAACAAGGAATTTATTAATGTAATGAATTAAATTTCCATTTTAATAATCTTAATGTGATTTTCTAAAGTAGTAATTTTCATAAATCTCACAAACTTTGTAACTCTATCATTTTTAATTAATACATTTGTAATTAATGATTAATTACATATATCCTTTCAAACATAATTTTCATATATTTGGTTACTTGTATCGAGTTTACCGAAATTATTGAATCAATTACTGCTAATACTAACTAATAAAGAAAAAAAAATGATATTGATTGTGTAATTTTTTTTCCTTCTTTTTAAAGAAAAAATTAAATCTAAATACAAAACATAATTCTCATTCTGGATAATATTCGTATAAATATAAAGATTACAAAAACACGTTAAAATGATCCATTCGTTAATGAGATTAACAAGTCTTTCAATATATTTGTATGATTATATTAAAAAACAAAAAAGAATAAGTAAAAAAGAAATTCGTAGAAATTTATAATAGGCAAACATTAGTTCTTTGTTTTTTATTCTTCATTGTTTATATAATATGACCGTCAATAGTACGGCATTTTTCTCTCTCTCTCTCTCTCTCTCTCTCTCTCTCTCTCTCACTCTCTCTCTCTCTCTCCTTTCGGACTTTATAGTTCACTTACACTTAACACATGACTGACTATAATGTAAAAGGCCGTTTTGTTTTCAGTTTTTCAGCCTTTAATACGCGAGTAAGCGAACCCTCTCTACTTGTTTTTATGCTGATAAAGCACTGGCCTCAACAAATATAACCAGATTGTAAATACTGCAGTTCTGCCTCGATCCGTTTATCTCTCTCCCACAATTCTCTTTCCTTCGCCCGTCCTCTCTCCTACTTCTTCGGTCTGAATCTTTCATTCCCTTTGTTTCTCTTGTTCTTCGATCATATAAAATTAACAATCTACATCGCAATATGTACGCTAATTGTAATTATCCTAATGATCAAATGTAATTAAAATTAATTTATTCAAGTGAGCAAAAAATGTAGCGAAATACCTGGATAGAAAGCCACTAGCAATATAAGAGAAATAAGAAACAAATTCAAAGAGAAAAAGATACAAGAACAAGAGCCAGTGACGAATGAAAGCATTCAATGACAAATGCTAAATTATACAAAAGGTACGATTCTTCATATTCCTTTAACCAGTAATGCAACATTATTTCTACGTATCAAAGTACAATCAACATGGTAATGATAGAATTATGAAAAAAAAGTTATTACAACTAAGAAATGAATAAAACAAAGTGGAATTACTATGATCAACTAAACTGACCATCATTCATCCTACGAATGTGTCAATGTATGACAAAATTGTGACGATGCTTTACATGACACAATCCCCGAACAGTCGGGATTTGCTCGTAATTGACTGCCAGGATTGTCACGGACATGGCTCATACTATCATTATGCGTGGCGAAGAAAAACGAGAAAAGTCGGAAAAGGGTGCCAGAGGGAGAAGATCGTAGACGGTCGTATGGAAAAAAAATAAAAAAAAATAAAACAAATTCAGTCTCCTTAGACACAAAGAAAAACATAAAATAAGAGTTTTTTTTTTTTTTTTTTTGTCATTACGAACCTGCGGCCCAATGCTCGTTACGACACGACGGATTATTTCATATTAAAAACTTCAATTATCGTTGCCACTTGGTAATATAATGTTCTATGGATACTTAATTTGCAGAAAGGTATTTAAGCTTAACTGTTCGAGTATTTATGTAAGAAACGTAATTGGCAATTATACTTCTGACGAGAATTATAGTCAACATCGAGCTTACTTGATTAGTGTGAGCCATATTGATCAGTGTGCAAGGGACATTATTGATGAAATAAATGCTGCAATATTATGTCGTATTCGACTTCTCATACTCAATCGATCCTGTCCGCATCTGAGAGTTGTGCTTTAGGTTTAAGGAGAAAGCTCGAGTTATTTATGGATTTCAGAGTCCCAAGGAAGTCGCCGCGTTGGCGCAACCATTACGGTTACCTCTACGTTACCATTATTTAACTATAGATTCTAACGGAAACTGACGCGCACGCAACTCCCAATCTATTTCACGGCATACTTTGCCGGCTTTGCTTATTGTAAGCTTAAATACGACTGTGCAATTAGTGCCGAATACTTTTAACCAAATTTCATATCTCCGTATTGGTTAAAGTTAGAGTTTAGGTGAACTTGAATGAAGATTTTGCAATATGTTATTGGATGATAATTTTTAAAATTTCACATGTTAATTTATAATATCACTACATGAGGATATGAGCTCACAATCCCAATGCCAAGCAATCCCAACAAATACAATAATTCCGCTTATTACATAACTTGTGTTGAAACGATAGTTTTGAAAACTTGTGGGTGGTTTATTTCATACAAAAGCCAAGACCTTAAAAGCCTAATCAGCGACGACCTTACTTTTAAAATTTTACATTTTGCTGTTTATGGGCTATTTCCTCGGCAATGCTGCAACTGACAGAAATTTAATTGTTTGATAATAGTGAGCGAAATTCACAATTATATCAACTATAATCAATAATAGCCGTAGTTAATTTTTCACTGTCAACGAAATTTTCTCATACGAGTTTTCATGGCTCTGATTTGTGAATGAGCACCTACAGGATATTGCAGTTGAATGTTCTCGACTGTAAAGTGTAAATTATCTCACGAACATATTTAGATGTATAATCGTTGCGCACATCTGGATGTGTCAGGAGGTGCAACTGTGTACTAAAATCATTATTATTCCTGCCCATATGATTTTTATTAATACTCGCGTTGGTCTGACTGATTCTTCTATGTAAACGCACACTACGCTAAACTGTCGGATCTGTAAAAACTTGATACGCGTATATGCTTTTACTCGTTCGAGCACCTATAGGTTTTGCTTACAAATATCGTAAGTGAAATTCATTTCATATAAATCATAGTAAATATCTAACGAGATTTAATACAATTAAGGGCAATAATTAAATTCAACCAAAGTGATTATATGAATAATCAGAAAGTAATGAAGAATAATATATCTAATTTGACTAATGATGATTCATAAAAATGAAGAGAACAAACACTGTTGTGTACTTTCTCATAGTTTGTCTAATAAAATTCTATATCTATATCTATATATAAATATCTGTGTCTGTGTGCGTGCGCGCGTGTGTCTGTCTGTCTGTCTGTCTCTCTCTCTCTCTCTCTGTGTGTGTGTGTGTGTGTGTGTGTAAATATGTAAAGATCAGTTGAAAAGTTTAGAATTCTATTTGGGTCATATTAGTCGTACGTGGATAATCTTATAATCCGAATATCATTATATCGATATAATTATTCGTTGATCTTGGCGGTCGACTCCTCTTAAATAAACAACTATCTGTAAATTTCAGAGATAAATGTAAATTCCCGTTTGATAAGTGTACCTTCGGTACGGTACGCGGAAGACTTAAAGTGCAAAACTTATATTTAATACTTTGCGAGAGTAATTACATATTGCATTTAATTTTTCCATTTATAAAGAACCTCAGGTACGGCTAAGACATTTTAGATACATTCATCCGATGATGACTTACTATTCATATTTATAAATAAATATAGATTATATAATGAAAATATATATTCCGTGACAGTTCTTTTTCTAACCAAACTCGCGCTCGAGCGATATAATTTATATTCCCATTGATATAAGGAATAATTTCATGGGAGGTAATTTTACGTGCGAATTCTCCTTCATTAAATGTGAAATTTTATTGAAAAAATTACGAAAAATAATTATTTAAATACAAATATATGTTGTGCGCGAGTGAGTGTTGCGAGTGTATGCATGCACAAGAGAAATGAGTAATGTAATCGTTTGGAGGAATATATTTACTGATAATTTGACTGTCACGTTAGCATTCAGAATTTTAGAACAAACCTTCCTTCTACAATCATATTCACTTAATTTCATTATTACAATATGGACAGCATTTTGGACTCACTATTTCATAATTTATTACATTTATACTTGAATTTTAGACATTCCAAATGTCCATAGCTTTTCTCATATACACATTGTAACCAAAAATATTTCATTTTCAGAAATGTCAATTTTAATATTGCCCTTTGTTTCGCATTTACTAATTTTTCATACTAAAACACATAATTACGATTGCCGCTACATTCACAATTATACATAATGATCAATAGTAATGCACATATGTTATACGTGACGAAACGTAGTATAGAATAATTAATATTTTAGGTAATTTTAGGTAAAGGCTAAAACAGAGATAAATTTGTCTATAGGAGAGTAAGTATATGGTAATTCTTTCACTTACCAAGATGCGGATTATTCTAATATTTTTAAAGGGCAAAATACGTAAGAAATGGTTGGATAAAATTCAATCGATAAAACGTGAAAAATTCCAATTAGATTTGGTCCAGATAGTCGTCAAGATTTCCGGGATTTATAATTTGCATAAAAGTAGCGTATTCGATACACGTAAACGTTTTATTTCAAAATCTTCTATAATTTGAATTTTGGTCATATCCATAAATAGTTCAAGTACATATTGACTTACTATTATTGATGGATAGAACGAAGTTTTTAATTGTCGGCTATGTAGTGGCGCCGCATTTTTAATATTGTAAATCCTTTGCCATTCTCAGAAAATTGCATAGAAAATCGAACTAAGAGGGTATGTTAGCTGCACGTATAAATGAATTTTATACACACGCACCGATAATCGCAAATTTACAACTTGTTCCCATAGCGACTTAATTAAACATTAACATCGTGTTTGGAACAATGTCTCACACATATCCAAGCGGCTTGTATACATAATGAAAAGGATGATACATACCTGTTTTGTATTAGACACGTGCAGAGAGGAAGCCAAGAAACAATTTCTCCTCGTTGTCGTCGTTGTCGTCGCATTGTCATGTGGATTTGATGCAGCGATGGCGGCGCGCATTCTCGTTAGACTCCTGCGGCTCACGCGATGCAACACATTAATCCCTCGGATGGTTGAAAAAAGCCAAGGATTCTAGGTTTACATTCGTGCAAGCGTCATTTATAAAATCGCACTTTACTTTCTTAAATACTCCTCGTTTTATTAAATAGTATTTATAGGATTCGCTCATCTTTTAGTGATGTTGAGAAAATTATAACAAATGTGATTTGCAATATTGAACGTACATGACTCAAGTCTAAGAATTTATTTATAGCGCAGCCAATGTAAATGTTTCCGAGTAATTAATAATTAGATTAGTGAAGTTTTATTCCTTAAAGAACGCTTGAATTCCGCGTCGAGATAAACGTTGGCAATAGATCTTGCAGGACTGGCTTTCTACGCAAAATTAAATTGAATTCTTTTCTGACATAAAATACTTCTAAACAGTAGTTGTATATTCGAGAATATGCAACTAATCTTTTTTCTTTATGGAACTATCTCGCTCTGTTAACTTAAGATATATTTACCAAGTTATACAAAATAAAATTTTAATAAATTTCCCGCTTATTAAAATTCTCGCTATTTAAAATTATTCTACGGCGTAATTCTTGATATATAAAATCATGTAAATTACATATTTTTACTATTTGTAAAACATTTTTCAATCAACTCTGTGTTGTTTAACGATAATTCGAATATAAAGACATAAAATATTTATATAATTAGCATAATAATAATTAGGTCGATTAAATTTGTTTTCTTTTTCTTTTTTATTTCGTTAAGACAAATTAACGCTCCATACGCTTCCACCCATTACCAACACACAACTTAATACATTTAATTAATTTTTATTTTACAAGCTTCGTAGTCCTTATATATATATATATATATATATATATATATATATAGGAACATTACCAGATAAATAAAGGACTAGATCAATTTACGGACTTATGTATACATAGAGTAATTCGTTGACTATTTCATCATAATCCGAGATGACTACCCCATAGCTCACGAATGCACAGCGGGACGCTTGTTATCACAAATCTCTTAGAGCTGATTTTACACCATGCGTAGGTAGTATTAATTAGAGATTCATTGTATGTATATGTTCCGTTATACAGTTGTCGCTATCATATGCTATCGTATCGAGTAATGGCGCGAGTATAGGTGACCATAGATGATAGAACTATCCACTATTTTAAAACAGCAATGGATAAAAAGTGTTTGGAAATGAATTGAAAAAACCAGTAGATAAGTGCTTAAACAAAAATATACGTATATGTGTGTAGATGCCCATTTACGCACACATCCTATGTATGTGCGGAATTCTATATTTATATATATCGAAATATATCTATAAAAATAATATATCTATACGATTAAAGGGCGAATAAATAATTGCGACTGTTATTATGAGAAATTAGAAAAAGCTTGATACATTATTTTTTCACTACATTTATTATTTCATTGGATTTTCAATTATTTTCATTCTATCAATGAAACTAATACAATAAACAGTCGATAATTAGAACTGGAAGAACTATGAAAATATGTATATGTTTTATTAAAGAATCTTTTTAAAAAAGTGAATTAATAATTCTATAAATAGGTAGATATGTATTATCAATAGTACACATTTAATTACTGATCGCCAGAAAATACTTTAACAATTTGCATCGTATAAATGAATCACGATATAAATATTCTATTGAATAAATATCTTTTTTTTCTTTTTTTTTTCAATTTTTATTTTAATCAAATTTTCAGATATCATTTTTATTAAAGACTTTTATATTAATTTAATATCTTAATAATAATAATAATAATAATAATAATAATAATAATAATAATAGAATGGAAAAAAAAGAAAAGAAGAAGCAACAAAAAACCAGTATAATTCTTGAATACATCATTTTCGATAATTCTACATTTACCTACCAAAATCCAATAAAAGAGAATGTAATTATCATCGAGAGAGAAAAAAAAAACAAATATCAATATGAATTTTAGGTATTATATACCGAAAAATATCTATAATCAAATGAATTTCGTATATGAAATATGTTGCAGGTATAGTTTCATAATAATCTTCATTTTAATTTCTTCTATCTTGATTTCAATGTTTATTTTATGTCTAAAGGTTCATCTAATGATGGGTTTTGTAATATTTATTAAATTATGCATAAAATCTCATTCATACATCATTCATCATCTTTGTTAATTATTATGTTATCATTTTCTCTTGGCAATCACTACGAATATACTGAATTAAATTACAATTTTAAAAATTAAGTATAAATAAATGAAAATCTGTACGAAAAAATACATATTTTTATTCTAATTAAGCTTTCTTTGAAGTTAGCCTTTCATTAAAAATTCATAAAATCGTACGAATAGCAAATGAAATTTTATAATTAATGAAGATTGCTAACTTTTAAATTTACCAGGGAGTATAATCATAATATCGTATAAACATTATAAGAAATAGCAAACAAAATAGAATAAAATCTCTTTCACTTCATAGGTAATTTATATTTAAACACTTCCTATAATTCCTATGTATTTTCAAATTAAAAATATTCTCTGACTTTATGCAATAAAAGATATAATCATTACAAATGCTTCCTCAATTGGTTTGATATCCGATAAATTTATGTCTCTATAAATAAATGGGAATTCATGATTCAGATATACACGAAATTGTAATAATTATCAACGATTTATTACAACTTAATATAAGATTTCAGCACTTCTCATATAAATATAAGTTTAATAGAAAAAAAAAAAAAATTTTTTTTTCTAAAACATTTGGATTTCTCAAAAAGAAAATATGATTTTTCATCATTCAATGGTAGTAGGTTTTTTGCGATTAGCCACCCCAGTAAATCCATCGTACATAAAGATTCATCTTTTCGTCTTCTAAGTGCGAAGTTCGTAAGAAATTTGGCGGATCGAAATTTGGAGTCCCGATTCGGATATATTTTCATCCGAAATACATGATATTTAATATTAATGTTTGTAAAATTAAAACTTTTAAAAGAATTTTATTCAATATATGATAATTGAGCTTACGATATTGAAAATCTACAGTTAGCAGTATTTCATTAGGGAACATAAAAAAATATTATAAATCTATAAAACAATGTCTTGTGCGCGTATTTCAAGGAAAAAGGATTTTCATTATCATACTAACGCAATAGGCATAATTATAACTATTAAAAAAGTTAAATGATCTATGCTTCAGAATTTAATAATGAATGCGTCACTTATTTTGCAAAGAGTAACTAATAAACTGGCCAATGGAATTAACGCGAAAAGGCATAAAAGAGTATATGTGAATAAAATGCTGGAAGCACTATTTTCATTTGGATGTGAGTGGATAGAGAGTCCGGTGAGGCAGCTTAGACATGATCGGCGTACGATAGAAAATAAGCGGAGGCATATTTCCTAATAAGTCATCGATATTCAACTTATACACTCTTGATGCTCAACACCGACATTTAAGCGCAACATAAGGCATTAACGCTGTAAGGTAAGAGAGTGTAGATAGGACGGCCCGATTAACCTACACAATCTAAGCTCAAACGAACTTAATAATCCGACGTATTGGTGAAAATCAATGGTACAGACAGATAACAAGCCAGAGAAAACTCAATATTGACAAAATGAAAATGTGAAATAATAAAAATGATTAGAGGTATTAGCGCCAGGAGGATGGCAATTAAATTCGTAGAAGTGGTGGGTAGGTCGTGGATTGAGGTCGGCTGCTTCGTAAACGGATAGGGCACGTTGAGTGACGTCGCCTCGCTCCTATCCCGGTAAGCTGCTGCTGCTGCTGCTGCTCGGCTCCTCTATCCCCGCGTATAACGTTAACGGGCGAGGGCGGACGGTTGGACGGACAGTTAGGTAGAGGGTGGGTCGGGCGGGATGCGGTTGGGGGGGGGGCGGTGAGGTGTTTCAAGCGAAATCCGACACATGGAAAAACATCGCGGGAGTGCGGGTCCGATGCACGGTGTACTTTTACCGTACATCCAACTAACGACGATGACTATAACGATAACTCCGCTCGCAACGTCAATTTGGAGTTATTGGAGGTTTTAGGAATGGGTGAGGGATCAGGGGGCCGCGACTTTTATACATTCGCCGCTCGCCATCAAGGCCATCGCTTAACTCTTCCCGGATTGGCTAACATCGTCCTCGGAGTTCGGCCGATGCGAGGTTTCGCAATGCCGTTACTTTCTCGCGCTATGAGGCTAATTGAATTGCAGGACAGTGTAGTGATGCCTTGTCAGCACTCCCTATGTATTTAGGCATTTATAGCACAAAGGGTGCATACGAGCTTTCAAAGATTTCCTTTTGAAAAATAATAGACGTAGCTGGGAGACGAAGAATGCTCCCTTCCAAATGTACTATAGAATTTAAGAAGACCGTTATACAAGTGAGAAGTTTGCCTTAGTTAATTCGTGTCTCGAATATGCGATTCAAGTTACAATTCAAACTATGTTCTGCAATTATATTTAATTACAGGAGTCTCGTAGAAATTGTTGTTAACCTTGTTGTGGCTTTGAAGAATTTTTAAAATGATAAAGCAACGGAGTTGATATTAAATCACATAAATAATGTAATGATAAAGGAATACAAGGCCTGTTATATTAATAACTCGTAAATATTATTTCAGAGTCTTGTACGAACATGTCTGTCAGAATATTATTGACAATTCTTCAATCCTTTCGTGCCTACGTCAATAATAGTTTGAAAAACAAACATTATTTTTATTTATTACTGCTCAATTACAAGATTATCATACAAACAATGAAAATAGCAACGCGACAATAAACATTTTTGAAACAATACTGAATTTTTATAATTCTATGGAATACTCGTCATTAATTATATACAATGATCATAGAAAAATTATATATACATATATTGTACACACATATGATTTCGTATTTTATTAAACAGACATTTGTTATAACGAATTTGAGTAATAATACACGATCAATTATTTCTCGTGTTATCTTTACTTTTTCATCGGACTTTGTTATAGTAATATGACAAACGGTTGTGAAAATCGTTTTCATATACTAATTCCCTATAATATTAATTTATCATTAGTCATAACCAGTACTCATTCATTATTAATTCAATAATGTACGTACAAATTTCTCTCACTAATTCGACTTTTTATACCATTATAACATTAAGTATTTCACAGTTTTATATGTATTTCTTATATAAAATTATTATATATTATTAATAGGACATTCTATAAAATTTCTTAGTCTAACTTTTACACGTAAAATTAAAAGTTAATTTTAATAAGATTTGCCTTTCTTTTTCTTAGAATGTCTCAGAGAATCATGAAATATTTTAAACATTCAAAGCTATTATACTCGTATAAGAACATAATCTATTTCTCGATCATCCAATTACTCTTTTGGTTCAACTAAAACGATATGTGACATTTACAATTATTGCTTTCGCGCATTACATCAACATTGTACACCAAGTATTTTACAAGCATAAGAAATACATCAAATTTAACAAATCGAATGGGCAAATTAAATATTTTCAATACAATAATACAAAATCTCTAGTGTGGGCTGCGTAGTATTAACATATACTGCAGACACATCTTTATCTCCGCGAAGGCAAGCAGCGTTTCATGCAAAATTAATTTAATTCATATTATAACATTATATAATATTTTATTTAGGTGAAAAACTAGATGACCAACAATACGTATTTATATATAGCTTAGAAAGAATGTTGATTTTATTTTTCCATTTCATTTAAATGATCAGCCAATCCTGCATTAAAAGATATAATACATATGCATTGCAAAAAAATCTCAATTAAAACTGGTTTCCAAATAATAACATTCGTACCAAAAACTCACCTCACGGTTCACTAATTCTTCTCACCAATACGTATCCTTCATAATCATACACAAATCCAACTAATTAAGTCAACATATTATATCTTAATTTAAATGACTGAAATAGTCACTTTTCTTTATTAAAACAAATTGTTTTTGAAACATTTTAAACGAAATGTGAAATGACATATGTTTATGTATTTTATCAAAGAAAATTAGGAATATGTTAAAAAATTTTATTTTGGTATAGTATTTATAATTAACAAATTTAAAACAATCATATTCAACTATCGTTCTACTTAAAAATCAATTTCAAAATATCCCTTTGATGTTATTAATAAAAAAAAATTTTTTTTTTTTAATTAATTTTCTTTTTATTGCAGATAATAATATACTCGTAGAATGAGTAAGTCGCATGCGTTTCATATTTTTCAAATTCAATTAAAAAATATCAATTGTATAATATGATTAAATATTTTTCCTTTCAAATTTCATTCTTTAACAATGTTATTAAATATAATAATTTAATAAATTATTAATAAAAATATTAAATATCATGAAAGATATTATAAAACATTAATTATTTCGAAGAGTAATTTATTTAAAATATTTATTGTAATTTTATTCGTTTGGGTGTAAAATGTACTGTAACAAAGTAAATAATAACAATACCGATTACTATATCAGTCGGGACCAATCTACTATATTTTCAGAATTGGATAATTAGTTTTGTTATTTATGAGTATTTAATTACTCAAATTTAATTATTATAATGAATGATGTTTCGTCATAAAATCTATCAGATTCATGTTTGCCCATGAATGAACCCATAATATATATTTCTTATTATCTACATGTATATGTCAATATTCTGCCATGATAGAAAATATGAAAGATTTTTTTATTTCTATCCTTTTATTTCTCATCTATACAGTATTATTGACCATATTTTTCTTTGCCTCTCTTTTCATCACTTGTCTTGCTTATCTGCACTTGAGAGCATTCTTAAGCAAGAATTTTAATGAATGAATCCGAATGCAAAGCTGCCTGTCGTGGCTTTTTCTTTTTCTTTTTTTTTTTTCTTTGTCTTAGGATGTAAGTTAAACGACATAGAATGTGAATGCAAGTGTTCGTGTTTAAAAAAAAAAATAATGAAAGGCCATACATTTTTTACTCAAATCATTGAATGAATTTTATATTCTTGTATATTTATACTCTGTATATTTATATTCTTATTATCCTTAATGTTATTATCAATATTATAGATTGTTACAGAAACACGCATGTACGCATACACGCGCGTGCGCGCGCGCTCACACACCCACACCCACAAAAATTTAATGGAAACCTGTGAAAAGGACTTAAATGTCGTTTTTATAGAAATTACTTGTACAAAATAATTTCATATTGATTCCATTATCAAATTTTAATCGTCATGGTAAATTTTAATAATTAAGTTCATCTTCAGTTTCTCAAACTTCATTAGTTATGCTAGAAAATTTGGCTTTTCGTTATAATATGATTTATGTAGAATTTATTTGAAATTGTCATAACTTCATAAGAATAATTTTATTTAAGATCATATAAAATCATTGAATTTACTAAACTTCTTAAAAGTTTATTATAGATTGCACTTGTGTTTAAAAATTCGTACTTATAAATATTAATATTTAGGAAACACAGTGATAAAATTTATAATTGTAAATTATCTCTCGTCTTTCACTCTCGTGAAAATTGTAATGAAGTCAGACGATTTTGGCTTCTTATATTTATTAATCGTTGTATTGAATTCGTAACGTTTAATATATCAAAGGGATAACAAAATAGTTTATAAACTAATATAAAATTCGATATTCTTGCACAGATTAAACATTACACAATAATTATTAAGCTGTCGTTTGATAAAAGCTCTATTGGTCTTGATAAATAATTACATTAAATAATCTAAATTATATTTGCAATTTTCGCAATAGTATTAATAGTATTTAATAAAATGCAATAATTATAGCAAGTTTATAAACATAAATATTAACAATATAATTGTATTTACATTACTATCTCAAAAATTAGAGTATAAATTTTACTATGCTTACGCAATATTGTTTATAAAATATAATATTCAATTTTTTTAGATGCTTAAATATTTAAATATTTTGGAAAGTTAAATTTGCATTTATATCATTTTCAATGTATCATTCATGTTCTTAATTTACAAAGAATTTATTATTGAACAATTGTATTAAATATATTTCAAACATTATAATATAATGTTGACTACTGGTTCTACCAAGAATTCGTTTTAAAATACGATATTGGAAAATATACTTTTTCACTATCTCAAATTTCACTATCATTCATTTTATTATTATTCATTGTTAGTTTGAATAATTATATTCATTAATCAAATAAACGTATACATTTTTGTATAATAGCAGAATTTATTAAGACATTATATTTATCTAAATTGGTTATTTGAAATGCAAAAGTGAGCTTTACAGTATCTTAAAACTCTATATTTGCTATCTATTTTCTACTTTTTCAATATATCATTATTTAAATTTTGGAATCATCGATCATTATTTTCATATATTTTTCTATTCATTTATCATCTCTTTAAATTTCGTTATTCCATTAAAGCTAAACATAAGCTCTCATTATGACTAATATATATCATTGAAACAATATCATATGATCAATGCACTATAAGTTTTACAATTGTTAATGTTTGCTTAAAATGTTGGCAATGAACATAATAACATTAATCTTAACAACATAGACATAATAATTATTATGTACTTTGAAAAGTGATTGTAAAAAATAGACAGAATATGTTTATAGTCGAGAGAACAGAAATTAACAGTGAATTACGAAGATTTAAGTGATTATGTATAACTACATATATATATGTCATAACTGATATTATCTATATTTTTATTTAATAGGCTTAAAAATATTATTGAATACATGTTTCTGTTTGCATATCGCACGTTATTATTTAATACTATTGTAATGTCGTAAACAACGGGGACAACTATTATAGTCATTATTATTTTAGATTATTTTAATCTTTGTGTTTTTCTTATAGTAAGATGGACATTATATAATAAAATATCAATAAGAATAATTATATTTGTTCTAGTATGATAAGTATGATATAATTATATTATATTTTGACATTTATATTTGCATCTTGCAGGTGTCGAATAATGTATATAAATTTTAGTAAAAATGGCAATTACTAAACATCGAAATGAAGAAATTCCCGAAATATAGGATTTTTCAATATAAATTATTCGAGACAGCTTTGCGTTACTTTTCACATTATTTGCAATATAATACATCTGTATTTGTTTGCACGAATGTTTATATATATATATATATATATATATATATATATATATATATATATGTATATATATATAGATTGCCATATGTAATGGGCAGATGCGAATTACCAAATTGATGTCGTGGTAATAGGACGAACGTGTGTGTCGAGCTTTTGCTGCCTAAAGGTACCGCGTACCTTGTTCCTTGAAAACGAACAAGAACTTTGATTGGCAGAACTCTAGCTTCCGTTTCTGGTTCTGCTTCTCATGCTCCTAAAACGGATTCATTGAATTAATTTCCGCTTCCCCCTTCCATTTGCTCTCTCACTCAATCTCTCTCTCTCTCTCTCTCTCTCTCACTCTCTCACTCTCTCACTCTCTCACTCTCTAACTCTCTGTCTTCTGAATCTACTTATTCTTTCTTTTCACCTTTGATATGAGCCGATGATAAAAATAACAAATTTCCTGAGCTGTCACATCAGCATCTAATAAGTATTTAAAAAAAACTATATAATAATACTTAAGAAGAAAAATCAAATGCTGACGTAAGAGAACAAAAATGATAATACAGTTATGTGAAATCTATTTTTATTCGCTATATTACATTATTAATAATTTCTTATATTTTTAAAAATTGAAAATTATATATATAGTAAATTTTTATAAATAAAAATATTTTTTTAAGCATATTTTAGTATTTGAAGTAATTTGTTATTGAAACCTTTTTAATAAGCTTTATTCTGAATTATTTTTTATTCTAAGAAATATACATCTCATATGTTATTTGAATTTTCTTATATTGTTAAATTAATTAATCCCAATATGAAATAAATTAATTAGTCGATGAATGTTGAACAAAAAATATTAATCCATTATATTTTTCTTTTATAAATTGCATAAAGAAAGAGACTTTTCTGGCATTGATAACCCAAATATTTTACAATAATTATTATTTTAACGGTGGCGAATTAATTTTCATATTACAATGTAAAAGGAAATTTCAATTTGATTTTACTACATTATATTTCTATCGTGAATTTTCATGCGTAAACATACAGAACAATCATGGAATACGTTTTGTTTTTACTAAAATGTATTGAAAATACTTATTGTTAAAGAATGCTAATGAGATTCTATCACTATTGCTCTAATATTATCGTAACAACTATAAATTTCGAACAATCATAGAATTAATTTAATAGTGATACATGATTTACGTGCGTGCGCGCGTGGGGGTAAACCTGTTGTATATAACATGCAAAATTTTATCAATTGATAAAAATTTTCTATACATTAAAATAGAATTGGATTCAATGATGCGATAATATTTTTGTTTAAATCAAAAGAAAAATGATGTTCATAGACATTGAAATGAATTGATAATGTAGCAATTGTTTTATCTTTACAGGTACAATAGTAGGATATCTGAATGCTATATTGTTTATAAGGCAAATGTTAATCTCTATATTTATATTACTATATTAATTCTTTATTATAGAAAATTAATGCAGAATTTTACTATTTATTAATTCAACAATTGTATTTATATTAATACGTAATTAGATTTTTACATTATACTAATGCAGATTAAAGTTTATTTACGAAGGTTTGAAAAAACATTTTCAAGATTATGTTTTTATGTATCAGGTTAAATTTATGCGGATCAAATACATAAATAAAGAAGTAGGATATTTATGTGATAACAGTAGAAACATTCGATTTCTTGTCAAATAGTAGGAAATGTTAGAGTAATACAATATATCGAAATTTATTGCCGAGAATTTACAGGAAAGTTACAATATTCAATACATCTGTATTGTTACATTATCAGCACATGTATTGATCGATATATTTCTGCTATAAAATTTTTAAAATTTGTCTGTTATCTTACGCTTAAGCTACGTTTGGAGTAATTTTATGTGATATTGAAATTACCAAAATTGAAGTTACGTTGAAAATTATTAGACATATCAAATATTTATTTGTAATTGTCAGTACTGCGGTATATAATTGAAATATTTTATAGTTTGATTTTTAATGTAAGAAGCAAATATATTTCAATTTTATGCAATATAATCTTATGTCAAATTGAACTTATTATTATTGAAATTAGCGCAGTTTAATTCTAATTGCACGAATTAAATAATTTATTATAAAGAAAATAATGGCATATATTGTTAATTTATTGTATTATTTACTGGGACCAAAGTTATTTGAAACTCGTTGGCGTTATAAAAGGCTTAAACGTATATTCTATTATGAAAATAACAAAAGCCAAGCCGAAAAAATTCGGAAAGGAAGAAAGAAGTTTTAAGAAAGAGCTACGATTTATTTGAAATCGAGCGAAGAGAAATAGAGTAATAATAAAATTTTCTCGAACGCACAATAAGTATATTCTGACACTCGTCAAATCGAGAATTGATATCATTGGATTAAATAGCGGGCAGGAGCTCTAAGATCCGAGAGAAAAATAAAGGTGATAAAAAAATCCCCAACGTGTTATATGAATATTCATCCCCAAAATCCATCTACGACGTACATTCAAGAAAATCGGAAGAAATATTGAATTTATGTAGACTGGACATGATTTTCGTAGAGAAACGGATTGAAAATAAGTTCAATGCTTGCTCTGTCATAAAATCGTTAGGATATATACATAAAAGCGCGCGCGCGCGTGTGTGTAATTTTATTCATCCTTTAAATATAATATAAAAAAAACATAGAGTGTAAGAATAATAAATTGTCTTAACAATCTCGTTTTATTTGAATATTTTGTAACGTATTTTATGTCCTCCAGTGCATCTACAATAAACCTTTTTTTATCCTTCCTTGTTAAATCAAAAGAATCAAGATTGGATCAATAAGCGAGTAAGGTAAGTAGATGAGATAAACAGACTCGGTGTATATTCGTGTGCGCGTACTTATATATATATATATATATATATATATATATATATATATATTGTGTGTGTGTGTGTGCGTGCGCGCGCGCGCGTGTGTGCCTGTGTGAAAGAGAGAACCATGTGTATGAGATGGAATTCAACAAGGTTGGTTTGAAAATCAGTCAATAAGTATCGATGAGTTGAAATTGCAAAGCGCTGAATATCCTACATAGTGGTATTGTAAAGTAGTTGCGAGTGACAAGAATAATTAGTCACAGTTCATGAAGATTGCCTCATAGATAAAAAATGTTTTTCGAGATTTTTTTATTTAATTATGTCAACATCGATTTATAATTTACAAGCGTTTGAATGGTAGTTTTATTACCATTGCTGCGACTGCGAGACTTTAAATCAACTTCATTCCAATTTCATTTGCTATGATGTATAATTAATATAGTAAAAATTATATTTTCATTTAGTTGGTACAAGATTTTACAAATGACATACGAATACTTTTAAGATTTTTCGACTTGTAGAGAATTATTTAAAAGTTTCATAATATATTAATTGAAGGGAAAAAAAACTTTTAAAAAATGTATTATGAATGTTTTAAAATAAACATGCTTGAATGTATTATTAAAAAGATGAGTTTCTTATCTAGTACGTTGTTGTGAAATATTGGATTTTTTATTTTTGAATTATCATATTTCTTAATGAATAATTAATGGCAAAAAATTTAATAACGACTATATTAAATTAGAGAAAAAATAATGAATACATATTTTTAATAATAGTGATTAAAAATCTAAATAATAGATACGGTTATACATACATTTAATAGATGATTCGTATAATAAAAAATCTCTCATTGAATTATATTCTCATTGAAAAAAAAATGTTTATAAAATAAATTAAAAATTAGATATAATTCATAGGTAACATGGAGTTAAAACAAAATCTATGTAAAAATACAAAAACTATATGCAAAAGTTTGAGAAGATGAGTGAACAATATAATACTCTTTGTATGTATGTTTGCATATATATATATATATATACATACACATACATATATATACAGATTGGTTCGGGTTTGCATAAAATGTCGAGTGGTTAGAAAGTTTCACTGCAAAAGTCTGGACACATCTCTGGGATTCGCAAACTACATACGAGTTCTGTTTTTAAAGATGAACAGAAAAAAATAGTGGTGAGAGAGTGTGAGAGCTCGAGTGAGTGAAGAAGGGAGTGATGGCGGGAGATAGAGCGAGTGGTGGGAAAGAGGTAAGGAATGAGAAAATGAGTCTAAAGGGAAAGGAGTCTTAGAGTGATAAGAAAACTACTCGATGGCACGCGAGAATACCGAGCAGACTATTACATTCCAAGTTCCTTACACCTTCTCCGCCTTTCTTTCTTATCGAGCAAAATTAACTTTCTCACTTTTTTTCGTTTTCGCTTTTTCATTGTCGACTCGTCACATGTAGTGCCTCGCACGAGTCAGTTCGCACCACAAGGAATAGTTAATTGTTTGTAATTAATACATTACACGGGGCAAGGTGAGTCGCCGCTCGCTGCGCCACCATATTACTCGATAAGCATCATCTCGTGTTCTTGCGAGCTGCACGTGCGCGCACTTGTTATTATGGTCGCGTGTTTAGAATAGTGAAAAGAATCACGGACACTCGAGCCGGCAAGGATCCGTCAATTAAGCTCGCTAACGCAGTCTTCAGCTTTGCTGTGACAATGAGCGAGACGAGCGAGGACTTGCTTACTATGACTTTATAGCTCGACTTTTGTTGGCAATCGTGTGCGAGATTACGTCCTGAATGCGTGACGTATCATCGCGGGAGTAAGTCTTCTTTTATGTTCAACTATTTTCTTATACGCGTTAAATATGAATGGCTTTGTCATTAAGAATATATGGAAATATATAGAAATAATAGCTGTGAAAATGGACGCAATTAATTGGAATAAATTTTCATTTCCATATTATATGAAATACCACCATCTATTTAATTATTGATGAAATTTTAAAGATTATATGATAAATAGAGGTACTCCGCTATTAGGCATATTTCCTAATAAGCAATTAAAAATTAAAGTACCGAGGGTTATTATTGACATTTAGTAACGTTCGTGCTCACATCATACACGTAAGGTATGAAATAAAAGACCAATTTTATTAACTACGGAGTGGTGCAAAATTTATAGTGTGTGTGTGTGTGTGTGTGTGTGTGTGTGCGTGCGCGCGCGCGCGCGCGCGCAGATAATACATTTTCGACGTCGTTGATACAAAAGTTGTAACGCGCAAACACGTATATGATATTTCAAAAGAATCGGCGTTTAAGAGTTAGTAGTACGTGTAGTCCTTTTGCAGAAATATGGCTTATGCGATTTTTCTGAAAAGCTTTAAATAATAGGTAGATTATTAATAAGCATACATTATGTATCTCTGGATTATAATAAATTAATAAAAATACGCTAAAAGTTATAACAGAATAATTACCAACAACAACAGCAACAACAAAATAATTAAAATAATTTAAGTAATTTAATATTGAATGAAATATGATAAAATAGCAAGCATATATCAATAAATTATTACTTTACCATAAACAATTTAATTAATTGATCAATTAATTAATTTATTAAAAATTATATATTTTATTATTTTATGTTATATTTGTTAATTTATTAATTTTATTATGATGATTATCCTACATAAAATATGAAAATAAAATTAAAGATGATAATTTATTTTAAATTGTCGATTGGAATGACATTTATCCTATTCCTTTCGTGAATATTGTGTCTAATGATTTTATATTTCCACTTAGTTATAAAGTGGCACCTATAGAATAATTAAGAGATTTGAGTAAATTTTACTTTAATTATTTATATAAGTATCGGTATATTTCTCATTTAATAACAAATGTAATTGCATAGAATCAATTATAGCTTAATTAATTTCATAATTCAAATGGATCAACTAATATTTTAATAGGTTTAAGAAATTAAGACGGTGTGATGTTCGTACTATTAGAAAAATTCACTACTAATCGAATATTGTTTTAATTAATTTAATTATTACCATAGTATTTTCAAGTTTGTAACAATGGCTAGAATACAATTAACTTGCCGTTCTATGAAACTGTAATGGATTATGAAAGTTAATTTATAAAGTTAATAATTTAAATTAATGAAATGTATTCAAGAATGATTATTAAGGAATTATTAAATTAATAATAATTTATTAAATTAATATATAGATAATATTATTGTATTTATTTCGTGCAGATTACGATAAAACTATTTGTTTGATAAAAACAAATTAGATTATAATGTCTATTTTCGTTTAATAAATACAAAAAAAAAAAAAAAAAAAAAAAAAAAAAATATAGAAAATAAACGACTAAAGTTGAAAGGGGAGCGATTATATAATAAATGCGAATAATATAATATGGCTATGAAATTTTATTAATAATATATTATTAAAGGAATGTCAAAGATAGTTGAATAAAAAATTCATTGAAACGTGATACCGACTATTTTAAATATTTTTGTTTACATCTAATTTATCATTAAAAGTCTTTATTAGAGAAAGCAAAAATAATGAAATTCAAGGATGAATCTCACGGTAGTTATATTAAAATGTATTAGAGTTTATATTATAATCTAAGTGATTATTAAAATTTCTTTAATCACTTTCATTAATAATTTTCTCTACAATCTTGGAATGTAAGGAAATAATGAAATTTTTTATTATAAAACATAGATGGAAATATGCAAATAAGTAGGTAAGTGGTGAATAGAAACAAAGTATATGTATCAACCTCTGCCGTGACGGAAACATGAAATTTTATACACTAATAATGAAGTTGTACGCATTCCTTTAAGAAGTATTAAGTATTCAAAAAAAAAAAAAAAAAAAAAAATTGTCTCCGGAAATGATTGAATTTTATGATTGAACTGATGTTTTATAAAATAATGATAGTTTTTAGATTTGTTATTAATTTAAGTATGATTGCTTCTTATAGTTTATCGCATTATTCAGTACATAAATTAAATTCACAAAAATAATAAACAAAACCTTTTTATCCCTATTATTTCAACTTCTTTTTAAAGGTATAAATATACATATTTTTTTTGCTTCCCGCGTATTAGACATTGAAGCATAAATGAAACACTTGGGACAATATTTTGCAAGAAGCATAGATCCTTTTAAAAAATGTACTAAAACTGACCATCAAGTTGTTAGTTGAAAAAAAATACATATATATATATATATATATATATATATATATATATATATAAATGCTGAAAATAAGACAAGATAAATAATAAAATAGAATAGTATGATATGATGATAGATATAATAGAAGTGGCCGACCGAGTGAGGGGGGGGGGAGATACAGCAAAGGAGTAGTAGAGTGAGCGAAAAGTGTGAGACGAGATAGAGATAGATAGATAGAGAGAGAGAGAGAGAGAGAGCGGGTGTGTGTGCGTGTGTGTGTGTGTGTGTGTGTGCGTGCGTGCGTGCGTGTATGCAGGTTTGCGAGGGTGAAAGAGCGTAAAGGGGATACGTGTGATACGGTGAAGTAGACGTTGAATTTCCAAGGACTTGGCTTTATTCTTTATATGCCGACGTCGCGGCGTTATTAGTCCGCGTCTTCAAGAAGGCTTTTTCTTATATTTTTCTTTTTTTCTTTTTCTCTTTTTTATTCCTTCATTTCTTACGCAGAAACCAACGTTTCTTGTTCACTGCATCAGCCACGAGACCACTTTCGCGAATTTTCCTCTTCTTCCTCTGGTTTCACGTCCATTTCGAGGAAATCTTTTCAGAGGTGCGATACGTATAGTCGAACATGCTCTTTCGAATGCTTATTCGGTTTATGTACACAGCAAAAGCAATCAGATTAATATACGTAGCATTAAGATGCCTTCACAAGTTTTTCATATAAACCAATAAAATATTAAACGAGTTCTTGTTTACTTTCATAGAACATATTATTTCCTACGACAGGGTGAATTATTTCATTTAAGATGTATATGAATATATATATATATATATATATATATATATATATATATATATGAACAATAAAACCATTAAGCAAAGTTGCTACCAAAGGAACAGCATCCTTATAATAAATTATTATCCTTATAATAAATATTTTCAGTGATTTTTATAAATATATATAGAGAAAGTCTTTAAATTGAAAAATGACTATCGTGTTATTTCGTTTAATATCAAGTTAATGGTAAATTATAAGATAATTATCAAAAAGTTATGTACAGAGATACGATATATCGTTATTTTATATTATTTAATAAAAAATATTCTTAATAAGAATTATGCAGTAAATTTTTTTAGTTTTTTAATTTAAAATTTAAATACTTATGAGAAAATAATTGTTGAATTACTTCATTCGGAAATAAATCTTTCTTTTTCTTAGAGCTTTATATGTGTTAATACCATTGAAGTTATATCATATAAATTTATTATGTGCAATCAACTTTTTAGAAAAAAATCCAGGTTGCCTAACTATCTACTTAATAAAGTTATAGCGGATATACGACGAAGAGGAATTAATTATTTTTTTAATGCGAAGGTATAATTTTATTTATAAAATTTCACGAACGACTTTAAGATTAATCGAGAATTTAATTTATGTGTACATAATTATTTTATATATCAATGTGAAGTGAGTGAAATCAATGAGTTTATGATTTTTTAAATTTTCTGAATAAATCAATCTGATTTTGATAAAAAAAAATCTTTTTTTTCAAAATCTTTTTAAATGAACTTTTCATATTCGATTATAATCATACCACAACATTTTATTCGTTTTATTTCAACGTATTAAATATATCGATCTGTACGAAATTCCATTTTAATACATTTTCTCTAAATTCTCTCTCCCGCCATTTCTTTACTCATTTTATGCAGCTGCAAATATCTTGTTTTCACTTTGCTTATATTAATAAAGTTTATGCTTTATCCATCAGTCTAAACTAATTTTTATTTATTCGAAATATTCCTTATTTTTTTATTTCGTCATTATTCATTCTTTTATATCTGTTTCATTTTATATCTGAAACTTATGATATAAAAAATTTAATATCTAGAAATGAAAAGAAACACATGATATCTGTTACGGATTACAACAGTTTTAAGCGGAATACAAAGTGGGAGAGGTATGAGCGCGCGAAGCATTGTTTGATAAACATTGACCAACGCACTCAACGAATGCTTCTAACCGAAAAATTCGAAAATACGATTATAATTCCGAAAAGTAATAACAAACCCGACAAAACTATGCCCCTATTGCCGCCACGACAAATATCGGCATAGTAACAACCACGTGGTGTTGAGCCACGGATTCGCTATCGACGTATCCAGTTCTCACGAGAATGTGAAAGGATCTCCACGCACGTGTCGCGATTGCTGCTCCTTGCTAGTACCAATCATGCGCTCTTCACATCGGGATAGCTATCCTCCCCCACCCTTGCCATCGCCATTGGGAGGCCATGGCAAGCATCAAGCAACCTAAGGAAATAATAGCGATGCCACAATTAACTATATACTGGAACCCACGCCACTACGCTCGTTCCTTACTACTTCTTACTACTTAACAAGCACCCATGACGACAGGACCACCGCCACTACTCTACACTCGCGGTTTACGTCCGCATCGGTTCCTGCCAACTCGAGTAAGTTACTTACCATCTCATCGCGCAGTTCCCGCCACTGAGTGCAAGTAACGTCGACTCTTCTCGTTCTTGCATATTACCTCGCCACGCGCGGTTACTGCTACCACTTGACGCAGTTCCCGCCACCACGTGCAAGCAACGCCGACGTTCGTTCTTGCATAGTACCTTACAAAGCGATTTACGCCCGCATGTGTAAGTAACGTCGAAGCTATTTCTTACCTTTTTACCTGTACACCGCGAGTCACGCTCGCATCGAGTACACCAACATCAACACCACCACTACCACTACCACTACCACTACCATGGAGCTCGCATACGCATGCTGTGACGTCACACGGACGTTCTCCCACCACTTGGTACACTACAGCTCCTGCTCCTCCCCCCCCCCCCCCAAGACTAACTTGCTTGGCCATCAAGAATACACTACTCACAGACTCGATCCTCACCGCTGCTACTACTGAATATAAACAATAATAATATATTCACTATATCTCATACACTCGTTATAATAATTAATAAATTATTAATTATCTACATTTAATACTTAGAATTTGACTAAATAAAATTATAATTTTTTTTTTTTTTTTTTTTTTTTCAAGAAATACTTGTCCAAATATCGAATATTAGGTATGGATCGTGATAATTTATCGAATCAAGATGCTTGGACTTTTCCTTCATTAAACAGGCTATGGCCATCCATCGGAAAATCGAGGAAAAAGCAAAGACACGCATCGAAAAAATGTTGCCGAGTCATGAAATTCTGATTACGAGTAGTGAAACACGTAAGCTTTCGGGAAATATCTCGAGACAATGAGCTTTCGAACGTCCCGTTTAGTAATTGCTTAATACTGGAAATCAAGTGCATATGCGGGAATAGTTTTTCGTTAGGTCGTTCGTGTAGGAGTGTGCAATGGCTTTTCGTTCGCGGTAAACCTCAAGGGAGTCGGGAAAGCGTACTAACTTGTATAATTGCAAATGTTTCTGCATCTGGAAGTTGGTCCCAGAGGCCAAGCGAGCGAACCAGGCCATTCGCGAGCTGTTAACAGAGGCGCTAGAACGTCGACTCCACAACGTGTACGATATTCTATCCGCGCAGCTGGCATGCAACGCTCCTCGTCCAAGCAAATGGGACAAGATTTGTTTGACCGAGTAGTGTCCACGTCCGGCAATACGATACGGGCCGAGCCATAACGCTCGGGGGTGGGTCGTAGGGTGCGCAGTGGTCGAGATTGGGCGGGATCGGTTGGGCTGAGGGAAACGAGGTGGAGATAGCGGGATCTTCGCCCATTGTTTAAAGGGACAATTACAGGGAGAATCGAGCTCGAGCGAGACGATTGGACTTTATAAAAATAACGAAATCTGCTGGGCCTCAAAAACATTCATCTACAAGCCAACTAACTCATTGAATTTATTATATTATCGATAATCGTTCGTGTGGAATGTAATGCGCCTTGTGAAATTGTAAATTCTCTTGAAAGTATGTATCGAATGCCCCCGCCCCCCTCCCCCTCCCCCAAGCAACCAACCAACCAACCAACCAACCAACAACAACAACACAATCACAATCATCACCACCCACCTCAGCTGCATTTACAGGAGTGTAATCAAGATCCGGTGTTTGTTTTTATTTTTTAAGCCAAATCCTTGTAAAGTAACGTCAGAAATCAAGGATATTTAATACGACGATGAAGTCTTATTTAGAAGAGTTTATCAGCACCGACTCTTAAACGAGCTTCGGCTTTATTAATCAAAATTTATTCGCAGCCAAATAAACAAGGCCAATATCGTATCACGAATTATTTCTTCCATACGAAATAATTTGCGTCCTCTACATCATTGATAATATTCGTGCCCGCGTAATAAAAAATTTTTCAAGTAAAATTTAAAAACAAGAAAAACTATAAGTAACGCACGAATAAAGTTCACTTTTATGCAAATTTTATTAAGTATCTGCATACATATTCATTGTAAGTATTCAAGTTCTGAAAATGAGCCATAATTAAGACTACTGCTTCGTGGCACATTAAGATTATATAAAGATGAGAGCTTAATTAGTTTAGAAATGTAATTTAGTATCGTAATCTATATTTAAAGTTGTCCCTTTATCGCGGAAGTATATTATTTTATTATACTTTGAATTTCGCGGGATGGTAAGGGAAGATAGAGCAAAAAAAGAAGATTGAAAACGAAAGAGCTGAAAGCTGGTATGCTGTGTAAATAAAAGACTGAACGTAATTGACAAAGAACGAAGAACAATGGCAATTCTGAAACGCGCAATGCATTTAGTGTGATTAGTAACCACAGAATGTAAGTTGAATGCAAGAAAAAAAAAGACGAATGAAAGATGGTCGAGGCGAATAAAAAGGGATTACAGAATAGAATGAGAAAATAAATAGAAAGGGAGGGAGAGAGAGAGAGAGAGAGAGAGAGAGAGAGAGAGAGAGAGAGAGAGAGAGAAAGTAGAGTAGAAATAAGTGGTGAAGCAAGGCTAGGATGAAGAAAGGGAGAAGATTTTTAACAAACGAAAGTCGGCTAAAAGTGATGGGATGGCTGAATAAAATAAATCTTGTTATCAGATATTAAATATAGAGTTAGAAAGAGGATGGAGATACGAGGAATACAAAAATACGTAAAACGAAAGTAAACTCATTTTAGTTAAATTTAAAAATAATAAACAGAAAAGTAATGGTCAAAGAAAAAAAGATAGTCAGCTAACAGGTAGATAGAGATTTACCGGGTGAGAGAGAGAGAGAGAGAGAGAGAGAGAGAGAGAGAGAAAGTAGGTTATTTCAGTTGGATTAATTAATTTTAATCTAGATTTTCAGCTCCCAGTAGTAATGTCTAACTATGCAGTGTTTTGTAGCACCTTCAAGAAATTAATTTACAGTCTTAATTTCTTAATTTCTTGGTTTTAGTTACGCAAATGAAGCATGAAACATCAAGTTCGAAAAACGTTTTCACTCTCCACCGCCCCTGAATGCATTATAACAACAATATATCTTAAAACTACTTTATATTGGTTACAGCATATACAACATTTAGATTTCGGTATTTTCTTTTTTTCTTCAAATTCCATTGTTTTGTAATCCCTTTGACATCTATAATCTGTACTCAATTTAAAAACGGCCGAAAAACTTGTATTCGCGATACAGTATTATTTAATTTTTGTTTACAATTTTTGCGTTTCACTTTGTAATTTATATTTAGTCAATGATGCTCGTACCGAATGCGTCGACATTCAAATATTCTTATTAATTTGCGTGATTAAATTGCGTTTAGAAGGTAAATGAATTTTACAAATTATGGATCTTAATATTTAAATAGCATTTCTGTAATTAGTTAATTATATTTAATCGATGCAATTAGATTAGAATGGACAGTTTTAAGTAAATTGAAATGAAATTAATTACAACAATAAATGTTGAAATATTTATTTAATACGTTGATTGTTATTAGATATTTATAAATGTTGCATTAAACATTCAAGTGAAATGATTATTATGAATTTCCTTAAAGCGAGTAATTTTTTATCTCAAAGATGTGAAAGAAACGTTAGATTTTGTCATAAAGATTAAGCTTAATAAAATTAGTCAAAGAAGGACAATAGGAAGGATAACAGCGAGATTTTTCCCTAAAACTTTATCTCGATAATAAAGAAATTCGATAGCGAACAAAAGTCATTTCTGTGAGATCCCTCATTACCAATAGACAAAAGTCTTTTATTGTTACATTATTGCGATAGGGCGACTTTTTCCGAAAAAAACTCATGTTAAATTGCCGATATGAGATAAGCTTTTTTAATGAAATGCCAGACGCTCTGACGACTAGTCCGTGTTAACTTTTTCAAATCGAACGCCATCAGCATACAGAACGAGCAATTAAGAATTAACCGGAGAAAGGAATATTGACTAGACTGCAGCTCAAAACTGATCCTGCACCCACGGAAGATCAGTCGAGTACCACGGTAATCCTTCTCCCTCGCGCATTAGAACGTGACGTGTATACATGCGCGCCAAAACCTCCTGTTCTTATGAATGGGCACGCATCCTTTATCGTTTTCCCAGCATGAAGGGCGTAACTCCCATCTGGATGCTAACCATCCCTTAGGACATACGGCTCTGAACAACATCGCGACTAGTGGAAAGGGTAGGCGATAGTACACTTCGGATAAGCCACCGTCTCGATCGTGATCCTAGTTGTGGTGAGTTGCTGTGTAGCGAGGCTCGTTGGATCTTCGTGAACCGCGTCACTGACCATTTATGGCTCAACGCGGATTCCCGGCTCACCAAAGCGACAAAGCTCCCGCTCAGGCCAAGTCCGTTGATGCGGTAAAGGGAAAAGAAAAGCCGGTTGTCTCCCACCACCTCCCCCCACAATCTCACTCGCTCACTCCATTTTTTGTTTCACTTCACTTCGTCATTGTTTTTTCTAGCTGGAGAAGCCAACATGATGGATTTTTCTCCAAAACCTATCCAACAGTGGAGATTTCACACCTGTTTTCGTAATAAAATAAGAGCTGTTCCAACGAATCCTCGCAATGCTCAAGACTCTTTCTTACGCTATATATTTTTCATTTACTACGAGCAATAACAAACAATAAGAATATAAATTTTTTTTTTTTTTTTTTTTTTAATTTGTATCACAATTGCAGAATAGTAATCAATTACTTACAACGACACGTATACAGATGTACTAATACAGAAAGGCGTATACAGTGGTAGATATACTAATACAGAAAGGCACTTCATGTTATGATATTATAAGGTAACTCGCGAGTTTTAATCAAATATTCACGTCTTTAAATCATATCAAAGATTTAATGGGCATGAGTGTTGTAATGCACGAATAATAGTACTGACAATTCATAATGTTCTTTCTGGTGAAAAGCTAATAAAATAGTATAATTTCTCTATTAGTTAATGATAAAATTTTGCAATTTAGGCAGTTTAAGAACCAAAATACTAGGTGATATGTCAATAGAGAAGACATAAATCAACAAACATTCACCTTGAAAATCAACGAAGGTAAAAAAATCATGCGCAAATAATTCTAATGTCAGTCGATCATCCAATCAACCAGTGAAATATGTCGAGGCTTTAGCCAAAGGTTACATTAAAAATTTTATCTATCCAGAAAATATAAAATATTAAAAGCCAAATAATGATTATCTATTGTTTAATTAATTAAAATATTTGTAGAAGCTAAATAGCTTAAACATTTATAGTATGTAAGAGTGGTTTGAAAATACGTCTATTAAATTCAATAAAAACAAATTTCTTTTTTTTTTTTACAAGAGATTAACAACGCTCAATTATAAAAATATATTGAGACTGTGATATGACGCAACATTAATCTATTCCGAGATTTATTAGGAATAATGCGTGTGCGTGTGTAAAGTTCTTTTTTAAATTATCTTTCAATTAAACTTAGGATTTCCGATGTTTTTATCTGATGTTTTACGTATAAATAGATAAAAATAAACGATCACTTCATATATGCTCAACATTGGGATAAATAATCAAATTTTAATATAAACTTACATTGGAAAGAAATGCAGTGAATATTTATACAAAGGATGTAGCGATCGTATATTTTTTATTTATTACGCTTATAAAAACATATTCTGTACATACTTGTGGGGCGCGAAGAGTAGCTTCAATTTAAATTGCATTCAATATAATTGATTTTCAATCGCACTCAGTAGTTAACAATATCTAAATTAATTTCCAATAAGTTCTCAATAATCAATAGTCGTTCATAATTTATTGATAATTGTAATTCAAGTCACTTATTATTGAAATTGCATTGGAAATTATCCTTACACTTTCGTTAGCTCCGTGTATTTAAATATATTTAAAGTACATTGATAAGTTATGAATTTATTGCTAATAATTATGAATGCATTTAATAATGAATACATTGAATGTAATTGATAATGAATATGTGCGTATAGCCTATGATAATCACATTTGCGAAAATACTTAACAAACTTAATAATCTTATTTCACTTCATTGTAGTTGACGTTATTATTCATTCTATATCAATTCCTTTATTTCTATTAACATTTAAATTAATTTTATATTGCTAGTGTGTGAAGTAAGGTAATAATAAAATACTTTTTTGTTAATTTTTTTAATTAATGTAAAGGAAATCATTCGGTGCTAATTTAATTTTTAACATTTTAAGATCATTTAAGATTACAAGTATGTGCATAAATTTTATAATAAATTCTTACGGCTGTTCATATTATTATACTTTTCATTACGTAGAATAAAATCTGCCTAAGAGTATTTCTATTTTATATATAATATTGGGATGATTAAATTAATCGATTAGTTATTTAATTTCTTCGAGTGATTAATGTAAATAAATCATCGATTATACTTGCATGAATATTTCAAGATAAAATTCTTAACACTTTTTATAATAAATTCAAAGGATTTACTTCATATTAATTTAGAAGTTAAATAATTTTCATGGAAATAAGAAATAGAAACAAGTAATATTAATATTTAATTTATTTGAACGCTTCGAATTAATCGAATTATTCGTTCTCTTTATTCATATCTATTTATAATAAATATTTATCTACTAAATTTATTGAACGGTATATTTTTATAATTTGATAATAATTATCTTTTTTGAATCTCTACTTATTGCGATAATCAATGTCCTTACGATATCCAATTTTTAATTATATTTTATCATGTTTATTTGTGTCTAGTTGATTACAGTTTTAATGAATAAAGTATCATGTTTTCTATATTAATCATAATAACAATATTTTTAACATAAACATTTATATATTAAAGAAAAATGATTGAATTACTGCCTTTTTAATGAATCTTGCAGTTGTGTTTATAATGAAATGTCACGGTAATTGAAGTAAAAAAATATAAATCCAATAATAACGATGATAATTTCAATGCCTGAATGATTTATTAAGAAACTGAAATCTTAAATAGGATGATCGTTACATAACATGTAAAAGGGAAAATTTAATCAGCTTGGAAAAAAATAGCAATAAATTAATTCTATCTGCATTGGTTTTCGTAATTAATAATAATAATATTTCAAAATTTACCTCCCACCTACTAGTTATAGAAAGCATAAGTATAAATTCCTTGTTAATTTATAAATCTAAAGTATTATTCGTACAAGATAATTTAATTGATAATGGATATTGTGCTTATTACATTATTATAAATTCTGCGAAAAATTGAAGGTTACATTTATACAATTGTATTATTTCAATTAAAAAAATGTACTTATTAATTTACCAATAAATTCCAATCGGATCTTTAAAAGTATTAAACATGTTTGTCTCTGCTCTTCTCTTACGTTTAATTAGATTATGACATAACGAAAGATAAGTCTGAGTAATCAGTGCTGAACAACTTATTGTAGCAAGAAATTTTCTTGCCTTTTACTTTTGTTATTTCATATGAAATATTAATAAAAATATACACTATCCCGTCCTATCCAAAGGATTACTATTTTTTTAGTCGTATTAATTTCAACATTTTACTATTACTTCATTATACAACTTATTTAAAATATCTTATTATATATTTAAATTTAAATTGAACTATAAAAAATATCGGTACATGAAATTTTTCAAATTTATATATTTGTGAAATATTTTAAATAAGGTATTATTTCACAATTTTTCACATTATTCTAATATATTAAATTACTATTAAAAAAAAAAAAAAAACAAAATAAAAACAAATAAATATTTTCTTCCTGCTTCTCTCTATACTTATTATAGTATTAAAATAATTATATGAATATAATATTATGTAATAATTAGAAATCTTTCAAATTTATTTTCTATAATAATACCGTTTTTAATATTATTATATATTTTTTATTATATGCTATACATTTCCCAGATGGTTACGATATATTGTAGTAAAAGTTATGTAATTACCGTTAAAAATAGAAAATGAAATAGTATATTAGTTTTACAGTAATTAGATTATTATGTTTGCAAAAATAACAATATATATATATATATATATATATATATATATATAGATAGATATGTCGATGGCGTTAGATGATATGTAAGTGTGTAGTTTAATATTTCATAAAAATAATAACCGTAATTTCGTTTGAAACGTTGTATTTAATTTCAATACCCTATTTGTTATAAAATTATTGTTATGCGAAATTGATTGAATCAAGCCATAATATTATTATATGTTGAATGTTTTCACACATTCGGACAGTTCGCAATCGATTAAGATAAAACTATGGAATTAACGAAAGAAAGAAGTAGAGTGAAATGAAAAGATTCACAAGGGATAAAATAGCGTTACAGTACAAGTTTGTTTATAGAACATTTAACGTAATGTAGCGCTATGCAAGGCAGTACCTGTAAACATTCAAGCTTCGTAAGAAATTGAATTATTAAATTATTTAATAATTAGATTTTATTATGCAGTCAGATATATTTGACTTATAATCGAGTTAAATAAAAATTAATTTTTCCATAATTTTTCAACAAAAGAAACTTTATATTTCAGTTAATTATTAATAAGCGCATTTTTAATATCGAACTTTCAATTTATTTATTAATTAGCTCGGTATTTTTTTAATTTTACTGAATATTTTGATGTTATTCATGAAAAATATTGATTACAGCGGCTAACCTAAGTAGAAGAAGAAAAAAGAACAACCTTACCCAGTCTTACCTCGGTTATCACGATCCATAACAAGCGATATAATTCGATAGCCATAAACCTATATAAGATGACTCGTGGAGCGTCTTGTCTCTTGAAAATGTATTGAAAATAGCTTAGTTATTATATTAATTTAATGCAAATGATGTTTATTAATGGGTTTTCGCTACCACTAAAAGGAAATATTAGAGTATTTGCCATCTGAGTCGAGCTATCGGACTATAAATAAAATACGACGTTTCGTATCATTTCAAACTGCTAGATGTAGTTGTCTATTTAGTGTCAATATTTTGAAGCTTTATTAACGCAACTTTCACTTACAGGCTTCATTATCATTTCATTACTCCCCCCCCCACGGGCCAACCACAATCCTCTTCACTACCACTCCCCGTATCGTACCACCCACCACCCTCATCACTACCACTCCCCGTATCGTACCACCCACCACCTATCACACACATTTATTGAAGCCAATTATTACATCTATGTAAAATTTCATTATCAGGGACAAAATCACTCTCCTATTAATGAACTCGTAGAATTCAGTATTTAGTTTTATCGTTATTTTAGTTAATTTCGTAGCTGCTCAATTAAAAACTTGTAAACCTCATTTTACGATATCGACTCATTTCATCGACGTATTATCGTCCCTCAAACAAACAATTCTACTTTAAGTGCACATACAGATGCCCAGAAATTGAAGATAAAGAATAATTGTTATACGGTTATTGAAAAAAGATGTATGCATGTTGTTCCGCGTTCTCCCAGTGGACTCGTCGGTAAAGTTGTAAGAGACCAACATTGTCTTATGAGCCATAAAGAAGTGAAGATGACTCGCTCGTATGTGCTAAGCAGCGCATTTCCTCGCTGTTTACAAGAGTCAAATATTATAAATTGCCGACTCAATGTATATCCGCCTTATGTTTCTTCGCACACCATTATTGTTTTATTACGCGTATCGTATTTTCCTGCATATACAACCAATTTCTTACACCAATCTACTTTAAATTTACATTTGCTCCTGCATGAATTATTTTTTATCTTATATATATATATATATATATATATATATATAGATAATCAAAATTTGCGTCACGAGTATCGTTAGGCAAAAGATAATTAACAATAAATGAGAAGCCGAAATAATTAACCAGGTGGAAATTGTATAGATGCGATCAATAGATGACATTGGATGAATAAAATCGAATATTTCTTTAAAGATTTACTCGCCACCTATCGCATGATAATAAGCATAATTTATCCATACGATAGTCTATCGAGACAAAACTACCTACGTCATCGTCAATCATTGATATTCGTTAACAGGGAATTGGCCAATGAACATCGATAAAGAGAATGCGCTAAAAATCAGTAAAATTTGCATTTTACTTGCACCGGTGAATTCAGCGGAGCAAGACAAGATTGTCAAAAACGATGCAGTCTCTCAATTTTTTTTTTACGAGAACTATTGCGCACTCTCGTTACGTGGCTTTTGGGATGCTCGAAGCGTAAAATTACCGGTAGGATCGCATTAAAACGAAAGTCGACCAATCTCCTGGGGACATCATCAGCAGTAATGCTCTAATACTCTGAACATCATCGTAAAGCTTAGAACTTTAAAGCTTGAAAGAATCGCGATTTTTCTACTTTTTCCCCTTTCATTTCTGTACATATTACTCTGCTTATAAAAAGGAAAAATTATTATTATTGTACAGGGAGTATATCGAGTCGTTGCGTTGTATGATAAAGAGAAATTATCTTAAATTTCTCTTTAGTCTGGATATTATAAATACCCTCGCTTTATGTTTTATACATCGTATAATAATCTATACGAACTATCGCGTATAATTAATTAATTATGTTTAATTGTACTTTTATTCTAAAGTAAAATGTTGAAATTGTTCTTTTTATGCTTTGAGATAAAATTAAAGGGATAAAATTAATAATTATTAATATTAGTCATATATAGTTCTGTGTTGTTCATTCTTTAAATTAATATTTATCTAATTAATTTTTACTAAAAATTTTATTATCTATAAAGGTTTATAAATCATTTTTATAAGCTACTTTTATAGGAAAATTTGAATTAAGTATTACAACACTTTATTATGAATAAAATAAATGTATAGTGTAAAGTAAATGCAGTTACATAGTTATAATTTATGTATGCCGACGAGCTGGAGCTACGATGAGTCAATTATTATATATTTTTAGTTATTTTACTTTTTTCTACTTTACAGGCATATTAATGAGACTAGAGAAGAATCAGAAAAACGAATAAAATTTCTCCACCCATTTACAGATGTTGAGGAGAAAATGGTTTTTATTAAAGGCTATGATGATCTTATTTTGGTGAAACATTAGTATCAGCTACAATTCTCTTCCAGTCAATGTTCCATCTCTTTTTATTTTGTTCTCTCTTACTTTCTTGATAATGCCATCTTCGTGACTCTTACCTTTGTTGAAATAAACTTATAAGCATTGACATTGGCATGCCGCCAGTGACTAACAATTTAAGGTAAAGCGAAGTGCATGCGTGTGTATTCTATGTTAGCATCATGATTCGTGAAAGAAAAGGGCAGAAATTATTTACGATATATTCCATTACAAAGTAGTATATATACTTCAAGATAATTTATTGTGAATTTACCGAACTACAGTTGATTATTGTAAACAATTATTCGGAATATTTCGGAATATAGACGTAGGGATAAAAATACACAGGTAGAGACTCATATTTTATGCCGACTATATTTAAATAAACGAGAAAAGTATACGAAGATATTTTGTATTTTAATTTTTGTATTCTAAAAGTTTAATGTAATTGAAAAAAATTGTTAATTTATAAAAGTTTTCACAGTTTTACAGAGATGTAATAAGTTTTCTTTAATTTCAAGAAAACGGAATGAAATGAAAAAAATCAACAGCTAATATCGAGAAATCGAATAATTTTATAACAAACAAATTGTGTAATACAATGGATTATATAATATAAATTTGTATTGATGTACCAAACTGAGACATTAAGCACTAGATTTATAATTATCAAATAATGAATTAAATTTAATCTAATTGATAAAAATTTTCCAAATAACAGATTTACATTGAAATTTCTAATATTACCAATATTTAAAAATTCTTTCTCTCTCTCTCTCTCTCTTTCTTTCTCTCTCTCTCTCTCTCTCTCTCTCTCTCTCTCTCTCTCCATATATATATATATATACATATTTATATATGCACGTATGATCGTTGGCCAACCATCTAGAAGTTCCAATTTTTCTTATTGCTCAATTATATTAATATGCTTTTCCTATGTGACTTTTCTCTTCGATATTTAATGTTAATTTGGATTTACCAAGTTAGCGTAGGCACTAACTCCTCCATTTTCTACTTATCAAGTTTCCGGCTAACGTGTTTTCACAGACAGAAAGCTCTCATTGCTGCTCGCAATGGAAAAGCACGAGAGAGGAATCGAGTACCAGATAGAGACCACATAGTGCTTACGCGCTCATTGAGCTTTTCTTCTAATTTCTTAAACTTGATTAAAACTTGTTCACCATGAAAATGAAGTTTGAACAACACGCCCAGCTACGGGGACTATATATACTCCCTTCCTTCTTCATTCTCATTCTCTTTCCAACTCTGTCCCTTGTACCTTTATCACCCTCCTTCCATATTACTATATGGTCATTGTTTTTTTTTATTTCCGTTACAAAGCTTTCTCTACTGCTAACTCGACCGGTACATTCCCAATGAATGAAGCTTACTTCAACCATCCACTTCCGTATCAATGAATAAGTTCCTGGGATTTTTAAATCCAGAAGGAAGTACCTTATTTACTCTGATTTCATAATCGAAGCATAAGTTCTTTTTGTATCTTGAGGAATGTCAACGAGAATTTACTTGATGGTGTTTGATCATTTAAAAAAATTAAATATTCATTGGTAGGCAAATGTTGTAGATAATTGCGTTATTAATTCATACAAGTCAAAAGTCATCTTATTCTTACATTATTTTATTTTGAAAATCATTACAATTTTGATGAACTTGACTTATAAGTATATAATGTATAATTTAATTTTTAAATAAATGTCATAAATAATCCCATTTCTATGGAATTAGCAACTACAAAATGATAATGCAAGCCATATCATACATCCTCAATATACAATAAAAATATATTAGCTTTTAACATGTGTTTAGTATAATTTCAATTCAATATATAAGGAAATTCGTCAGTACAATAAGACTTTTCATAAAACTAACGTAACTAACATCTTTCTTAGTTGAAATATCAAATACGTTTATATGATACGATTACGACTTAACTTTCGAGACGTGACAAAAAGTTTTCGTTATCATATGAATCGAATACTCGATTTTTCAGAAATCTTTTAGAAATTTTAACGCTCAAAACTCATAGAATTTTCTTTTGTGTATATTTAAATAAAAATTCACGGTAGTTAACGATATTTAAAAAGTTTTCAATATTTCATGGTAAGAATGACATTGCAGTCATTTCTCATGTTGAAATTTATTTTGGTAACTGCAGAGATTACGAAAACCAACTTATGATTGAAATAATAAAAAATTAAGGCTATAAAATATACAATTTTTTTCTCTTCAATTTAATGTACAAGTAAGTAAACATTCATGTTGTATTAGTGTACGTAGTTAAGCAATGGAAATTTTAAATCGTACACATTTAACTTACGTAAACGAAAATTACGTAAATTAAAAAACAAAATGATTTGTTATAAATCATTTGTATTTAATTTAAATGATATTTTATCGGAAAACAAAAAGCCTTTTTTTTCGTGTGTTATATTTTATAAACTGAT
Source organism: Ceratosolen solmsi marchali (assembly GCF_000503995.2). NCBI lineage: Eukaryota > Metazoa > Arthropoda > Insecta > Hymenoptera > Agaonidae > Ceratosolen > Ceratosolen solmsi. The sequence continues at coordinate 8,178,310 of NW_011948413.1, forward strand.
TAATATATATATATATATATATATATATATATATTTAAAATTAGTAATTATTATTTAAATATACATATAATTATTGAAATAAAATAAAAATTATTAGTTTGAAATTCAAAGAATGCAAAGATGTGCAATAATTTTATTTACCGCTTTATATTCTATATATATATACATATATATATATAATTGATTTATAACATCCATTAATTTAAAAAGAACATAAGTATTTTAATTACACTACATCTGAAATATTTACACAGGGATTGTCTTAGATTACATTTAATTCTCATAGTGAAAACAAACAATTGCCTTTTCTAATTATATTAATGCAATATTGCAAAATTATCTTAAGCATTATCGTAAGCATTAAGAAGTTGATTAAAAAATAAATGATACAACAAAATTTCTACAATCACAGACTTACTTTCATTTCAGTTTTGTAATATCATACGTATCTAATTAATTTTTATTCTATTTTTAAAGAAAGAGATGAAATTAAATCTCTAATTTTATATTCTCTTAAATCGTTCGCTTTAGTTGTATTGGACGGAAGGATAAAAATATAAAATATAGAAAGCTGTAAAACAGAATTTTATAGCTTTTTTTTTTGTACTTATTAAATTATAAAGCCAGTCATATAGGATATATTTTATAAATAATATATTTAATTTATCATATTTTGATTGCCCCTTTATATCACTGCTATTATATACATATATATATATATATATATATTATAATTTCGCTGATAAACTTTTTTATAGTGAGACGACTGGAAGTTTGAACTTAATGCAACGCATGTAGAAAAGAAAAAACTTTTTTTTTGTAATGTTAATGCATATATATATTGATATTTATCCAATGATATTTAACGTATAATGTAAGTGCATTTTATGCCAAAAAATAATTCATCGCAAGCACATAAAATGATTAATAATTAATAAAAAGAAAAAAAGAAATACTTATTTGAAATTCTTAAATCTTTAATATTAATTAATTTAAAAACAAATTACAACGAGCTATTATTAGTATTAATAATTTATTAAGATTACTTTTATAAATTTTAGATTATAATAATTTTGACGATATAGTGACATTATTAATTGTAGGAATTTTAATATTTTTTGTCTTTTACTTAAAGATATTAACAGGTCAATAGGTATTTTATACAGTGAAATATTATTAATTTGTAATTTTTCATTTTTAACATACATATATAAAGATATAAATTTCATCTAACTTTGTAATAGAATATCGAATTAAATAATCCAATAATATATAAAAAAATTTTTATTTGAATATCAGTTTATGAATAATTATTAAACTTTATATTCCAAAATAATTTCAGTATCCTATATATTCACGGTGAAAATTAATTTTTTATTTAATATATAAATATAGTTATTCATGAGAAATTAACATGATCTTAGTAATTATTTCGGCAGAAAAAAGAAAATATGTGAGGCAAAGGAATGAAATGTCTCTCGGCAGTTAGATTTCTAGAAGAGTCGTATCATGTAGATAAAATTTGTAAAGTTAATTTCTCTTGAAGGGCAATTTATCATAATTGCGGATAAAAATATTAATTAAAATTGCACCGTTAATTCGAACAATTTTCACTCTCTGTCTTCTTTCCTCTGTAAGGCTTTAACCGCAGGCGATGAAATTGAATTTGCCAAGCTTCATACTAAAAAGCATACATGAATGTGGTAGTACCGATGAACGAACGTCTCTTCGTTCATTTTATATTTTCTCGATAATTATGCTGCCGCCTTTTTTTTTATTTTTATTTTCTCTGAATAATGCAGCGTGAATACATCTTAGCGCCAATCGGAATTAAATGTACAATTGTCTCGTACACGACAAATTATAGACACGTGAATTCACAATCTTAATCGTAAGAGTAATAAAATTAATTTTAAAACAGGTAAATTGAATTTTTTACCCCACTCTATACATACACGTACGCGCGCGCCTACATAATATATATGCATATATATATATATATATATATATATATATATATATGTTTTTTTCTGTATTGTAGATATTAATTTTAATTTTATTAATTTTACATTAATAAATCATAAAATTAATAATTTGTTTTTATAATATGCAGTTATTTGGATTATATTCAAATATAAAAATCGTCTCGATAGTTCAGTAATTCCTTGCTTTTTACATTATCTCAAGGTAATTTTGATTCGTTCACTAGATGTCAATTTTATGAATAGTGAACGCTTAAGTTAAAAATTACATAATTTATATTGGCAATGAAATTATTTTCATCATGATAAATGAATTTTCGTACTCAATGTTTATCACCATTAATAATATAATATTGTTTAAACGAAGCAATGTTTACAAAAAAAAAATGTCGACGGAAGAACGAATGGGTGTGTGATAATAGATTTACGTTTGAGAATCTTGTTTGTACTCTGAATGCACGACAGCTTCATGGAAAGATGTAATTATACTATTGAATCAGACCAGTAATAGTTACCCAATGATTTTCAATGGTGGGAACTACGTAGAAGTGCAGTTTAGTACCAATTGAACTTTGTGCGACTTGCATATCTATTGAAAACGAAACGATCGGTTAAGGTGACAGGCGACTCTACAAATCCAGCCGGTGCATAGAGCCACAAATGTTATTCTGATCCAATACTAGTGTAGATGACTACTAAATTTCATTGAATAAACTAATGGAATCAATCCATATTATGACCAGATGTTTTTCAATTATACCATGCTTATATCAATTATCGAATTATGTGCTTATGGTATGCAGATATGGAAAATTCCATGGAATTTGTAATTCGTTTTTAAATTAAATTGTTTACAATTGCTTTGTTATTTAAGGCGAAGATTATTATTAATCCACAAATTAACAAAACACATGCTGTAGGCTATAGCAGGAATCTATTTATTTCTTATATTTCAAGTTGCAAAATATTGCTTTTATTTTTCAATTATTGGATTTCAATTATTTCTGCTAAATAAAAGTAAGCTACACACACACAAATACACAAACAAGCAAACACACACACACACACACACACACACACACACACACACATCATTAAATGATAAATGGCGTATAAATTTGTTTTTGGTTGTATATTATCCATAAAGAATTAATTCCAGTAAATTTCCAATGTAGACTACACATTATATTGCATTATCTTACTTTTTCACTCGTTATCTTCATTTCCGTCAAATGTCCTCGATTATTACTCATAGAATACATATCTATAAGTTAAATAAAATGCCGTATCTCTGTGACATATTTATTTAGATTTCTAATATGAGGTTAATGAGTACTCGTATCGTATCGTTAGAAGGTAAAGGGAAACGAGGTCGAATACTCTATTCAACTATTAACGATGGCTTTTCTCCAAGAAGACCCTTAATTTATATACAATGATAATTGATTAATTCAACAGTTTGGCTAAAATTTTGCCAAAAATAATAAAATAAAGATAAAGGAGTATAGGAGAAGTATGGTAATTAATATATTTTTCTCAATTTATTGCATAATCAGTTGAATTTCGTGTCAATCGCGACCTGTTACTCGGCCGGACTCGGGGCTCCTTTACTTACGTTTCAACGTCCAAACAATATTCCATCCTTATCACCCTATTCCTTTCATTCCCTCCCTATACAATAGATCTAGAGAATAGCGTACGAAAACAGCGACTATGTGCCAGCTCATTTCAAAGAGAGAGGTGGATAATTACAGTGGTGGACTTCCTTCTATAAGTAGTTCGTACTTTACAGTGGACGAGCATGTAGAAGTGGAGTAGCTTAACGAGAGGAAAACTACATTCCTCTTTTACCATTGTTAATTTGTGCAGTAAGTATTTCCTAAAAGTAAAATAATTTAGAAAAATTATTATATAATATATAATATAAACGTATAATGTGAATTGTATTATCGAATCATTGTTTATATTATAAAATAATATATAAGATTTATTTTTATTAGGACAATCGTATTATTAGAAATTTGTTTACTTTTAATGATATGTTTTGTATTTGAGAAAAATTAAATTAAGTGCAATGTTCGTTTTAAAACTTGATTCTAATGCAAAAGTTAAAAGACAATTATTTCATAAAAAGTATATAACACATTGATGTAAAGGACTGTTAATTTTACATTTTTATTTAAAATATTTATAAATCACATAAAAATTGTAGATAAATATTACATGCTTTTTTTATTTGCTAATTTAAAGTTTAACATTTTTGAATCCTTTAAAAGATTTATACCATTGTATAAGGTAAAATTAGTGTAATTTTATAAAAATAAATAATCATATATATACAAAGTTTGCAACAATATTATGAATAATATAGACATTATAATTGATTAATGATGACTAGCAGTTTTAAAAAGAAATCCACCAGCAGGTTAGTTTTTATTTAATTTTTCTCTTTTGCAATTTATGCTTTAACTATTATACAAGCCCGCAGAATATTTTTAAAATATTGAACTTTGAAAAAAAAAAAAAAATTTCCATAAAAACATCATTGAATAATTATTTGCAATATAGATAAATTGTGGAAGATAAAAATTAACTGTAATTTATGTTTAATATACTTTTAAAACTGCGATTAATATTTTACGGATATTAATGAAGATTTGTTGATGCTATGTTGCTGTCTGATTTAAAGGTAGCAACTTTGAGAAAAACTTGCTTAAAGTTTCAGAAAATCTCAGAGCACTTAAAAAACGGTCTCTGCAATTCCAAACACGAGACAGAAAAAATTTCAGTTCCTACAATCAATATTATACTTGATTTTATAACATAGCTCTACTTTATAATTTAATCAAGCTAAATTTCAGATACAAAAAATGATTCCTTCACATTCTCAAATAATATAATCTTTACTTGTATTTCTCGTCAGCTTTATTCATAAAAAAACACAAACTTATACGTAGAATACGATTTATATTTATGATACATGAAAATGTTGATTATGTTCTTCCTTAAGCTACAGTATCTAATTTCCAAAGGAATATTTTTTTAATTTACTCTAAATTTCTGCAAATAAACAAATTCCCTTACAGTTCGTAAGTTGTGACTTTTGATCGATTTCTATTCAGTGCATTAAAATGAGAAATTAACGTCTAAGAAAATTAAAGTAAATTAACTATTAAAGCTATGAAAAATTTTAATCAATAATATAATAATAATTTTACAAATTATATGTTTTATATTTATTAGCATGTATTAAATTAAATTTTAATAAGTTTTTTTTTTTTTTTATTAATACGTGTATTAATAATATTAAATTCATAATTGTAGTCATAATATTTAAATATATACATAAACTTTGTACGTATTAAATTTTAATCTATATACATATATATGTATATGTATATGTATATATATATATATTTACTTTTTAAAAAGTGTATATATTTCTTAAAGTAATGAATTATCCAATAATTTCTTCAATTAATTAAAAATAACATATTATTATTAAATAACATGTATAAAATCATTTATATATTTCATTCGAATATTAATAATCGCGCAATTATGCAATAATTATCAATTATGCAATAATTGTAATTGTTAAGTTTTTTAACAAATATTATCATCAAAATATGTCATTCAAAATTGTGGTGTTGAAAAAAATTTAGTATTTTTTTTTAACATCAGTTTTAGATTAAAGAGAAAAATATTTTGTACAAAATGATTGTGAAATGTAACATATTACTAAAAGTTTAAAAGCATTGTAAATTGTATTCAGTCAGTCAGAGTTAAAAAATTTTGTCGAGACTTTTATTGTACATTATTAATTATATTTAAAGCATTTCAAATAAATGTTATTTATTTTTATTGTATTATCAACATGAGAATTTGTGACCATTTCATAGAAATTGAATAAAAATTTCCTATATATATATATATATATATATATATATATATATATATATATATATATATATATATATATATATATATATATATATGCTTGTATCGTATAATAACATTATAATAACATTGTTAGCAACGTCAAAATAATATTATAAGCAAATATACATTTTTTTTTCGGGTCGTTAATTGTTCTCTTGTAATAACGATCGTATATTCTCTGCCAATCTTGAAAGAGATTTATTCTGATAAAAGCCACTTTGTATACTCCCTTATTGTTGTATAGTTGTAAACACACATTTATGTTATATTTGCTATTAAGCATAACGTATTTGTACTGATTTAATATTTCAGGTCGGTTTGAAGGGTAAGCGTTCCGGGAAATTCAATTGATTTTCGCTTCAGATATCTGCATATATCTGTGATTCGTGACGAGATTCGATCTTCCATCTGTACGTGTCGAATAGCTTGGCGAGTGCACTCGTAATAAACATTACTCAGAAAGAAAAATATATCGATCGCTTCCGATACAGAATCTGCGCTCGTTTCTATGAGGGAATAAAAAATGACCGGTAGCTGGAAATACCGGAAGCACTTATCGATATTCGATAATCTTTAATGACAGTCCAATTCATTTAAATGACTGTTCCATGGATACTTGAATTATATGCGAGTATACATATGTTGCAAAATTAGCTGCTGTTAGCATTGGTAATACTTTTGCTATTATAATACTACGTATGCCATATTATAAACTATTCACATTTATATGAAATATTAAATCAATTTATATTAAAAAGTGTAATAGTCCAGAAATTGTCCGAGGCCTTTCTTGGAAGGCTTTTCAAGATATTCATTATGTGTGTTTGCGATGGTAGGTATCGAAAGATAACGATTGTCCTATTAAATTTAATTATCCTATATATATATATATATATATATATATATATATATATATATATATATATATTGTAGATATATATAGAAACAATTTAATCTTTATAGGTAACGAGTACGCACGTTCGCACGCGCATTTGTATGCGCAAACGTGAACTTTTATATATGTGTGCAAGTGTGTGTGCGTACGCGTGGGTGTGCGTTAGTGCACGTGTGTTTCGTATATATAAATATTGTTAGCAAAACAATTGGGTATTTAGTTTCTGAGTATAAATTTATCATACTCGCTGTAAAATTTTCATTCTGAAATTCAACTATAAATATTGAACTGCAAGCATTAAATGAATTATATTAACAGTTACATACGTACAATATATAATAATTGATAATTGTAATTAATATTCTATTAATTACACTAAACTTTACAGTGATATAATTAACGTGTATATTTTTGGAATTATTTATATAATATTAAATTTAATTATCATTTCGAATAGAATAGACCTTAGCTTTTCTAATTAAATTTAAATAAAATTTCATATAAAGCTATTTTATTTATTTTTGAATTAGATATGTACATTTTCTAATTAAAAAAAATATGTATTAAATATTGGATAATGTATTGGTATTGAGTAATGTATGTGATAATAATGTAAATAAATAAATAGAGGAAAAAAGTTAAATAAAATAAAATAAACTGAAAAAACTACAAATTACTTTACATTTCAAATAATTTGAAATTTTTTTAACTATATAAATAGTTATTAGCAAGTTAAAAATCAATAATTAATAATAGGTTAATATTATTTTAAGAATTTATATTATTTTCATAATTATAGGATTCATTAATTTATTATAAATAATATAGATTCAAATATCAATAATCATACAACAAAATAAGCATACAAAAACAAATGGTTTTCCACGAAATACATAAAGTGGAACATCCATAAATAAATATATATATATATATATATATATATATGTATATATATGTATATGTATTAGAAATTGTTAATAATTACATTTTTCAAACAATAGTTTAAATATTTTAATTATAAATTTGAAATGGCAACTGATGTAATGGAAATTTTAAAAAATTTCAATATCTATATTTTATGAAATTGCATTAAAAATTCTTGATCCTTCTATTCTATATAGTTTTATTCGTTCCATTAATTAATATTTTATTGTTTTTTAAAAATATTTATTATAAGTACTACAATGAAATTTGTAATAAAAGAAAAAAAAACAAAATAAAAGAATTATTCCGAAGCATTATATATGGCCTTTATATTTTTATTTGAACCTGGCAATTAATAATTCTAACTATTTTGTTGACGATTTCGAAAAGTCCGAAAAGCTTTGCTTTGGTAATTATGCAAATTACATGATTTCTACATCAAATATTTTTCACAATTTTGAGACGTAAATCACATTTGATAAATTCTTTGTTTCAACTATTTTATCAATTTTTTCTTATTTTTTAAAACTGTTTTCTCAAAATTCATCTTATAAGAGCAAAAAATGTCAAATAAGAGAATTTTCACGAGATAACATTTTTAGATGATGAGATATTTTAATTTTCTAGACTTTGACAACTGACAGTATTAATCAAGAATCAAATAATCATTAGAAAATGAAATGCTGTCGAAAGTCAATTAAATTTGATTACATTCTAACGATTTCATCAAGTCCTTATAAAATGTTTTATATTGGAATTTTTTTTTATACGGTTATTGTTATGCCAATTAACGTAAGGTTTGGTAAGAATAAATCAATCGATGATTCTAATTGTTTCTTTTCCAATAAGAAACTAATAAATATATTTATTATATTTATTAAAAATCTGACTGTACGCATAATTTGTTAATCACTTTTTTCGTTCGCGATGATATTAAAAATAGTAAATTAAGGATTTACGTATTTTTTACTGTGTAACATTATTGAAGATTATTGTTTTCTGAAAATATATCATATTATTTATAAGTTGTTTTAATTATCGTTTTGTTCTTGTAATATATAGACGACTCTAAAATCGAATAAGATGGGCTAACAATGCATTGGCTTTAAATAAACCCGATTAATTTTTATCAAATAATGGAAATGGAGCATTTTCCCCGTTACAATAAATAATGGATATAGAAAAGATATTCTTTAGGGAAATAATTGCACCGAATTTATCAGTTTTATAAATTGACAAACGATAGAGTAATATTAATCATATTTGTTATTTTAAGATTTTAAGAAAACTACCAGTAAACCATAAAAATATGAAAGTCTTTAAAAATATATGCAACAAGTAATTTTTTTTTGCTTTATAAGTGCGCGTTGTCTGTCACAATGTTGTTACTTTTAAATGTGTGTAATCATTAAATTCTATCCTCTTTTCTGAATTCTGCGAAGTATCATATAAATTTAGTGGGACAAGAAAAAGCGAAACACAAAAAGACAAGATAGATGCTTATAAAGATATACGGAGGAAAAAAAAAATTAATTATTTATTCAGCACTATGTATACACCAGTTTAATTATTTAAGTATTTCTACATATTACATGTTTATTAAAAATCTAAAAATCTAATTCTAGAATGTAATACAATTACTATAGGGAACTTGAATTTAAAAATTAAAAACAATATGTTATAAAGCATTAATTATTTATAAATATTGACATTTAAAGTATATTTTGTCAACAAATACATCGAAATTTCATTCTCGAATTCATTGAATACTTTTGCCATCCATTACTTTAGCAGTAAAGTCGTTAATAAGAAAAGACCAATTTTTATTTCAACAATCGTTGTTTATTTATATTTTTTATAAAATTATGTGCTTACAAATACACTTATAATTACAAGAAATATCAATATATTATGAAAACCTGATGCTTTCCTTCTACATTTAAATTGGTTGCATTTATTTTGCAAAACCCTTTAAGCACGTCTGGCAAAAAGTGTTGCGTGTACAAACCTACAGTGTAATTATTTTTTAAGAACATAAAATCTAATACAGCTTTATGTTCTTTAAAAAATTCTCCATGTCGCTGCTATTATAGACTGCTTTCCATTTTTCTTCTATTTACCAAAATATAAAATGAAAATTTTTTTTTATCTATATTTAAAACCACGAGTAATGCTCCATTTTTATTTTTAACTGCTGGTTAAAGAATAACATTATTTTCAATTAAATTCATTTTAATTGCGAGTAATTATTGAAAAATTAAAATATATATTTGTTCTCGTGTAAACTGCTTCGCATTGGGAAATATATATCTTTGGATATGCCATTGTAAAATTGAAAGCATATTTAATACGAATATTATGAAAGTCATAATATATTATTGTGTTGAAAAAAATTAATTTAGTTACTAATTATTCGACTACTGATTTTTCAAAAATTCATTCGACATGTAAATATAATATTGTAATTTGAGTTTCGGTATAATATATTGTAGTATTTAAATTATTAGTAGATGAACAAAAAAAACAAAAAAAAAAAAAAATTTTTAATTCTAGTTATTTAAAGGATGAAAAGTATGAGTAGAAATTATTTATGTTCCTTTGTTCAATTTAAGAGACTTGAAATATTATGTAAAATAATTTGTCATATTTTCGATTTTTCATATAAATTTTTCATATACTGGAAGGATTTATAATTATAATAAAGGTTATAATTAAATATACGAATGCATATTGCCAGCTTGAAGAAGGTTCTTCAAGGATAATCCTATTCTCTGCCTCCTTTGAATGTTCAAAATAAAGGAATTGCAATCAAATTTTTACGACCAAAACATTCTCGAAGTTATTTTAACGATTCATAGGGATATATAAATATTTATTTTATCTTACGTATTCGTGTATTTTAACATGAAGTAATAAATAAATTAATTATGAGAAACTGCAATATATTATAAAAACAGGATGCGTACATATATACAGGATGAAAATAATAATAAATTCAAACAAATTTTGATTAATATATTCATATGATAATTATTGTTATATTTATGATTTATCCAAAAAATGTGTATATTTCACGAATGAAATATACACGTCATTACGAAAAGAAAAAAAATAATACTTTACCAATTATTAATTATAATTATACTGAAAATAAAGTGATAATCGTATAAAATATATTGGACATGGACACGTATTTTCGGTAATATAATTTTAACGCCTTATTCGATCATAAAATTTTTTATATCCATATCTGTATTTGGAATCAACAACTTTTTAGTATCATCTTGAGACTTTGCGCTTGAGGCTTTTGGTAACATAAGGGATGCTAAAACACATCTATGGACAATATTATCGTAAATTCTAAAAATGATAACGTAGATTGTGGAGTAAAAAAAGAAGAAAACAAAAATTAACGTATTGCTATGGTTTTGTAGCGTTGAGTCAAAATAGTTACCAACGCAGTAAAATTATTAACAGTAAAGTGATTTGCATTTGAAAAATATTACTCATTGTATACTAATGAAAAATGGTAAGGCGATGGAATTTACAAAAAATTCTTGGGCAAAGATCCTTATGGAAATTCAGAATTTGCATCGTATAATCTTTGGGAATTAAGAAAGCCTTCAATGTCGAAATGCAAATACGCTGAATATACTTGAATTATAGATGAGTTGGATAAATAATAAAGAAAAAAATAAAAAAAAAATAAAAAAAATAAAGAAAAAAAAAAAAAAAAAAAAAAAAAAAAAATGAATTGGTTGACAATACTTAATTTTTATTTTTACTAATATCATAATACTACATTAGTAATATGCCCTTTTCACATTTGTTTTAAGGGTTCTGTTAGTGCATGTAATATTCGGAAATATGATTTAAATGAATTTTATTACAAGATTGTTAATTATTGTTATACACGGAAGCTTAACGCCAGTCACGCCAGTCCAATGAATTATATTATAATTATTTCAAACCCAATAGCAGAAAAGTCTAAAAATAATAATATATTAAATTTATTATCAACTATGCTTTATTGTATGAGTTATTGAATTTTTGAGGAGAAGGTTAACAACTATTGGCCACGCAACAATTATCTATTTATTTACTCGATTACTCGTAGAATGGAAATTGTAGTAAGTGAACGATACAAGAAAGCATCGAATGAAATTATCCTTAAATGACGGGCATTGGCCGATCCAATTGAATATCCTCCATTCAAAATGTTTATACCATTGGATGAGTAAAATTCGTGGGAATAAACTTTATCGATAATTCGGAATTTTAAAGAGGCTTGCCGGCCCTCTTTCCTACTTCGCTTGTCCAGGCCAAATAAAAAGAAACTGCGCAATTCCGGTAACGTCTCGAGCTTCAATCCATGGAAGAAATAGGAACGAGTGCGAGACAGAGGATGAGCAAGCGAGTGAAAGAAAGGGGAGGTTTGAATTGGATTCGACACGATTTTACTCTCATTGACAATCGTGTCGGCAAATAGAGGCTCGCCCATCTCTTCTTCAAGTACCTCTATCTCTCTATCTCTCTATCTCTCTATCTCAAGCTAAGGCGTGAAGGCATTCTTCTTCTGCTTAGCGTATACATACATATAAAGGAGCATGCAAGGACTAGTTGAAGCTCAAGTTCGTCGAGGGAGGGTGTATATTAAATTTACATGTAGATGGCCCTCAAATAGACTCCGGGGTGAGTGCCAGGTACACTTTCACGTCAACTAAAAGCTAGCGTCTCTCTCTTTCTCTCGACTCCCCTATCGCCTGTGTCTCTAGCCGTGCGCGCGCGCGTCTGTGGGTGATTGGCGTGCACACATGGCAATCAATGTATATACATATTTTTTATACATATACATATACATATACATACACGCACACACACACACACACACACACACACACACACACACATATATATATATATATACATATATATATATAATTTCGCTACTCTGTGTACGCATATTTGCGCGAATGCCCTGCGGCATTGTTGAAGAATGTGAATCACCGTTGCCGGCTTTAAGATGGAATAAATTAGGTGGCCAAGACCACGTCTGCTCGGTCTGCCAATTCGTTTTACAGGACTTTTATTTCTCTCTCTCTCTCTCTCTCTCTCTCTCTCTCTCTCTC
>NW_011948413.1:8191268-8233572 GCF_000503995.2 Ceratosolen solmsi marchali
ATTCCTGCTACGGTCTTGCTATTCTTCCTTGAATTCTGGTGGTTTTCTTGTGTGCGCACCTCTTTTCCTTGTCGTCACTTCTTTGCAGCGCGTCGATAAACCTGAACGGAAGAGCACAAAAGCCATGGAATGTAAGTAGCTCAAATTGAATGTTAAGTTTCTTGGGTTGAAGCCCTCTCTCGCTCTTCTGCTTTTATCCTTCTCTCTCTCTCTCTCTCTCTCTCTCTCTCTCTCTGTATTATTCGCTTGCTTTTTAGCTCTCACCCCTTCGCTTCTGTCCACTAATAAAGCTATTGATGTCGAGGAATGTACGCAATATATAAAAGACGAAGAATAGCATTAGCAGTTGACTTTTAATCTTATAAACAAATTCGTTATACCATAGTATAATGGATCGCAATTCGGTGAATTATATAAATCTAATCAATTACTTTAAACAATTTTTAAAATTTTTAAAACGAATTCAAATATTGTTTCATATTACAGTTTTTCATATGAAACCCTGCTGATTAATAATATTATTCATTATTTTATGTATGTTGTTGGACTTATATTGGATTTATTTGCTAAACTAATCCACTATTTCTAATTTGTAAAAGTAACTTCTACGTAAGTTTTCCTAAATAATTCCGTTGCTTATACAAACGTTGCGTATAAACTTCTATAAGTTATTATATGCGTTCGAAAAATTAATGATTTTCATATTACTAAATGATAGCATAATATCTATATACGTTAATGTGTAAATATCTCTTTAACATTCTTTTCCAATAGATCGTTCTATTAAAAATTTCCACCAATGATATTTTAATTAAAAGATATCCCATAAAAAGATTAGAGTATCACGATTTATTATAGCCATCATTAATGAGTCAATTTTTCATCGTTTCAATCCGCATTCTAAAGATTAAAATGCATTTTCGTGAAACAGTTCAATGAATCGTCGACTTTTATCAAGTCATTGGTAAATTCCTATAGATTAATTGAACAGTTGAAAATATCAGATGAATAAAAGCATGTAAGAACAAGTGTGTCAAGTGACGAATAAGAGACTATGATTTTCTTTTCTTCAGTCAGATTTATTCATTAACTTAGATTAGAGTACGAAAAACGTATCGAGACAGAAATATTGCCATAAAATAAAAATAATACTACATGAAGTTGTAAATTCCGGATGCATTATTATTATTAAAATGGTTATTTTTCTTTTCATTTATGTATTGGTGAATAAGTAATAGCCTCTCTTCTTTCTTATAAATGAACAGTTATTCTACATATCAAAAGGTCCTCCTTTTGAGAATATTCTTTAATATTTATGTCTTAAACAAATTTATTGTTTACCATCGTTCGTCACAATATACATGAGGATACGTTTGTTTTATAAAGATTCATGACTTCTTAACTATAAATGATAAAACAATTGTCGCAACATATTAAAGTCGTTTAATATATGAATCTTTTATGTTTCGACTACTGAAAATTCCCATAAAATACATCTAGCAAAGAGATATGCAACTGATTTATTTAGAAAATATTATTTTAATACAAAGTAATATGATTGCATAAAGTAAATGAGATTAATTAAGTTCGAAAATTGTACAAAGGTCAAAAGTGCTACGAGACGTTATTTAATATGTTGATTGAAAAAAAGCAGAATGTTAAATGTTATTTAGTTAGATTTTCACAATTGTCTATGTCCATTTATATACTCATCCTGTGAAAATGAATAATTAACAAATAACAAAAAACAATATTGTTAATATGATTTATAAATAATTACGATAATAATAGGACACTTTATACGAATACGTGATTTAAAATTATTTAAAAATTTTAAATTATAAAATTCCGAATATTCTAAAAAAACTGTTTTTACTATCTTATACGTAATAATTTCCTATGATAATTTTTTATGATATAGTTTTGTAAAAGCCCTAATTTAAATAGATTTATTGAATTATATCTAAAAGCAATTTAAACTGTTATAAAGAGTTGCTTAAAATTCTTCACATTTTTTTTTTTTTAATTTGTTATGTTAAAAATATTAACAAGAAAATTGCAATTTTGTAATTTTTATATTATCCAGTATTTTGATGAAAGGGAGTTTATTTAAAATTGTTCAAAGTCAAAGATAACTCGATATTTCAAATTACTTTTGATGCAAATAATCAATAGCTAATTATTATATAAAATATTATAGATATTATTATAATTATTAATTATTTCGACGCAATTATAAAATTCGATTAAACTTTCTATTTTAAATCAATGCAATTATCGGTGGCATTTCGAGTTCGCTGTTCCCTCGTTTTTAAATCACTTGAGATTATTATTTTTCTAAATCAAGAAGATTCTTGTATGGATGAATCATATAGCTCATAACGAGAAATCATATTTATTTAGAAAACCTTAAAATTCTTTACTTAAATATATATGTAATACCTTAATTATCACAATTCTATGTTTCAAAGTTGTAAAATATAATATTAACAAACTTATAGATTCCTCATTACAAATTTATATACAAAATTTTATATTTCATTTTTACTTAAAATTCTTTAATTTATAGTATTGAGATCTAGCAAAATTAAAAATCAAGAAATATGCTTACATTCTCCATATAATATATCTCTTAATCATTTTCATTCTACACATATACGGCATCATAAATATAGACAATTTATTGTGAAACAATGAAAAATAAAAATAGATAGATATAATGAAAGTATATAAAGGCATAATAGAAAATAAACAGAAAGAGAAAGGAAGAGAGAAGAGTATTTTTACCAGCAAAATTAGAAATATAAAAAACCTATCCAAGTCAAAAACAAATAAGGTAGATACAATGGGAATCCGCTGTATTGATTAATAATTTATACAGAAAAATATTATAAAGTACGGTCGATCAGCTTCTAGAAAAATCAATAGCAAAATTCATCCTTTTCTTTCATTTTATTATTTGCTATATCTCTGTCTCTTTCTTCCTTCTACTATATTATTTCTTTTTCGGTTTTTTTTTGTGCATTTCTGTACTACCTTTCTTTTTAGTCCTCATATATCTGTCTATTTCTTCCTCTTAACTATCACGAACACCTTCTTCTCTCCGAGACGTTCTATTAACAAGTTGAAAATACTCAAGTAGAACGGTCAAATGAAAAAAAAAAAAAATGAATGAAAGAGAAAAACTCATAGCCGTAAGCAATAAAGAAATGCTAGAGAGATCGAGAGAGATCGAGAGAGAGAGAGAGAGAGAGAGAGAGAGAGAGAGAGAGAGCGAGAGAGAGAGAAAGAAGATAGTGAATGAGAAATAGATTTTCGAGAAATAGAGATAGATTTTCGATTGTTACTTGGTACTTAGTGAAACATCTCACTTTATTTACTGTGTTGTAAAATTTTTAAAAACTCAACATCTAAATAATAGTGCTTAGGGTGATGCTTGATGCAATGGTTTGAATTTTGAATCTCTGGTGGAAATAATGGATATTTAAAACCATTTGTTTAATTTTAATTCATTAACTATGTAATATTTTTTTTAATTCCGGATTTTAACGTTTCATTTTACTTCAACTAAGCAGTAATATCTACCATTTATTTAGAATTTATTGGATTAATCCCAAAAGCTCAATAATAAAATCAAGAAATTTACTATTAATTTGATCCTGGAATTCAATTCAAAGCGTTTGGAAAGAAGTGCCAGAAAATGTTTCAGTATAAAGATTATCTATGTGTAATAATATTTCAATTAATTTGTTAGACTATCATTTGAATGAAAAAATTGAAATAATTTTTGTATATAATTAGAGAATATAGTTATAATTTTAAAAGTAAAATTGATAGAAACTGATTATATACGCGAAGGGATTATTTGTAAAAGTATTTGATGGAAATTTTAACGGTTCCGTTGCATTAATATTATATTCTTTATATATAATAAATATATGATAATTGGATGAAAAAATGCTTAAACGAATGAATTTTCATAGAAGCTAATGCAACGGGTAATTAAGAAATCGATGAATATCGATGTTGAGCACGCATTTATATCTACTAATTATGGGAGGAAAATTCTATTATTATACTTTTTTATTGCAGAATTTAATTTTCTGTTATAAAGTAGTTATTACTAATCAATATAATTCATAAAAGCAGAATAATTCTCGGTATACTCGGATAGTAAATGTTTTAAAAAACGGATCAAGTTACACTTGAATTTAACTATCTCGGGAATTTCTTTCTATAAAATATTTTAAATATTATGAAACTCTATACGAGTTAATTAATAAAATAATAACTCCAAATAAATTCATCAATAATGATAATTAACACGGCTGTAATATTGTTGCGGCAAGTGGAGTATAAGTAGCTATAAACCGAATTATCATGCTTAAATTAATAAAGTAATAACACTGAGCAGATGCTTGGCATTAGAAATGGCACGTCGATGGATTTTCAAAACACACATAAGACTTTACTGTAATAAATGAGAAAGCAATAGACTCGATAAAATATATCACGGCTGCCTCTTGGAGCTTTTTCTTTAATGGTGGGCCGGAGGATAACGGTACAACTCAGCAAATATGATTTATATTCCTCTATAACTGGTCAGTAATAAAATAAAGAACCATCTCTCGCACCCTCGACACCACTTTCTATTCTCTCTTACTGTTCGGTATCCTCCTTCTTTCTTCCCCTCTCACGAATTTACCTGGCGATGAAAATTAATATTGTCGAAGTTCCTGCGTACGATCGAAAAGTAAGAGCGTAGCCTCAAAGAGGAATGGAGATGGAAGGCGGAAAAAGAAACGGAAAAATAGAGTTGAAGGAGTAAAGTCGACAAGTATGATAAAGAAAAGAGGAGGGGAGAAAAAAGGCTATGGGGATCGGATAGTCGAAGGATAAGCTGGATAGAACTGAAGGTAATCCTTCGTGTCTGTCCTCGGCAAGACTTTGCGCCAAGTTTGCCTTCTTTTCTTCGATCCCTATGACATCTCCAACGCACTCTTTTCTTCCATTTCTTCCTTCTCCAAATGAATATACATATCTATACGAGTCCCAGTTGCATTTCACGACGCGTCTTCATTTGCCATGACTACTTAGGCAAAAGTACTGTCGTACTATTATTCTGCCCATGTACAATAAGCGGCCGGTAGCCGAGCAAATCGACCGGATGATTTTTCAAGGCTTTATATAATGCTTTACTTTTCTCTCTCTCTCTCTCTCTCTCTCTCTCTCTCACTATCTCTCCAATTTCTCTCCATCTCTCTTCATCTTTCACGCGCACGCACATATACAGAGAAAACTTTCATCTGCTTCGAGCTTTCTTCTACACCCACCATGAGATTTCTTGGGGATGGGTGTGTGGCCGAGATGGAGTAGGGGGATCTCGAAGAACGAAAAGGAGATAAGACTGAGGACTTCATCGAAGCGACTGATTGGCCGTTTCGTCAGTATTACTTCCTTTTTTTTCTTTGCCCTTTTCATTTGCGCTTTTTATTTTTTCATCCTAGCGACTAGACTCTGGCTATTCTTTCCATCTATTTATTTATACATTTACATAAGAAAATCTAACATCTTTTTATATTTTCATTACAAAATTTTAATCTCCATTAGCCGCCCAGTGAGAATAATAAAAATTCTGTAAAAATTCAAATATTATAATGTAAAAAGTATTCGACGATTCGTGTAAAAATTTCTTTTCAACAATTATAAATATTTCTGGAAAAATGAAAGAAAAAAAAACATATATATTTTGATGCATATTATTTAAAATACAGAATAATTATCGTTAATTAATGTTAATTAATAGTATTTCGCAGAATTATCTAATTATGTAATTATTAAAATCCTTTAATAATATTTTCTAAATATATCTTTTAAGTTCAATTATATGTGTTACTATTCATCTAATTTTGAAAATATTTTTAACTCATCTTTCGACAAAAAAGAAGAACAAAAATTTTCGATTAAATTAATTATATAAATTATAATAGTATATTATTAAATTCGATAAAAATTGTAAATAAAATTACTTAAACATGTGAGATAAACCAGAAAATTCCTCACCAATTTTTCACTAAATATTATTTTAAATTTTACATATTTAAACATTATGAATTCTACTTCGTAATAGCAAGTATTTAATAAATGCGAAACTTATTTTAATAAAATACTATAAAAAAATTCTATTAAGATAAAAACTAAAGAAAATTAAATTATTATTTATTCCAGCTTTTTGTATATTCATCGTGGAATATTAAATGCTTTTATTTGTGTATTTAATCACTTTATGCTTATACATTGATTGTAATAAATATATCCAATTTGTTTCCTTAATCTCACTCTTTACAGTGGTTTAATCTTTATTCGTAGGATCTATCTATTGTATGCATATACACACACGGGCTCACGTACATACATTCATGTGCGTAAGCATCTGGGTCATTCGCTATGAGAGTAATTTCCCGAAACTATTGCATTTATATAAATATATGTACACATATATTAAACGGGGATGATTTATTTCGACAAAGGCATGTAAAGGAACGTTTGCGCACACATGTTCCAGAGTGCTCACGCAGTAATAATCATTGCTTGACACACCGAAATGAATTGGATAATGGTGAATAGAGAGAGAGAGAGAGAGAGAGAGAGAGAGAGAGAGAGAAATCCACAGCTCTAACAGGAAATATCACCAATGTATTTGCAAACGAGGTGAGCGCTCTTCGCATTTCTAAGCTTGGGCAATGGCGTTAAGGATAAGTTGTCACACTCTAGTTTCTGACGTATACGGGTCCTCAGGTGCACTCTCGCTCTATTGTAATTTTCCTGGATAAAAATGGTAATTCTGAATTCAGGTATCAGAAGTGTCGTATCACGCACGAATTTACTACCGCAGATCAGCACATGAGCTGAAGTTGCGTTTCTCTCAATTTATCGGAGGATCGGAAAAACAACGGGAAAACGCATTTACTGGCTAAGGCCGCAAACAAATTTGCCGCTTGTATGTGCTCTTGCAGTCTATTATGTCTTTCTCGCTTTTACCTATCCTGTCGTATGTCGCTACTCTTAGCCGCATCGCCGCAGGCTCATAACAGCTTATAAGATATATATATATATATATATATATATATATATATATATATATATATATATATATATATATATATATATATAACACACAATAATATATATATATATATAAATATAAGACACAGTATATTGTTTATATACAATGACAGGCCCAAGGGAGAAAAATAACAAGCACATTTTCCACTCGTTACAGTACATACACACGCATGCCCGCATATATATATATATATATACTGATTTTAAATTTCTTAAATCTCGGGTTTTCATAAAATAGCCCAGGGGAATGAATCGAAAGAAGTAAGTTTATTCTTTTTTCTTTTTCAGAAAAATACAAAATAGAAAAAAAATATATATATATATATTATATATAAACCAGTATTATTAGAAATGAAATATTTTAGTTCCAAAGAATTTGTTACACAATATACTATTAATTAAATAATTATATACGTTGATCATTGTTCGGTTCTTGGATTAAAATTATTATATACCTTAAATAAAATATTTCGCTTCATTATCATAATTAATAATCCACATTCGTGATTTTTATTAACTTTTAGTCTATATTTTATTTCTAATAAAAAATTCTTCAATCTTTATATTTCTTTATTCATTAAATTGAACTTTCAAATTTTTTCGATTATTGAATAAGCTTAAAGCATATTGTTAGAAAATTCATAGATACCTAAATTAACATTGTTATTGTATAATTTATATAATAAATAATGAAATTTCAATCCTCATAAAATTTTTATGAAACTTACGTAAGGGACATCTATTGTGAATAAAAATGTTATATAAAGGCATTAATCAAATTAATCTGAGTATTAAATTTAATATATAATATGGATTAACTTATACTTTATACACTTAGTTTATATTTTTTATTTTACTTCTTAATCATATATAATGGACATAATATCTAAAGTTAATATTGCACGAGGCTTATATCTCTTGAGAATAGACAGTCGAGCTTCTTCGGAGAAATTAAAAAAATTTTTAAACTTCAAAATTTCAAAAATCGTTTATATATCCAAACGAACACGATAGCACGTAAAATACGTTGTTAAAAGCTTTCCGATAAAAAGTTATAATCACAAATGTTTGACCAATTCGAATTATAAATTTAATAGATACATGTAGTTGAATATTTATGTCAATCCACGTAAAAGTGTAGAAAGAATAAGAAGATAGATAAAATGAAAGTACTCTTGAAATTCATGAAAAAATCCAAACAATTTAACAGAATTTATATGTATCACATTGAAAAATGTAAAAAAAAAACAGGTTTATCTTAAAACAAATATAATAATGAAAAAAAATATAAATATTATATGAATAAAAACCTTGAAATATAATGCAAAGATATAAAAAGTAAAGGCAATGAAATAGAAATAACTACCGAAACTCTTCAAAGCTTTCATAAAATAATAAATTCCACTATTTTAAAAAATTGTGAAAGCTGAATGACTTATAATTCGCCATTTCTTGTTACAATTATAAGAATTTTTTTAATATACATGGAATAAATAAAGATGCATAAAACTACGTGAACATTATTTGAGAATTTTTTATTTAAAATAGCTGCATTATATGAAATTTTTAATAATATTAGGTAATTGAACTTAATTATATCATAAATCTTTTTAATATAAGAAATTATACCTTAACGTTATATGTTATTAAAAAATGGCTCACTTCCTAAAAACGCATAATTTGTTTAGACAATTATTAATCTCATATAGCCGAATTCCATTATGAGATAAGATTTTACATTGAAATTAGTAATTTTTCAAATATAATTCAATTTTTATAATCAAATTTTAATGGAAGTAAAAAAGCAGCGGATAAAGTGAAATCTGAAGTTATTAAATTATATAACAATTTTTTTCCTATCCTCAAAAGAATTATAATCTTTTCTTACAGTTAATCTATAATATTGTATAAGCTAGCCAAGAACTTTGTTGGTTAATTCACCAGCGTCTTTGTCATTAATTCCTTTGTTCGCTTTTTTAATTTTTCTAATCGTGGCCATTCATTTTGAAATGTGATCCATGCATTTTTCATTATTTTTCATTTATATATTAATATTATATGCATCGATATCGAAAAATTCTCCCAAACTACCATCAACCATCCTCAGTCTTCATAGCTAATATATTTTAAATACGTGGAATTGTGTTTCTCACTTGATCTATTAAATATATCAGTGATTCTATTAGTTTGAATCTTGTATGTGGTTCCACTTCCGATCACTTCCACTAATTCTTCACCCGACTCTCCAATAAATTGCAAGCTTCGCTAAAGCAATTCAACTATGTAAATAACTTTTTTTTATTATATTTGTTATTTCGAGTTATGGCGAATAGGGAATAAAATCTAGTTTTTTCATTACTGCTATCCAATACCTTTGAATGAATTTTTAGATTTCAATTTTGAATAATTTGCTTTTTCTTTAACATGTAATCTTTTACACACTCATTATTTATAAATAATATACATAATAATATATAAAATATTTTGATTTAATTATTTAATTTAATTTAATTAACGTATTATTATAATATATTTTCTAAATATTTAAAATTTACACTAACATACTTACAAAAAATGTAGTTGCAAGTATGATTTATCGATTGATTTTAAAGGCATTTTGGTTTTAATTATTTTAATTATTTTAATTATTCAAAGATATTCTGTATTATTCGATGTGTATAGTATAAATAATAGTTCTTAAAAGTAAATAATAATCGTCCTACGATAATATTAGTTGCAATTGTTGGGGAAATTATCAACGAGCACATATTATAATACATATAGTGAGTAATGAGAAAATGATGAAAACACACGGGTATGCTCGTATAAAAATTTTTGCTAAATATTGTACATTTATCGTTGTTTTAATAACAATAATAACCATTTATAACTATAAAAACTTATTTGACAATGATTATTAGATCGAATCGTAAGTGCATAATGTAATAAATACATAATTTAAATGAATTATTATCATAACTATCAATGTGTAAGGAGGTTCATCTTATATTTATTAAGAAATAAATTTATGAAAGCTCTCATATAAATAACTAAACTAAATGTAAGTATTATAGATGCAGATATTTATATTTATATAATATCTACTATGCTTGTAAGATAACAAAAAATTGTTTAATATATGTGTAGATATTTATTATAAATTTATGTAAATATTAGAAAAATATCTCCTAAATAGATAATATATTACATTGATTTATAAGTAATGAGGAAATTTTTAAACAACAATATAAAATTATTTTCTATTATAATGTATTAATAACTAATGTGCCAAAAATTATATTTATTCTATATTCTATTCTTCCTCTTGCTTAGAATAAAATGAAAATATATATTTTATACAATATAATAATTTCGTATTTAATTATTTTGTTTTTAAATATACATTGTTTTAAAAATATATTCTTAATTTACATTTTTTATTGCGAGGATGTCATATATATATATATATATATATATATATATATTTATTGCTTGTTTGCGCAGTATATTATTGTTTATAATTTTTATCATTCAAATTGCATGAGTGAAGCATAAATCGTTTTCTCATTATATAAAAGATAAATATTATAGAGTTACATCTGTGGGTAATTAAGCTTTAATGTGTTCATCATCAGTCTTAACAAAATTTTATTTACTTGAAATTATAAATATTAAATTAAAAAAATTTAATACTCATTGGTTCAGCAATTATAATTCTTTTTGAAAAATAATTGTTTTGTCATTACAATAATTGTCTATTTTTAAATTTATAAGAAAGTATTGGGAATGTAAAAGAAGCATATCTACATAATAAAAATATCCCTACGATATCCTTAATTATAAATGTAAAATTAGTATCAGATTTTGTATAAAAATAATTATGAATACAAACTACATTATAAATATTTGGTATGATTAATGAAATGATTTTATTTAACACGAATAGATTATTTATTTTCAAAAAAATTCATTTGATCATCTTTTTTCATTCATATTTATGCGCATAAAATAGTTCGTAAATTTTTTCTTTGCTAATTATATATTTACAAAATTTACGAAGATTATTTTAAATTTAAACTATATACAAATTTTTTGCATTTAAAATGTAAATTTAATGCCATCTTGCACCGCGACTAATCTACATATAATCAGAGACATGTACATTACAATCGTTATAGCTAAGATTGTAAAAGTAAATTAATTTTACATTGTATTTATATAGATGATTAATTTTGCTGGAATATTCTTGAATTTTTGACAGGCCAAATTATACTTAACCTATTATGTATGAATAAAAGCTTCTTTGTAATCATGTATAATGCTACTTTCTTTATAAACTTACGACTCTGTTTAATTAACTCTACTTAAACAAAAAGTTCTTCTAATATTCATAAATAATTATAGTACTATTCCAATGACACATTCAACACATTTAAAATCATACAGTCAACATGCACTATCCCTTTTTTTTTTAAATTCTTAATTTAATATTTTTAACAATGAGCCCGACATTCGACAAGCTACAACCATAATATAAATAACGTATTTTCAAGTGCGTGTAATTTTATAACAAATCCATTTGAATTGTTAATAACGGTAAAAACGTACGCCAGAAATGTGCCGTAAGAAGATCGATTAATTTCGTAATAATGCAAAAGATCATGTTAATTGTAAACTCCATGTTTACTCGCAGACATTAGGCAGCTTGAAATCTCTGTCATTTCGCGGCTTAAACAGAAAGACACGTGTCGGCGAGGGGTTAACACTTAGTTTACTGCCTAATAAAGCGAAGATTTACACACGCGTATTCGCGTTACCCATCGCTCGCCCACCCGTTTACGCCTAAGTGTCCTTTACGTTAAGGGAGACTCCACCGCGCGCGCAAAATTTCCCGTCATTGCGCATTGTCACGCGCTAAGTAATGAAGCAAGCTAAAGCGATTCTATTACAAGCCCCTCCTTAACTGCCTAATCAGCTCATGTTTATGTAGAATTGTACCTCGTAGTAACCCCCCCCCCCCCCCCCCCCCCCCCCCCCCCCCCCCCCCCCACACCCCCCCCCCTGTTATTGACCTCAACCCGATGACCATCGCCAACGTATCCTCGAGACTGACTTGGACTTCCTTTTTACGAACGAAAGATACGACAAAAAGATACGACAAAATTGGTTTATGGAAGTTTTGAAGGCATTATTAAGAATTATATTTCCGTATCGAAACTTTAAAATGTACTCCAATTGTAAACATTCGTTTGAGAAACATAAAGTTTTAGTTCTCTTCTCATTAAGAAGACAGAAGAATGAAATAAATTGTACACTACAGAATATAAGCGATGACTCTATTGAAGTCATCGATTTACGACTTTCGGCAATAATTATAAACATAATATGGCATATTATTGCAAGTCGTTTTAACTTTAAGTGATAATAAAAATGTACAGTTTTTGAAAAAACAAGTCCTCTTGCTCTTGTCAGCCGAGAACTCCTTGTTAGGCTATAAATAAAAGCGTAAAACTTACAGTCAAATATCACATTGTAAAGGGATAATCGTTATTTTTGTTGTATCGTGAATTTTCCAAACGTCGCGTAACTTATCTGGAAACGAGAATCCGAGGAAAAATTTTTTTAACGATATCGTTGATTTATTTATTGCATTGCCAAAAATTATTTTATTATACACAACATAATGAAATGATAGAAATACTTTTAGAAATTAATGTTTATTTTCCGTTTCTTGTTAAAAGTTATTAAAAGTTATTTTTATCATCCATTACATTATCGTTGAGCGATATCGTCAGCAATAAAAATAAAGGATATTATTACCAGAAGAACAAATTTTAATACATGCAGTATACAGTGGAGAGAGGAAAATTGAAACAGCATCCACTCAATAGCTTTGAAGCAGAGTTGTGTTTAGAGAAATTCAGTCTACTCGTGAAATAACTATAATTAAATACGATGTGTAAATCAAGAGTTGAATTTGTTTATCGATGATTTACCGCTTCTCTAATAATGGCGTACATTTAAAATTTATTATTAAGGGGATAGAACGTGGCAAAACTGAATTTATTAATAGCTTATATGCTTAAAATGTAAATAATAAATTTAAATTATGTGAATGAATAATGAAATTCATACTTACATTACATTGACGAGATATTGAGGTGAGTGATTGAAAAGACTTTTATCGATCCGTCGATCCCCATTCAATCGAAAAATTGAAAATGTATATTATTTTTCTCTGCGATAATATAAAAAAAAAAAAAGGATAAAAAGTAGATTTTTAATTATATAGCTGCTAATAAGTATTATTGGGTTCCATAGCTCAAGATATACTATAATGATTGAGAAATTTTAATAGTCATAGGTTGCGCGCACACCAACATAATCTCAAAAAATCCAGAGCATGAACACGATGTCGCAATGAGCTATTTCTACATATTTAGAATATCGCGTTTAAAATCAACAATAATAATAATTAAATTATTACATTTTATTGCTCAACCAAATTTGCTGTTTATTTCCATACTTATTTATAAATTTTTATCATCTTTAACAATCGCTCATTTTTATTTAATTTTATTAGATACATAAAATTATAATAATATTTTTAACAGTGTCGAGTAGATAGATTGAGATAGAGATAGAGATAGAGATAGAGAGATAGAGAGATAGAGAGAGAGAGAGAGAGAGAGAGAGAGACAGAGAAGATATATTTGGTTCATTGAAAACTTCGTAAATTATTCATTGATCATACGTGAAATTTCGATTAAAATACTAAAAAAAAAAAAAAAAAAACCAAAAATAAACTGATTTTAATTAAAATATTACAATTTTAACAAAGACAATATTTTAAATGTCTCCAACACTTCCTTCATACATTTTCAGATATATATTAAAGAAAAATCTTATTCATTCGCACTAATAATGAATAATGATGCATAAATTAGATTAAAGCATTTTTTTAAATTTGAAAAAACGTATTAATAATGGAAGTTTTGTCAATATTTAAAATATAAAATGACGCGAATATAAAAATATCCAAGTGAAAACATCATGTCTAATGCAAGAGTAATATTGAATTTACTATTTTTTTTT
Source organism: Ceratosolen solmsi marchali (assembly GCF_000503995.2). Classification (NCBI taxonomy): domain Eukaryota; kingdom Metazoa; phylum Arthropoda; class Insecta; order Hymenoptera; family Agaonidae; genus Ceratosolen; species Ceratosolen solmsi. Next base: position 8,205,489 of record NW_011948413.1, read on the forward strand.
TGCTTTTTAATACTCCAGTCGCATAACATCTTAATCGATAAAAATTTAATGAGCCTTACCAAACAGAATAAAAAGCTTACCATAAAGCTTACCAAAGAGAAATTAAAGAATTGTATAATGTCGTTTTAATAAACCAAGATCGGTGATTTTGATTGATATATAATTTCTCGTCGTTTTATTTGTCGTTGTTATTTATATTTCATTGATATTCCATTTAATGACACGCGTAATTATAAACAAATATTTTATATAATTATATAAAAGAGTCTATTATAATTATTCCAACTAAGTAGTTCTTTCCCTTTTGTTTTTTTTATTTTTTATTTCTTTATTTTATACTATTTACATGCTTTTGTAATTCTTATTATATTCCTACTGAATATGTTAATGCAAATGTCTAGTTCAAATAATCATAAATTTCATTTATGTTAAAATATTTCAAACAAAAGCAAACGTATAAATTAAGATAGATGCAGGCTTAGATAGACATGAAATTACAAGACTTCGACATAAATTTTAATATATATTTATAAATATATTAAGAAGAATCATTAAAATAATATGAAATATAATTTATTCAATAATTATTAATACCATACTGATAAGAACAATGATTTCATCATAAATATTGTTACTCGAATTTTTTCTAATGAATGGTAATGCTGTCATTAGCCGATAGAGATAGCAAAGGATGTTAAAGAGACGTAAGGATAAAGTTGAACGTCTGGAATCGAAAGAGTCGTAGTAAATTTTTAGTTCCATCTTCACGATCATTTGTATTTTAAAAATGGCTGCGATTATATTATTTTTAATCGTCACAGAGGTATAAATAATGCCGAGATAGATTTTATTATTATTATCATACCATATAGAGTTACATTTAAACAAAATTGTATCATGAAATGCTTGTAAGGTTTTATGTCCTTTGACACTTAAATGCCCACGACATGTACTTTTAACATCAATTATTAACAAGATATTCTTGTCGACTTATTGAAATCAATATCAATGTGAACAAATTAAAAAAAAAAAAAAAAAAAAAAAACAACAACAACAACAACAAAAGAAAAGGAAGGAAAAAATTCGTTGATTTTGTGAAAGAACGACAATGGGTAAGTAATCGTGGAGCCAAATTTCTTCGCCTCTAGCTACAATCTTCGGCGATAAATAAACGCGAGATTAAAGCTTACGATTTTCCTTTTGTGGCGAATCAATTTGTTAACTTGAAAGGGCAAAAAGTAGTCAGTCTCAGGCACGGCAGCCAACGGATAAGTCGAGAGTAGTGAAGCGCTGGGCTCGTGTAGTTCCCTTGTCTCCTCTTCTTCTGAGAATAAATTACAATCAGATTGTAAAACTGTAAAACGTAATAAACTGTTTTTTATAATTTTAAATAAAGTATTTTGTCCCGCGATTTAGCGAAAGTAGCATTATTCCGAGCATAGTCGAAAGTTTATCGTTCTATATGTATTAATCCGCATGGAAAATATCGCTCGCTTAAAAGCCCAACGGTACAGAAAAAAGATCGAGCGAGCGAGCGAGCGAGCGAGAGAGAGAGACAGAGAGAGAGACAGAGAGAGAGAGAGAGACAGAGAGAGAGAGAGAGAGAGAGAGAGAGAGAGAGAGAGAGAGAGAGAGAGAGAGAGAGACAGAGAGAGAGATAGTCGGGGGTGGGGGGGGGTAGATTGCAAATCGGATATAGCGAGCGCGAGAGGATAATAGAATGACAAAAGGAGGATCGATTTTAAGGCATAACAAAAACTGCTTATAGCAACACTTCACATCGAAAGTGGATAGTGGAAAGGATAAAGAATGACATGATAAACACGTATGTCCACATTGTAACAGCAAAAGTGGCGCCGCCGAGGCATATAGCGAAGGAGACGGCTGCACACGTCGACGAAGGAACTCGATTTTATGAAGCCCTTGTATATGCTATTGTATATACACGGTACATATCGTCTCGGGCCATTGCCACTTTTGAATGCAATGCATACAGTTGCCCTTTTGTTTGTCCATTAGGTTTAGTTACGTTGGCGCGGTGCTTGTGATGCATTAGACGAGGGTAAAATTTCGCGAGCGCGTGCCCCATCCATGCCTGAGCGGAGTTATGCCTCTCTCTCTCTCTCTCTCTCTCTCTCTCAATTCTCTCCACTAGACGAGCCTTGAATTTTACATTGTCTTTCGACTCTTTTTACCGCTCCACTCCTACGCCAGCCCAAGCCCACAAAGAGACAGAGAAATAGAGAGAGAGAGAGAGAGAGAGAGAGATAGTCACGCATATACGTGTGGATACGGATGAAACAGATTGGCTGAATTCACCACCGAAGCTTCTCTCCGACGAGTCAAATCGTATGTATAAGGGGACACATAGATATGATAAAGTTAACAAAGTCAACGGTTACATTTTCGATTCTAACTATTAGTATTTTCTTTTTTCTACTAATTTCCTAACAAATTACATCTTATGAAATAATTCAACGATCGATAAAATTTGGAGTCTTTTCTTTGGTCTGTTTTCCCCCCCCCCCTCTAATGATATACCAAAGTGTACAATGACATAAAATTTTAAATACAATACATCTATATGTGATTTTTTGTTTTGTTTCTTGTTTTTATAAACTTGTAAAACACAGAATTTACAGAACTTGGTGTATAACAATTTAAACTATTATCCTCGGTATGAAATTCGATTTTATAAAATAAGTACCGGTCTTCAATAAACTTCTGCATTTACCATTTTGTTGAAGAAGGCTTGTACTATACATAATAAATGTACCGATAAAATCCATATATCTATTTCAAAAAATGTCTGCTGATTAAATAATTCATTTATTTGGCATTTATATCATCGCCATCGTCGTGTGGACGCTGTGTGTATCCAGTAGATCAACCCCGAGAAAAAGATCCCTTACAATCCCGTCTAATTACTGTCATTGTTGTATGCCTCACCGAAATTTATATAAGCCAACAATGTTTCGTCATAATAAAATTTACATAAATTTACTTGTTTATTTACAAATAATTTTTCATAAATAATTTTACAGAAATAACAATAATGAATAACGATATATTTATGAAGTCTGGCTTATATTCGCGGACAAATTTTTCTTTTTTTGTTTTTTTCCCTTTTTTTTTAAATAAATAAAAACATATATGATAAAAATAAATGAAAAATAAAAAATATAATTTTATACTAATATAAATAACGAATGAATAAAAGAAATATTATTATTTTATTTAATTTGGTATATATTACATTTTATATCCTACTGTAGTGTATTGTCAGAAACCAACCTCGGCTTGGCCAATTTTCTACAATTTACTTATTTATAATAGAAAATTACGATAATATTATTGTTAATAATACTATTATTATTCTTATTAATATGTAAACTATAAAAAAAAATCGTAAATTTCTTTTCAAACAGCATTGTTAGACATTTTTGTAATGTTTTTAAATATGAAATATCATTTTCAAATTTTGTTTTGAATTTCATTTTGGTTATGAAAAAAAATTTCATAATTAAATTTCAAGTAATTTTAAATTATTTTAAAGTAATATTTATTTATTGATAATATTTTAATTATTACTAAATTGGAAATCAATAGTATAGAGAAACTGTATTCAATATTTGGAAAAAAAGGGGATTCAGTAATAGAAACTCCAGTTACAAAAAACAATTTTTTTTTTTAAATATCAGCCTATTTCATCATGAAAAATAATATTTTTATAAATTATAGATATTTACAAATATATTAAAAATAGAGAAGACTATTTCTTTTACAAATAGTATTTGATTGTTTTTAGAAATAAAATAGTTTGTAAATAAATTTAAGTTAAAGATATATATATATATAGGGATATACACAGACAAATGAGCATGCACATGCTCACACATATGTACAAGAAAGCAATAAAATGTTATATATGTTATGTATCTTAATAAAAGACAAATCTAGTACAGACTAGTGCAAAGTAATTTTTATACTCGTGTGAATAACTTTTTCTATGCAGCTCCAAAAACTGATATTATTGATTTTTGAATTATTCTATTTAATTGATTGTTAATTCGTTATACTTTTAATTCAACAAGATATATCAATTTCTTTTTTTTTCGAAATGTACAACAATATTTTTCAAGATTTATATACATACATACATATATATATATATATATATATATATAATCATTTATAATATTATGTTTGTGGTAGTGTGCGCGCTAAATTTCAAATAGTTAACAAAATTATGATACATAAATGTATTATAATCTTTAGAAATGTACGTATTAGCGCACAAGTACTAAATAACAAACTTATAAAAAATAAATAAAAAACTTTTTAAATATAATAACAGCTCGTTGCACAAGTCCGTTGCAAGACATTTCATGTTTCTTGTAAGTTTACACTATTGAACGAAAAAAGCGTCGGTAGCTAGTCCTTAAATCCTTGCCTCCTATATTGAAATATGAAACTGAATATTGGTTCGAACCTTCGCTCTACCGTACATATTTCCTTACTCAAAATGAAATTTTCATCTATACTTATCATATCTAGAATTATTACTGTAATAATAGGGCATTATGATATGCATAATTGTGCTGCTCAGCTATAAAAAACGTTTTTTCGTTTTAATATTTTAATTATTTGGTTTGAGATTTATTTTCAATAGAAAATATCAATATTAATATTAGATATTAATATCAATATAAATATCAATAAAAATATCAATATTAATATTATCAATATTAGAACATTTTTATTGGTGTTTAGACTTTGTGATTATCACGTTAATAAACTGTCGAATATTTCAATTTCCTGTTCTTAATTAAAAATTTTTAATAAATCCATCGATTCATTTTACATGAATGTAAGTGCTTCGGTTAACTGGTTTTCTTGCTCACAATATTACTTACCACAATATTCATATTTACCATTGAAGAATAGAATTTTTTTTGACGAAGGTATAAATCTTTTTAAAACAAAAATTTAATGTACTTTGATTGCTAAAATAATTGAATATCTTTTACTTTTATCATAAAAAATGCTTATATATTCTTTATATCGAATATTATGTACAATTAATTCTTATTTCCGCTGCGTACTTCATTCTGCATTTTTACGATAAATAACAAAAACAACTGTTTATTTTATAAATTTTAATGAATCAATCTATATTTACAACATTTATGTTTATATGGTATTTTCCGGCATGCAAAGACTTTTTAACGAGCAATAATGAAATAAAAATAGCACAGTTGATTATTAACATCTTGTCCGCTTACACAATGTATGTATTAAACATAAATATGATAGGAATTGATGATTAATGATTAAAGTGAAATGTTTAGATGGTGAATAAGAATCAATTTCTATATATCGAAGCATCGTTTAGAAGAAGAATATTCCATGTATCGCCAGGTGAATTTGCTGAATTTGCTTTCGGTAACGAAGGATTAAACTTAAAATCCAACGATATTGAGAGCAGTTGCATTTTGCCTTAGTTAACGAAATATAGGCAAAGATGGGGAGGGAGAATAAGTCAGTGAGGAAGTGTAAGATTGGAGAGTGTTATCTCGGTCACGTAATACGAGATTTCGGAACCACGTAGTTCGAAAATGAGCTGCGAACTTTGCTTCGATCAAAGTGTTCTGAATTTCTCCAACCGGAATTAAGTGCCATCGTCCACATAGATAAGTCTTCGCTCAGGTGGGTCCAGCACTTTTCTTTCCTTTTCATCCTCCCTGTATCGTCGTAAAAGCGTTAGCCCGTTGCTTTCTTACATCTTCCTCTCCGGCAACAGAAAACTTACTTACTCCCACCCTCTCTCACTATATCCTCTCTCATTAGCTGTCTTTCCTATCCACACTTAACATTTATATATACTTAATGGTATGAACTGTACAAGAGTTTTAATACAGTTATTTTAGGATAATTTATAAAAGCATAATTTAATAATAATATTTGCTAATTTATATTATAAGACATTCTTAATATTTATATGTTTTTCGTTATAAAATAAAAGCGCGCGTACGGGCGTATACATTTTCATTTATTTATTTATTGTTTATTTTTTATTTTTTGTTATATTACATAGACAGCCTTAACATATAAAAAGAAATATAGATTTGAAAATCGGATAGCAGCTCCTGAGCATAAAATACAAATATCAATTTAAGGTTCAAGTAACTTAACAGCTACTTTTCCGCTGTCTGAGCCTGGACAATTGGCGGTTGGATCAAGATTAATTTGCGGGTAAAGCTTCCATTCATAATAATTACAGTGCAATTTGAATGTTGAAAAGTGATATAGTATAAGTATCCATACAAAATTTTTCTTTAAAAGATATTCTTGCAATTACACTGATGCTTGAGCACGTAAACAAACAGCTGCGTCTTATTCAGAAATATAACGAATATGTATTTGTGTAAGACCTTATAACGGAAAAGCTTCAAGATTATTTCTCATCAAGATTTTATCAAGATTATTTTTTTCAATGCCGTCGCAATACACAAAGCCATTGCATGGAAATTAACCACTGAATTGGAACTCGCGCGAATTATTTCATTTTCAGATGTCACTATAGAAAATGCAACTTAGTCTGGCACTTCGGCTTTAGTCGTCTGCGTGCATTGTTTGCACGTTCGCAATTAATGATTCGTGGTGTGCCAAAACACGCGCACACAACAACAACAACAACAACAACCACCCACACAAACACACGTACACACGCGCGCGCGCGCGCGCGCACACACCTATTTTTCGAAGCATCAGTTTCCTCCGTCACCGGTTAATTTCTCTTAGCACAACGACTACGGCTAGCGCTTATCGTGTCACGGAACCTGTTTTATCGACCTGCAATGAAAATTCCCCGAACCCTAGCGTGACACAATCGGCAACCTTAGCACTGACTATAGTGGAGCGTAACATATTCAGTAACAGCGTCTTTAAAGTTGGCAAAATTTGCATTCGCAAATAATGTCGAGTATCGAAATAAGATTTGAAAATAAATATTATGAAATTATTTCGGCTCATTTTAAGTTATAAATCTAAATGTATATCGAAATATATAATTTATTTACTATTATTATGCGGTTAATGTTTAAGCATAAAAAATGCAAATAATGCATCGTGTATTATTGCAAGCCAATTTATCAATATTAGTTTACCTTATTTGTAGCTAATACTTTTTCGATAATTACGTTGTGACTAATAAAGCCACTAAGGAACCAATGACACGACCTTCAGACTAGGTAATTGTATCCCTCCGTTTTCATAAATATCCTATTTCCTGTCTTGACCCCCTGATCCCTAAACGAAAGAAGAGTAATTAATAATTAAATAGCAATTGTCGTGGGACGTTCGCTGAAAATGATTTTCGAAAATGTTAAAACGTGTTAATTATAATTTTTCATTGCAATATATTCTTCCGAATAAAATGACATTATTGGTTCATCCATCGAATTAACATATTTTATAATTTCAAAATCCAGCGTATACACAGTTTTCTCCACAAGCGTGATTATTCATTGTATCGGTCAATGAGAAATTTTAGAAATCAATCCAATCTCAAAGAAATTTCATCCACCGATGGAGTTATAACGAGATTAACTTATTTATTTTTGTAATTTATAACGATATTAATTTATCCCATATGTTTAGTAATTGATTTTAAAGTTCAGACATTCTTGACAACTATATTGCCATAGAATTTATTTAAATAAATTACATACAAAAGGATTATGATTTATATTGATCATTGAACGGGGAAATAGGAAATACAAAGTCATCACTTTGTCGTAAGATTTTTCGTTTAATGATTCGGTGTATAATTGTCAATATTATTAAGAAAATTAGTATAACTATAAGTTAGCAGTTAATGTGTTATATGATAATCATTAATTGCAGTACTGTAGATGATGAAATAGATAAAAAACTTTCAAGTAATGTAAAATTATTTTTTTCATGTCAATTGATAATTATTTAGAAATATCCGTTATAATTAACCACTATAATTTCGTTCGTATTACCATTTTTGTTTTTTAACTTATATATTAATTAAAAATATTTTTGCCCTTAGTAATAAAAAATTATTATATTCTGCCATATAAAATTTAGTATTTGGAAGTATTTAACAAGTATTATATAATGAACAAAATTGTGCAATATAACGAAAAAATTTGCTTTGTCAAAAGATGGAAAATTAGAATTCACAGCTTGCTCTAAACGTTTTTTCATCTCGTAAAAGAACAGATACAAATACATATAATTATATATATATATATATATATATAAAATAAAAATGGAAGAGAAAGAGGAATACTGAAGAAATGAGAATGAAAAAGGCAGCAAAAAACAGAGAAGAGTCGATGACTCGGCACTCTTATGTGCCAGAGAATTGGAAAGACTTTTTTCTACGTCACAGAGAATGTGAAGAGCATTCGGTGCTGATTCGAGCTGAGCGCTCTCATTCTATACATACTTGGTTACTATCTCTCTATCTCTCTCTCTCTCTCTTATCTCTAGGAACATGCGAGTTGTTATGTGAGCTATGTCTGTTACTCGGCAATGTATAAAACTGGCTGATCAGAATTCCTCTTTATTCTTTAAGGCTTATGTGCCCAGTTCGAACTTTTATAGAAATCATGATAGTCAACGAGATATACATGCATGCGCACATGTATATACATATATCTGCTATCGCTTATACATTTTCATTGTGCAATTGTATGATAAAAAGTCGACGATTTTTACTCGTATATCATACGAAGTCGATGTATTTTTAGGAAATCGAAGAATGGCTGTTATACAAGCGCACTATTTAATAAATATATAGACCAGATAAAAATGACTATGAAATTGAAAATATATGTATGAAATTTAACGATTTAATTTAATTGTTTCTAATATCGCTGAGAAAAATGGCTGTTTCTTTTTCTAAATATTTTTTCCATTTGGTGGCTATAAGCATTAGTCTTTAAATTAATATAACTTTAAACTTATAAGTCGCTCTCTCTTTCTCTCTCTCTCTCTCTCTCTCTCTCTCTCTCTTCCTCTCTCACTTTCTTACACGCTCTTACACGTTAAAGTACTTTGTATAATTCTGAAATTCAAAATATATTACGCAAATAGCGATAATAACGATGATTTATTATGAAGTGCTATAAGACATGCGAAAAAATGAAGAGACATGGCAAAAATATAAATAAAAATAGAATTTAATTTGCACGAGTGCAGTTAAAGAAGAATCAACTTTCTTTAATTTAGATTTTAACGTAATATTCTAGATGATAATGATAAGTGTTTTCACAAACAGTACATCAAAAGCTATTACGATCGTCTTGTTTTGCAAGTGACAAACTTTATACATAAATGCACAATCCAATAATTGAGTTTACAAATGAACGTTCTAGCTAAATAAAGTAACATTAATCATCTTACGATACTACTGTAACAGCCTAAAATATCAAAAAAGTAAATCTTGACGCGTCACAATTACTTCGGATACAATCTAAATGACATATCTCATAGCTGTGACATTCGCGTTGTTGCCAATAGCCGCTGAGGCCCTATGCAATGGAACGAACCTCGACAACTAAGAGAATCACGATCGAGTTTAACCTACCAGGATATCCATTATTAAGACGTCAGAATTTATAGACCGATAATGTAGATCGTCAACGTGCATATATTTTTAGTTTAATAGTATCGAATCTTGATAATAGTAATAACAGCGTAGATTACAAATTTAAAAAATGAATGATGATGCGATGCAATGCAGTTTATGCCCGATTATTTATATATTTTCCTCCTCGGTTTTCTCCTCCCACATCTCTCTGCGCTGAAAGTATTTCTTTCTCATTTTTCTGGTATATTCTTGTATAATTGTTTGATTCAGCCGCAGCTTTTGAAGGAGCAAGGAGTCGACGGTGAGATTCCGACTCATTACGAACGCAGCCGAGTGTTAATCAATGGTAAGCTGGGCACTCACCGCATCGAGGTCGAAATTAAACAAGAGATCCGTGCAAATTATAGAATCGTCGTATTGCTTCGTGGCAATTTTCTTTTTAAACTGGAAAAAGAAAGGTATTTAGATCGAGCAATGAACAAACAAACAAAAAACAAAAAAAAAACAAAAAAAAAATAAAACAAAAAAACAAAACAAAAGAAACAAAATAACGAAACGAAAAATAAAAATAAAAAAAATCAAAATAAACGAAAACAATGTTAAACGAGTTTGTTGCTGTAAAATACATAGTTGTGACATAGAAATAAAATATCTTAATAGTAATAGAGATAATGTAGAAGTACATACTTAAGAGGAATTCATTTATGAATCAATGCGCGTACGTGTAGCTCGGAAAATATGTTAAATTGAAATTTGACTGCCTGCGAAGGATAGGAGGAAATAAATTAAAGGCAATATGGCTGTTAATGGATAATGCCGTTGGGCTGAAAAAAATATTCATCGTTCTCCGCTAATCAGCAGTCGGTACACGAAAATCACGGAATCGTCATCTCCACACTATAGTGAAGAAGCGGGAATGCAGAACAATAGAGAAAACATGAGGACTCTCACTGGTGATTAAGGCGAAGTATTGCCGCTGATACTAGTACTACTACTACTACTACTACTACTACTACTACTACTACAGTATTACTATTAGGAAAGTCGACTGGCTAGTAAATGGTAAATGGGAATAGAAGAAAGGGCAATGAGGGATGTGGGTGCGAGAGGATCTCTATTTGTGTGTAAGTGGGCGCGCGTGTATTACGAGTTGCCGGTGGGGTGAGGAAAGTGTGGACAGAGAGGGGGAGGACAGAAAGGGATGCCATTCTCGTCGCGTATATATAAACTACTAGGGGAAACACTAACGTTGGCCCATTCCGGTTTTAGTCGTATTCGAGCACGTAGGCAAATTCGTTGCAAACATCGAGACAATGGCGTATGCATTGGCGTGCGCGGAATTTTATATACGTATGAGCTTTCACCCACTTTACCACTACGATCAGGCGTGACTTCTTTCTCACTCTCTCTCTTTCTCTCTCTCTCTCTCTCTCTCTCTCTGTGTCTCTCTCTGTGTCTCTCTCTCTCTCTCTCTCGCTATCCTATCCTATCCTGTACTATCCTGTACTATCCCGTGCAGCTACTTTACTCCCTCGTATTTTCTATTTTGTTTTTTTTTTCCCCGTGCTCTTCGCTGCCTCTTTCTCCTTTTTTATTTCATATACTACTACTGCTTCGTGTATAAAATGCCAAATGTTCGGAACAACTAGATTTTTGTGGATTTGCTTATTTCTTTCTGAAACTTGTTTCCCTTATTCAACGGCAAATGAAAACTATTGGACAATATAGGCTGCTAAATGTTAAGAAAAAGATGAACGCGACACACGGTATAACCGACGTTCAAACTGTTTTTTACTTATATCGACAATTACGTAATCGACTGCGAATGAATCTTAAATAGAACATTTCTATTGTACACATTTTAAATTCATCGATTTTAGTGGTTTCTTCTTAATCCATTAATTCAGCTAGAAATAACTAATTATGATATATATATATATATATATATATATATATTCAATGGGTGATCGAACTGAATAAATTCATCGAGCGCATTGATAATTGTTTAATTCACGTGAAAAAATATGTTCATCCGCAGACGCATAGACGTACGTAAACGTAACGCGCAAAACCATAAATACACGACTCTATACAGAAATCCTTCTTTCTTTCTTTCCATTGTTTTTTTCCATGTGAATTTAGCATTATGAAATTTCCATAGGATATCAATGCGAATACACTATGAATAAAGTATGTATTATGTATTAATTATTATAAAATAATAAATTATAAGGAAATATTGCAGAAACCTCATTATCACTAAATTTCAACATCGTGATGCACGCGGCCTTATAAGGTAAGATGGAATACAACATTCACCAACAACGCTATCGATTTTCATTTGTTTACTTAGTCTAGTAATTTTTCGTCCAATCGCCAAATAATTTTTCTCATACATTACAGCCCAAATATTCGACTTAATTTTTTAATTACGATTTAATTAAACTATTCGAAGGATTACCGACGCCGTGGCGACTATATATTACGATAATAAGCGGTTAAAATGTTAATATAAGAGGGATCGCGGGCGCGTATATATTCGTTCATATAAGCAGTATTCCTCGTCATAATAATCCCTCGACAAAGAAGTTGCCGGCGATGTGGAGTCATGCAGGTCGTAGAAGAAGCTTTTCGCCGTACTTAGCGAGTTAACGGGTGACTTGTAGCGGCGCGCCACTCATGAGAATCCGTGATTACCTCGGTGCATCCGAGCTGCTGCTACTGCTGCTGCTGCTGCTGCTGTTGGTGGTGGTGGTGGTGGTGGTGGTGGTGGTGGTAGTGGTGGTGGTAGTGGTGGTGGTAAAGAGTACTACGTACGCATAAGGGCGTGCGGATCCAGAGAGTGAGTTACGAGGAGGAACGAGGGCGAGTATAGATCCTGAGACACGTGATATAGCAGCAGCCTAAATATCAAGTGTTGGCAATGTGAAAAATGCACAATTATAACCGCAATTAGTATTGAGCAGTTTGGATAGAAGAAACCATGCGCGTAGCGGGGAAGTCATACAAGTATTTATAACGCTTATTCCCGGCGATGAGGTATGATAATAAAAGTTCGTGCGTACTTTAATCCAGGCAGTTCGTTAAAGGCGCGCTTAGGAAATTGATTTTACGCTCTCATGTCCATACGGATAAATCATTCGGAGGGTTCGCACAAAAGGTTGGGGCAAAACTCACAGCGCTCCATCCATTTCCGTTAAAATTTCTTAACTAATAGCAGTGCACAGTGTATAGCCGCAGCGAGTTACTCATCGCCACTTTCCACTTGTTTATTTAAATATCTTCAGAATTCTGTCGACACTTCCCGATGCCTCGATAATATCGACGTTCTACAGTTTTACATAAGTAGTGCAATTTGTGTATTAAAATGATATTATTATCATACCATATCATGCAATATCATATTTTTCCGATAACTGCCGTCACAATTTTCAGTTTTTCTTTTTCCAATTATTCACAGGAATGTATAAGTAATAATTCGCACATTAGCTTATAATTCTCAAAATAATGGAAATTTTTATGGTTATATAAATTACGTTATATGTTCGGTAGGATTGTTTTTTTTTTTTTTTTTTTTTTTTTTTTTTTTTTTTTTTTTTGTTTGTTTTTTTTTTGTTTTTGTTTTTAAGCACAATTTAAGAAGCTATAAATTCTCATTAAGTCCCCATTTTATGACATACATTTTTTGAGATGATCAATCGATCACGCAATCAATAAAAGTTATAAAATTGACTTTTTTTTTTATAAAAATCGTCGTAAATTTACTTGTTTTGATGTATGGTTAAAGTAATTTTAGATCACACATTATAAAACTTATAAAAGCACAATATTCTTTCGTATAATAAACATATTATATTGAAATGAATGTGAGTGATTAAGATTGAGTAAATTATTGTTAGATAAAATTATAGTCTTTAACGGATTTATCAAATATATTATTTAGTATTTTGTTTTAATAAAAAAACTTTTACCTTTTAATTACAGAGGAATGCATGTTACGAGTCTCGCATAACGTTTAAGTGAATTGTTATGAATTTTTACAAAGTTATTTTAAAATGTAAAAATACGTTCTTTATTTTGGAAGAAATAAATCAAAACCATAAATTGAAAAATGAACAAAAAATTGGCATTCTTGTATTATTAAACTGTTCGCGATCATTAGAATAATAGTTAGGATGTCACGTGGCAACTATAACCGCCCTTTCAAATTTCCTTTTCTTTCAAATATTCTTAATTTTTTCATTTATATACAAAATATTTTAGTTGAAATTTAAATTAGTAATTTAATGGTAAATAATCCTGACACAAGTAAAGATTAAAAAAAAAAAAAAAAAAAAAAAAAAAAAAAAAAAAAAAAAAAAAAAAAGTACAGTTTTTAGTATGGTAATTTCATTTTCATATGCATATCAAAGCGAATATATCAGATATTCTCCTTCCTTTATTATGCAAGAATTTTGATTTAATAGTACAAGTTTGCATTGCAAATCTGTAACCGAATTTTTTGGTTTTTGTCATCGACTTTCCATTTTTAACCCTTAGTCACAGACCCTTTTTCACTGATTCACATGAGAAAACGTCTTTTCCATCTTCTTGCTAACCAAATCTATGCTCTTTATTTATTTATTTTTTCTTGCATGACCCTTAACTATGTAAATTCATCCCGAAAACTTGAGTGATTTCTACTTAATCTTTCGTAGAATATAAATGCATTAACATTGGATTGCCTAATGAAAAAATAGATTTAATTGGATTAAACGCACCCTTTATTGTTTTGATAAGTAAATCTTTTAAAAGGAAAAATCCGCGTAATACTCTGTATGCTTTAAAGCATTATTTCAATAGTTCCAATAGTACTCGATATAGAGGCTTAGGCAAGCTTACTAAGCTTAAGCGGTTAGCGGAAATAGAATTTTCGCTGGGTATCAAAGCAAAGAGAAAAGAATCTTTCTTTTTTATGTATAAAGGCCCTATTTAATATAACTAAAGTATATTAGCGTTTGAAATAGATTAAGCATATTTTAAATTAATTACCACGTGATATCAATGTTCACGTGGACATTTGAATATTTTTTAAACGATCGAATTTAAATAAGGACTGGATTTCACATTATTTAGAAGAAATTTTAATATATCTTAAAATTGACATACTCGGCTATCCCGTTACAACAATTGAGTTATTCTTGATAATGCATATTTCATACGAAGTTTTAATTTTTTTTTTTTTAAATTGTAATGGCTACTTGTACTGCGTGCTGATAAGGAATCGAAAATTATCGTTGAAGAGACTTTCATTGTTTCTTGGCACACAATCTCTGGGTGCAAAAATCAATGATGAAACAATATTTTGGCAACGATTGTAGGCAATAAACTTTACATGAAATAAAAAAAAAAAAAAAAAAAAAAAAAAAAAAAGAGCATAATTAGAGAGAGTTTGAAATGGATAAGAGTTACACATCGATACTAAATCCTTTATGATCGTTAAAGAAATACTACGCCACGCATTGTATGTGCACATGTGTGCGTAAGCTATCGATCCATGCACAGTTTGCTATTTTTACATCTTCGTATTAATACTTTTATTTAATGAAAATAAGTAGATATTGTAATTAGACACATGCACAAGTTCTCGTGTGGAAAGATGCGCAGGCGCGAGCGCGCGCGCGCGTGATATACTAAAACAACTAGTTGTAAAAGTAAGTTATAGGACTAATGAAATTGAAACATCAAAGAAATTGTATACAATTATATTTTGTCATTCAGTTATTCATTTTGTTAAGAACTTCTATAAAATTACTTATTTAAAAGTAATATTTCAATTTTCTAATATGGCCTATTATAAAAATGTTTGTACAATAAACAATTTTATGTTATATCTATCGGTCTTTTATATTATTGTATTTTTTAATAATTAATAATGGAAAAGTAATAGTATGGCCTTAATTCACATAAAAATTATGTGACGAGATTAAGCTCTACACTTTCTTAATTATTACAAATATAGTATTTCTTTCCTAAAGAATTTGTGGGATCGTTGAAGTATACTTGATTTCAAGGAAGATAATGTCAAATCTATGAATGTTCTTCAGTCACACGCTACATTAAACTATTGTTAAGTCTGCTAAATGTAGTTGTAAATTATCTAATGTCTTTAAAACTATAGCATAACTTTTCTAATTAGCTGGACTAAAAAGAAAATTTATTATTAGCTGAAAATTTTATATAACTTAAAGTGCTATTGAACGAAGTGTAATAAAAATTTTTTTTTTTTTTTTTTTTTTTTCAAGTACAGTAATAACAAGTACTATATCATTTGATGAGTAATATTGGGTTGAGGGGGAGGGGAGTGGGACAGAGAAATGCATTAGATAAAAGAGTGCATTTAAATTTCCATAGCTTATAACTATAATGCTTTCCATCCTATATAATTCGTATTTTCTATTATATTTTCATGTATTTGTCACATGCAATACTGATATTTTATTAAAATTATCTATTTCTTGAAAAATAGTAGCATTTGCATCAATTGAAGAATTTCTTAAAGTATCTTGGAAACAGAGATGACATTAAAATCTCCAATAAGATGAGAAGGAGGCATTTTAATGAAAATTGCAACTTTATGAGTTAAAAAGTTTTGGTAGCTCGAGACGGAGTAAGAAAATGGAGTAAAGTAGGAAAAGTTAATTGTGATGGTTGTGCGATTCTTCCAATTCCAGCTGTAAGTGTTCGTCGTAACAATTATTCAGCCATAAGAAAATTGTCATTGCGAGGATAGATTATTTTACTCTGAGTTACTGTGATTATTATTACTCTTCTGCCAACCATATTCGCGAATATTTGATAAAATCTCGAGAATTAATCAACATATATAACAAGATATTAATTATATGCAAATATTTACATTTCTATTTGACGCTTCGGAATTCTATTGTGTTAAACATTTACGGTATTTCTTCAATTGTTTAAAACATTATGACAATTAAACACCGAATCATGTATATATACTATAAAGATATATAACTACAATTTTAATTATTTGTTGCGATTAATTGTGAGTAAACTTCTCTATATGGCTATAGTTAATTTATTTATACAAAGATTGAAAATTTTTGTTTACAGTTTAACATTATCATTTTACGAATAGTGTTAGAAATTAGAAAGATTAAATTAGAATAATTTTGTATTTCTTTTCAAGCAAATTTTATAAATGCTGCAATAGTTCGTTAAATTCTTATGATCGTTTTTTTTTTTTTTTTTTTTTTTTTTTTTAACGAAATAATAATGATACGTACGAGAATGGAATATTTTAGTGAAAGTGTCATGGAATATCAATATTTCAATGATTGTATAAGCAAGTAATTGAAAATATGTTAGAAAATAGTAGGGCCTTCATTGAGTTGAATCATAAAAAATAAAATTTTAATTTCCAATTAAATAAACACCTCTCAGAATTTCTCCTAATGATTTGCATACACGATTCGAAATAGAGGTGGAAACTTTGTTCCGCTCATTGATTCGAATCCCTCTAATCATGAATGCCTTTCTCCATTCCTTTTGTTGCTGGCTGCATTTCAATCGAAATTTCGTGAAGCTTGAAAATTCTCGAAAGCTTTGAACTATTGCAGATGACGTAAGGCCACAACTACATATCGAACATATAAGCACTGTAGATTATAGACAATATATTGTCATAAAATTACATTTTCGCATTCAGAGCCAAAATATTATGACTTTAATAATAATAACAATTTTTATGCGAATCCACGTGTGTAGATCCCACATGTACGCGAGGGTGCACACGTGTCCGAATAATTATTTAATGCTAGCTTTAATCATTCGAAACAATATTTTAATGTAAATAAATAATAAATACTTACAATACAATGTTCTACAATCTTAATATTAATAAAATATATATTTTTTTTATTTTATTAGACATATGTGTTTTGCTTTCAACTTTAAGAATTTATAGGGTTAGTATCTTAATGAAATATTAACAATTACTAATAAATTTTATATCGTGTTATTTATGATGTTAAATGGATAACAACATTTTTCAAAAACTACGAACGATGACAATATCATTCGATATTTGCAAAACCTCCTCGAATTGAATAAGATATGTGAAGATATATTGTCATCGTATAAGCTATCGGTGAAAAGATTCATAATCTTGGAAAATTTTATAACCCTCGAATAAAATATGGATAACAATTTTGTTTGACTATAAATTTCATGAACGCTGGTATATGTTATTGCTTGGTTTAACATTATATTTTCGGTCAATATTATCAAATTTAAGCAAGTTTTCTCAGATGCTTTTTTTGCTTTTCTTTTTTTTTTTTTTATAATATATTCAGAATCTACGTTCTTTGAAAATATAGAAATCACTAGGCAAAACAGAAATTTAATATGAAATGAATTATAATTGTTCAATAGAGTATTATTAAAATGCAACAACTTTAATAATCTGATTTTAATAATATTTTTCATTCTTCAACAAAATCAAAAAACATTTATATACATATATATATATATATATATATATATATATATATATGTTTTTTTCAAATGCCTATAATAAAAATTAATTTTGTTTCAATTGTTTAAATCAAATTCATTATAAAACATTAATCGATATATCATTAATTTTACAATCCATACACCCAAACATAGTTTTATAACCATAAACATAGTTTTCGATTACTCGGATACGATGATATTGTTTAGAATAATTAAAAAAAAATCTTTGTATAAAATATAGAGAATAATAATTTTTATTTCGCATAAAGTGTCAAAAGAATTTTTGACTAAAGTAATTAATTAAATTAATGGAATATACAATGTATTATGTACTCGAGTCGTAATGTGAATAAAAACGTTTGTTTGTTTATGTACGGAAAACTGTGCACATTTTTTTTTTTTTTTTTAACCATTTGTGCATATATACATGGAGCGAGTTATAATAAAGATACATTAAGTAGTAATAGTCATTCGTAGAAGGAAAATCAAAGAACGAAAGGTCAATGTATTGCCTGCTTCGTTAAGGCAAATCTATATATCCATTACCAATTGCTTTCATTAAATCCAATGTCATTCAAAAATAAGGATGTATGACTGTCGTTAATAGTGAACGTGATATTTCATTAAAATTTTTATTAATGAGGTCCATACATTTCTTAGCATCTCGCATTTCTACGAAAGGTATGAGGAACTTATTATTTACAACTAATACTCGTTATTGCTTATTATTTCTTAATCGTTTAACTTTCATTCGTTTATTAATACGCAATTATTTACAGAATGGAAGTTCAATTGTTTTAGAAAAATTTTATGAGTATTTATAATATTAAGATAAAATTTCTTAGCTTTTATTACATTTTTTTTATATGCAGAAGCAATGTAACGGAAAACTTTATTCAGGCTATGCGAAATAAAAATTTTAAAATTTAAAAGGTTTTAAAAGACAGTATTACATAAATTTATTATTTTGAACGCTGCATCTTTATACAAATAGTTAACAATAATAAAATATTTGTACTCAATAGTTATTCTATATCTTTGTTAAATTTCAGAGTGTAAATTATTAATTTAAGAAATAGCCAATAATAATATTTAAATACCTTTGGAATGTGAATTTATTTTATAAAAAAAAAAAAAATAATAATAATAAAAAAAATTATAAAAATTCTCCGATTTAATATAATGATATGGCAATATATATTTTTTGAAAATAATCAATCGAATCTATCGCATTTCTATGCAATGCTCAAAAGCATTGCTCATAAAGTTGTAAAAAAATTTGAATATACTGTTGGGCATACACCTAAGGGAATTATATAATTGTAGTTTCAATTTACATACACTTTTTAAAATATTTATGCTCTCCATTATGAAATATCAACATTTTTTAATAAATTATCGTTTCTCTACTTTTATAATCTTCATATTAAAAAAAGTTTATTTGAAATGGAATTTTAAAAATACGTAATGGAGAATTAAAACAATATATCGTATTTACAGTAAAATATATTGTGAGCAATCAAAGGTTTAAGTAATAAATAATACTTTAATTACGAAATATTTTATTCTGATATTTTTTTAATTAAAACTTTGATACATTTATATCGAAAATAATTAAATAAATGCATATAATTCATGAAATATTATTAGTGTATTTATCAGAAAACAATATTCATATATAATTATGTACAATGGAATTTCTAGTAGGATTATTGATAATTCTTTTTATAAATATCGACAAACACGCGCCCACACACGAAAGCTCATTTTTTAATAATTATAAATAAATAAATATATACATACATATATATATATATATATATATATATATAGAGAGAGAGAGAGAGAGAGAGAGAGAAAGAGAACGAGAGAGAGAGGGATAGATAGATAGATGGATATATATATATATATATATATGTATATATATATACAAGTTCAGACGAGTTGCAAAGCTGCTTTTATTTGGTTTTGAGAAAAAGACAGAACACGACACATTGTAATCGCACGGACACTTTTCACATTCGAAGTGCATTATTTGACCCGGGTAAAGAAAGGCTGGGCACGTTTCTACACTTATCAAGGAAATACTACGTGTCATGCATTGGGACGTTAGCCAAGAAAGCCAAAGATGCAAGGGTTAGTATGACGTGCACTCGTTTCTATATCCCTCTTACTCTCTTCTTTTTTTTTCCTCCTTTTTTCGTAATAGAAATTTTTGCTTTCATTTCATCTTTTCAACATCTTTTTTTTTATTTTTTTTTTTATGTTTTTCTTTTGTTTTTTATCACTGAATATAAGATAATGGTATATGTAATCATTTAATTAAAAAAAAAAAACTTCTCATTGTATGTATGTATATTCATGAAAATTACAAGATATTTCTCGTTTATTATTTTTGCATAGCAATTGACGTAATATACCTAATCAAGAACAAATAATTAATTGAAAACTATGTTTCAGATAAAATATCTATCCTTCAATTTCTTTATTTCAATTTTATAATTCGAGGTCAGATTTACGTTTACGAATGGAATGTCCGACTCTCACTTTCTTTCCGATACTATCACAGAGGATAATAATAATAAAATACATAATAAATATATTATAATTGATGTATAATAATTCATGAGATCAATGGGAAAATATATAAATATGATTTTAATAATTTTCATAAATACAAGACAACATTAACTGCAACTGTAACAAATTATGATGACAATATGAAATGCAAAGAGAGCAACTCGTCGGATTATAAGTCGCACGAATTCATTCTACATTCTGCTAATTCAATCCTACTTTTCACGCACACGCTCATATTCATATTACACACTTAACACGTCCGTGCACTTGTCAGAGAGTTTGGTTAATCGTTCTCTTCATGAATTTTCCTAGTTTTCTTAGTTTTTTACTTTTGTCTGACGGAAGCCGTGCCTAGCTAGTAGTAGCTAGCTATGCTGTTCCTAAGCGGGATGCCTGATTTGCAGCATCCGTTTAGGGAATCCGTAGAAGGTTTCGCCTACTCCCAAGCCAATAATGATCAATGATATACAAGTTCGGTGACCTAATTCTTCCGACTGATTTCCATCCATTTAGGCTTCGATTCCCGTCGTTGTACCATCAGTGAGCTAAGATACTGATGGACAGATGACGTTAACAGATGAGCATTGGCCAAGACCATTTCAACGGCAATGACTTTCAAAAAGAGAGAGAGAGAGAGAGAGAGAGAGAGAGAGATCGATCCCGCCTGAGACTCATGATAAATGACAGACTCCACCGCATTGCTTCAAGTAGAGTGAAAAACCTGTGTACTATCTTCACGATTCTCATTATTTGTTATATACCCCCCCCCGTTCCTCCCTCCCCCTCGTCCCCCTATTCCTTGCTTCACTCAATTATACGTCGATCTTCCCTATGACGCAAGCGATTCTTTCGATCTTTAAACACTAGCCGCGTGGGAGTAGATCGCAATGTCAACGCGGTTCATCTTAGCGGATACGAGTGCCTTCAAAAATGAAAAAAAAAAAAAAGTGTTGCCAAATATAAAGAGATGTACACTCGGAGTGGAACAGATCTGTGTGCAGTGTTGTCGATAGTTATGGATTGCTGAACGCGGCATACAGATTATCCATGCAGCTATCACGACGTGACCAATAAGGTGTCGATAAAAATCACTCGACCAGGTTGTCCTAATGGCGTAGGGAGAACTTGGCACTCGATGATAGGTTATGTAGATGATGCTGGATAATATCCCGATAATATCCCGAGAGCTCCAAAGCGTCATCGGGAAGTCGGATAATGGTGGAATGATGAAGTCGTCGAAACTAGTCGCTTCGGGAAGTACATAAGTCAAGTGCGAAAACTGACGTGCTTGTCGGAGTTTGTCACTTATACAAGCACTTATCTAAGTGAAGTCGCCAGTGTCAATCCAATTGCCAAATTGATTATCGCACATGGCTTTCGGCCTGATAGGCTAATTGTCTCTTTGGACTACTGATTTCTAACTTGTTATGTGTGCACATATGGCGGTATAGCGGGTGGAAGCGTAAAAAATAACCAATGTTGCAGAATTAATGTATGATGTCACTGTCGCTATTCCATTAAAGGAACATAATTTCTTGTCTTTATCAATAATCGACCATTTTCATGAAAATGAGTTGAATTTAATGGCGTTTTCGCCATTGACCGATAAGAAATTGTTTTTTCCTAAATTCGAGCTTCGCCAATATGATATCGATCTTGCTATCATTTCAAATAGAAAACTTTAAAAATATTTGTCTCGATTGTAATTGGCCGATATGCGTATAACATAGAAGCATTCTCATTATCAAATATGTTACTGACATTTGCCCCTTTTTACGATGCGTTCCAACCTATTTCTTTCAATTGTTTCCACATCCGAGGTAAGAAATCCCTGTGATAAATTGATTCCCGACTACAAAGATATTGCGTTAATACTGCTTGATTCGATCATAAAATTTATCGTGCTCAGTCCGCAACATATTACTTTCAAAATTCATCGAGTTAAACAATTTCGTCGAAAGTCAATGATGCTCGTTTTTCACGCCACTGTCTTTCAATAATTAAACGTGATAATATTTGTTTTCATTTTACAAGATAAATCAAAATGGCAAAGATTTAAATTAGAATTAAGTATTATTGAAAGTATTTCTTAACTCATGGAAACGGTCAATACAATACGAAACTATCACATAATAAAAAAGCATTTTATCTCCTTGGATATATATACAGAGAGAAATTATTAATAATGTACTCGTCAATTTAAAAAAAAAAAAAAAAAAAAATTTAATGTTGTTTTTCAGATATATTCGAACGTACAAGTAAAGTTCATTTACTAAAAACATTTTATGATAGCCACAAATAAAATTTGTTCAAAATAACTTTTTCCCTTTTAGAATTGCTTCGAAAAAAAATTGCTTTTAATCGTTTCCAATTTTTTAAAAAATTATTCTACATGTGAATGCCCATTGTATAAGATACAGAACGAACGATATACAAATATTACATTTTTTTCTTTTTTTAATAATTTCTTAATTTCTATAATAAAAAATGTAGTATTTTTTTTCTTCAAATATTCGTCATTTTATTAGATTTTAAAAATAAAAGTAATTATTTTCAAGTTTATCAATACGAGCATTAATTAATTGGTTTTGTTCCAAATTGATTGTTATCACATACCGAGAAAAAATTTTATCATTCCATTGTCTATCCACTTCTTTGGTCCATCTATAAAGGAATTGTTAACGAATTTCTATTCAAATTCGTCGTTCTTATACTGAACGTGTAACAAACACAACATCTAATCAAATTTTCATTTATTCGTAATTATTGATAATTTTTTTCATAGTAAACATATATCTCGCGGAAATGAATATTTATTTCAAATCGAGAAAAAACTCTCTCCTTGTCACGTAGAAATAACGCAAAAATTAAAATACAAAACGTTTCTATTACAATATAGATACACTAGTTTACAGGAATCTTGCGCAATGCTTAATTATATGTCATACTTTGTCATTTAAAAGTTTATCTTACGTAAATCTTTTATATAATAATCATTTACGTATAAAATTTTACATTGTATAAATTTTAACCAAATTCATCTGAGATAGGATATATTTTAGAAAAATTTCACTACTATTTAAATTAAACTAAAAAAAATCTTAAAAACCCTACTCGTCATCTTATGATTGAGAAATCAATATTGCAATTGCAATTGAAACTTATGCCATGAAGAATAGTTCACAAATGTAATTATGAAAATTCAAATTCTATAAGGATGAGAAAATAACGTATAAAAATAATATGTACTAGGGAGAAAGTATAAAAATACTTTTGACAATTACTTTTGATATCTGAATCCAGAAAATTTATCTTCCAGCTAATCTTCATCTCGAATATTTTATTTGTAAAAAAAAGTTTGAAGATTATCACAAACAAAGTTTATGTTTACAATTCGAACAAGTAGTCGCTGGCAAAAAAATATCGCATGCCTTGTTATCTCAAAGATGCACAAAGTTGGAATTTTCGTTTGAATTAAATATGATTAAAATACACGTTCAGTCTGCCAGGAGTTTTATTATTTATTTATAAAACCATATTCTAATTTAATTATAATTGTAATGATATATACATATGTCATTTTTATCATTATCATTATGAATACCAATTGTCTAAAGAGAATCATTTATGTCTATCTTGTCTCCTTGTCGAATTTCACTGCTAATCGTACAATTTCTTAGTCAAAATGAAAAAACCAACAACAACAATCACTCAATTAATCCACATTATTAGTAATAAGAACTTGTTGGCAGAAAATTTTAACTATTCACAAGATTCTACGTATTCCGAAAGGTAACAACTACTCTTTGCACGTAGATATAGTTCGTCAGTGTTCACAGCGTAAGCTAAAGTTGGATGAGGGATTGAAGAGTAAACATGAATGAGCAACAGAGAGAAAAAGGGAGACGGAGACATAGAGCGAGATATATATATATATATATATATATATATATATATATATATATATATATAGAGAGAGAGAGAGAGAGAGAGAGAGAAAGAAAGAGAGAGAGAGAGAGAGAGAAAGAAAGAGAGAGAGAGAGAGAGAGAAAGAAAGAGAGAGAGAGAGAGAGAGAAAGAAAGAGAGAGAGAGAGAGAGAGAAAGAAAGAGAGAGAGAGAGAGAGAGAAAGAAAGAGAGAGAGAGAGAGAGAGAAAGAAAGAGAGAGAGAGAGAGAGAGAAAGAAAGAGAGAGAGAGAGAGAGAGAAAGAAAGAGAGAGAGAGAG
Organism: Ceratosolen solmsi marchali; assembly: GCF_000503995.2. Lineage (NCBI taxonomy): Eukaryota > Metazoa > Arthropoda > Insecta > Hymenoptera > Agaonidae > Ceratosolen > Ceratosolen solmsi. The sequence continues at coordinate 8,230,442 of NW_011948413.1, forward strand.
AGAGAGAAAGAAAGAGAGAGAGAGAGAGAGAGAAAGAAAGAGAGAGAGAGAGAGAGAGAAAGAAAGAGAGAGAGAGAGAGAGAGAAAGAAAGAGAGAGAGAGAGAGAGAGAAAGAAAGAGAGAGAGAGAGAGAGAGAAAGAAAGAGAGAGAGAGAGAGAGAGAAAGAAAGAGAGAGAGAGAGAGAGAGAAAGAAAGAGAGAGAGAGAGAGAGAGAAAGAAAGAGAGAGAGAGAGAGAGAGAAAGAAAGAGAGAGAGAGAGAGAGAGAAAGAAAGAGAGAGAGAGAGAGAGAGAAAGAAAGAGAGAGAGAAAGAGAGATATGTATATATAGCGAGAGAGAGAGAGAGAGAGAGTGAGCGAGTGGGTGCAACCAGAGGAAGGACCATCCATCATTTGGCGGAAGCCAGCCGGCACATTGCCGGAAGTGACGTCACACCTGAAATATCGACTAATAATTTATACGCAGACGTTAGCACCCGGTAGGGTGTGCGCACGTCGAGTTTTGCAGTTTCTCCCCCTTCTACAATAACAACGGCCCAGTGCCACAAGCCGACGTTCGCTAACTACTTGCGGCTATTACTATTACGACTTTAGAAATATCCCTGAGCTTGGCAATCCAAGCACACGCATCATGTCAAGCTTATATATGACAGTGTCAGTAACATTCCTACTTGACCGATACTGCGCTTCATGATTTAATAGACAAGAAAAAAGTTTAAACGACGAGGGAAAAGTTCAATTAGTGGAATAGTAGTATTGTGCGCGCATTCCCTTACCTCATTCGCACGATAAAACATCGAAGCAAATTAATAATAGCATATCAAGTACTTTAATTGACGCGGAAGTAAATATTTTTGTACTTTGTAACGGGGAGATTGGCTAAGTAGATAATCTTAATATTGAGATTAACAGCAAATGCAATCGAACGATATGATATTTCAAATTATTTCAAAACAATTATTTTTCATTCCCGAATACGGGAATAGAATTTTCTTAATATTACAATCAATCAACTGAATATTGTGTAATACTACTTTATATTGCGTAATTAGTTATCGATATTACATAAATGAAATGGAGCTATCTGCATAAGGTGCTATTAATCAATCTACTAAAATGGATTTCAAATTGTACTTCATCTCATTTTCCATTTAATACCGCCGAAATATAGAAATTCAACGTTGCCGAATATACGAATTAACTACCAGCCTGTAATATACCGATAACCGAGTTTTCCTCTATTTTCTTCTCAGCATAGTTCATAAATATCTGTTTTTAATATTACCACATGTAATGTATGTTACCAGTAACAAGGAACTTTTGCAAGCGCAACTTCACGTTCCTTGCTTCTTCTTTAAAATACTTTTCCCTCTCTTATTTCCTTTCTCTACGTCTATGACTTTAAAAGAAAATTCAACGATGCCGCGAAACTACGAGAGACCAAAGTGCCTGTGTACTACGGCATTTCCCTCTCTGCCTTGAACTCAATATTCCGCTCTTCTCGTGACAGATTTCTCCGACAAATTTATAGATTTCTTATTGGATTGTTGGTAGAGGTTTCTTCTCCTTCTTACTTATATCCTCCGTCGTTTTCTTCTACTCTACATTTTTTTTTTTTTTTTTTTTTTTTTTTTTTTTTTTTTTTTTTTGTTTACCATATCTCTTGACGACAGTACGAAAACTTACAAGGAAAAGAAGAACGATATTTCGAACATCGATGTATCGAGTCAAAGTTTTGAATTTCAATAATTCAAACGAATAATTCCCTAAAATGCATATTCAAAATATGAAATATCACGTTTTCAAAAGTAGGAGTAATAGTTGCATAAATCAACGATTCTCGCTACTTACAAATGAATACATTTACGAAAATATCATAGTGAATTTACTTCAAGTAAACTACGTTCCAAACACGATCTTATTTGTTTCTTCTTTTTCTTTTATTCTAAATGCTAGCAAGAACATCCATTTGTCAATTTAGTAATTTATTATCAACATGATTTTAGTCTATAATATGTTTGTATAACTTCCTTTATCAATTTATAATAAAATGTAATCTCTACATTAAGCACTGATGATTTTTTTCAATTTTAAGCAATTAACATCATTCGCTCATTAGCATGCACTTTTAAATTTGAATTTAATTAATGTAAATTCACATGGAATTAGAAAAATTGATGCATATTTTGGTTTTTCAACTACTTCAATATAAATCCTCATTAACGACTATATGAAATTATGAAATTAATACATTTTTAATTAATCGAAGTGTACGTAGAAAAAAAAAGAAAATTAATTATCATAAATAATTAACAGTTATTTAAAAATGTAGTTAAAAATTACTAATCAAATTATATTTAAATATTGTTTTATATCGAAATATTTTTGCATTTGATGTGCTTATGCACTATAACGAACAGTCACAGATACTTAAAAGCATTGAAATTATAATATTGTAAAAATAAATATTTTACATAAATTCATCTATAAGTGTTAGATATCCAAGAGCTGTTAGAGTTCGTAATTACATGAAAATATTAAATATTAAATAATCAATGGAAAAACTTGAATGTAAGTTTATGAAAGTTTCGCATAGAGTTATAATTACGAATTTTGCAGCACGTGGCGAGGAAACTTAAACTCATAGTAAACATTATACTTGTTAATGAAAATATTTAATATAATTAAAATGTCGAAAATACTTTTCATTTATCATTTTGCATTACAATTTCAAAAATTTAATATTCTCTCTCACACAATGCTATTAAGGATATATTCCAAAAACAAGACTATTTAATAAAACTGTCACTTTTGTCGTAACACAAAATAACTCTTTTTTAAATATATTATTAGACACCTATTAAATGTATTAGTAACAATTTATGGTATTATTATTTATATGATTATTCGTATGAATGACCTAGACAACTCTTGAACTTCAAGAGCGTTACGGTGAATAATATTTGTAAATAATATTGTGCAAGCAATAAACTATGGAAGCAGATTTACAAATACAGTCAATTTATCACGATACGTAGTGACATTATTTTGTATTACGTTGCATTACATACGTACAGCTCGTACGGTACGTTGCGACAAAGAGGAAAGAAATTATTGTCTCGCGATCGAAGG
>NW_011948413.1:8233687-8239299 GCF_000503995.2 Ceratosolen solmsi marchali
GGGGGGGGGGGGGGGGGGGTAGAAGAGATTGGAAGTACTTGGGTACTGATTAATAGTGGGGGTATGTTGGGCTGACCTCGTCTGAAATTTTAAAATAAGGAGTATCGATCTCACAATAAATGCTATTTAGCCTCGTATAAATAGCTAACGCAATCACATCGATTTCGTCAATGAGCTCCATCTCTCCTCAAAGATGTAGCAATTCTATAGCTTTGTCCTTCAATTGCCTCCGACAAATTTTCTGGATTTCAAGAGTGGGGTGGGGCAAATCGCTAGGCGAGCATGACAAAGAGACTTGTATGCTTAATTGGACTTTCCCTCACTCGCTCGCTGATCACGTGAGCCGTTATGATCAGGAAAAATCATGCAATCTTGATGAATCGATGTAAGTAATGAACGTTGCAACAACATTTGCTTTTTAAGGATTAAAGGGATTAGCCGCCCCAATGCCGATGTACATCGGTCTTGGGGATCTAGTTCTATCGCTCTATTCCTTCAATACATTATCTTAAAAATACATAAAAACATTGTCAATATTTAAAGAAGTAACTGAATTTGTCGATTCCAGAATAATTCATATTATGAATAACTGGTGCTTTGGTTTATTTAATTTTTTATTTACCGTTAGTTACATTATGTGAAATATAATGGTAAGTGTTGAGGTAGAAAGAGATTTAAAAATTTTTATCTAGAAAGTGTGAGGCGTTATAAGCTTTGTACTACAATGATATTAAATTTAATATATATTTATGGGTTCGCTATGTATTCAAGTCGGATAATTAATTGTCATCTTATGAAATATAGAAATTTTATAAATTGTTATTACACGAATTTATTTATATTTTTCTTATTAATATAAATATAAAATGAATATTATTTGTAGCACAGTTGTCATATTTAGAATATAATTTCTTATTTTATTATAATTATTTTATCTTTAATAAACTTTCAAATATTGCATAGATAATATAATAATATCATTTTTATAATAATTTTTAAAATAATGTACATATAATATAATTATATATTCTTGTTTTAAGGTGCGAAATTGTACGACAAAAGAGTCTCTGGCTAAATACAGATATTTACCAAGTTCTGCAATATATTAAAAAATATATATAAATTCCTTAACAAATCACAATTACATCCACAACAAACGTTAATACATTATCGTTCAGTCATTCATTTTATTATACGATTACATAAAATTTATACTGTTTATTGCTCGTGATTATATATATGTAATATATTCACATAAGTTGAATCTCCTAGATCCTGAGATATATTTTTTTTTCCTTCTAGTTTGTACACGCTACACAATTACAGTAAACGCGTGTGCGTGCGCGTGTGTGGATACAAGAAATAAGGGGAGAGAAAGAGGAAGTGGTATCGAAAGGATACCTAATTCAAGCAGCTTTGCTCTCGTAAAAAATTCCGGACTGGAACATGAATTGGCTCACCGTTTCTTTTATTTTTTTTTTTTTTTTTTTTTTTTTTTTTTTTTTACTAATTCTAATAAAAAACGACAGATCGGAGCCTTACGACCGTAGGTTATTTAATTCTGGTTCTTCTTTGATGAAAATATCAGTCACGCGTATTTATCTTTCTCAAAGTAGAATATTTTCTTTTTCGCATATATGTTATACGCATAGACTAATATCAATATTACGTAAAATCAGCATAATATCAGTAATAATATCTAAAGTATAATATTATTCGTGTTGATGGGCACTTGTTAAAGAAAATTTGTTTATCAGGACCTATAAATATTAAAAAAATGGCATAAATCATCATAAATTAACAGCCTTTTGGAATAATTAACATAAATATTATAAAATTATAGGGAATAAATTGTTATATCAATTAAGTGAAGATAATGAAATAATGATTATTCGGTTGTACGTTGGTGCCAAATAACTGTAATAGAGTTTTAAATTGTATTATCCTTATAGCGAGGGAAAATATTTTTAAATACAATATGTTCTTAACACGATAATTATCTGTTTTATATAAAGAAAATTAAATATAATAAGCCAATGCTTTTGTCACTGATATTATTAATATTTTCTTTTTAATACAATTTTCATCGTTATACGCATTTATTAATGGAAAAAATCTATTTTGAAGCAATTAAACAGAAGATGTATTTTAAACATTTTATTTTTTAAAATCATTTTAATAAAGATATTATTAAAATAAATTCATTTAAGTCGATGATCCACTATCGATGTGATACACTTTTGTAACAACAATGAAGACACTTTTGAAGGTCATAAATATTCATACTAATAAGTAAATAAAGAATTTATGAAGACTTTAATGTATTTTCAGGAGAGAATAGCAGGATTTAATAAGCGTAAGATAAAATAGAATACAATGAATGAATTTAATTAAAATCATATTATAATATAATAATTATATTACTCTAGAAGGATTAATACATTTGACTATAAATATTTACATTGAATAATAAATAAATAAGTAAGAAATAAATAGACAATAAAATAATACTTAAATATTGAATTAATATAAGCCTTTTAATGCTTCAAGAACTAAATTAAATTTTAATTCATAAAATCATTATTTTCAGACTGTAATTTTCTATGTAACTTTTGGTACATAAAATAATTTTAGACGTTATTATTAAATTTAAGTTAATCTATTTATTAATATAATTTATTTGGAAAAGGTGTACTTATTTGCCATCAAATGCAAGATTATATTTAGAATTCAAAAATATAATATAAGACCCAATATCATTATAAAGATTATATTCAACTACTGAATTACTTATAAGACAGACGTTGTAATTTACTTATTATTACATTTAATGGTATTAATTTCTTTTAATAGTATTCGTAAAACATTGTTACTTACCATATGAATATATACTAATCTCATATGCAACCAAATAATATGTTATGCATATGAATTGTAATTAATTGATTTTTTGTTGGAAAATGTTTTTTACGACTTTTATAATATTATAAGGTAAATATTATACATTTAAAATTACTATATAATACATGATTATGTATATATAATATCCTCTGTACTTTCAATATTCCACTTTTGAAATGAAACGAAATCATGTCATATTCACCGAAGCAAAATTGAAATAAAAGAAATTCAAGCCCTTTAATTAACACTAATAGTTGCGACTCATAAACACGCAATCATAAATGTCACTAGTGTACGTGATCTTGTAATTTACCATACGTAATGACCATTTCAACGAATAAATCACGAAGTCGCAATCATCGAAGTTCTCTTTTGTTTCTGCATACTTCAACAGACCAGCAGAGGTGAATAGTTAATCGACCGCACTGGGAAAAGAGAGAAGTTGAAAATAAAAAGTACTGGAAGATTTATCCCGAATGGCTGCTAAGGATTCTGAAGGTAACACAGTATAGGCAGTCCAGTAATCGCAGCAATCGAAATGTATAGTTATAGATAATAAAGTGCACCAGCGTGATCGTTGACCGAATCCCTTGAGGAGATGATCAAAGCAGCAGTATATACATACATATATACATATATATATATATATATATATATATATATATATATGAGTGAAGACAAAGGTAAAAACAGAAGGAAAGACGTGCGTAGAACGAAAGAGAGAATGAGAGTGAGCGAACGATAGACTGATTGAAAACGGAAAGTATATACATATATATATATATATATATATATATATATATATATATAGGCTGATCTTTACCGAGAGCGGATGAATCAAATAAAAGGAAGATCAAAGGTGAAGTTTGTCCTTTATACAATTTTCTTAAATTTTGTGAATACATAAAAGTATTGAACGTAGTTCATAATTTTTCCAAATAAAAATTCTCCACGAATTATAAAAGTTTATATGAAATGCAACGTAGATATGTAATTAAAAATCGTGTACTTTCATTTAACTCATAGAATTAATTCATGTAATTACAACATGTATATGTAAACAATTTTTAATTTAAAATTTTTTTAGAAAAATAACAATAATGTATTAGATATTTGAATGAGTGCAGAATCATAGAGTCTTGTATTTAAGGGTAAAAACTTTATGAAAAGAATATATATATATATATAATAAAGGAATGTATTTAAAAATCATTAGTTATATAAATGTAATAATTCAACAACAAGATTTCATTTAAAGTCAAATAAAAATAATGTTGAGGTCAATATTATCTTATGTAAGAACCGAAGTTTCTATATATAAATATCTAAGTATACAGAATAGCAAGATAAATTGTTTGCCTACTTTCAATGAAATTTCGAAATTAATAAATAAACGAAATTTATAGTCATGTAGCAACAAAAATCGGATGAATACTGTCAGAATATATGATATACGTATATCTCATTATTCAGTAATAATAAGATAAAAATATTATTATATTAAATTTTTGCTACATATTTTCTGTACCAAATTAAAACTATTATAATTTAATATTCATAAAAACATCCATCTGTTGCCATTATTTTTATAAATACCATAATTAAAATAAAAGTAAATATTATACAAAAAATTATTATGATGAATTATTTCATAATAAAGAGTAACGAATTTATTTTGGAAGAATATAAAATCATATAAATTTTATTAAAAATTCGATTTCTGTGAAACAGAGAACACATACATTTTCCTTTTTACCGTTAAAATTCAATTAGTAAAAGCAGACGATTATCAATTTGCATTAATACAAATGATAAATAAACCATATTTATTCAATTATTTATGCAAGACTATAAATTTAATCCAACTTATTGCTGAACATTTTCATTGATGTTCATTAAACTTGGAGTTTCGCCTAAAGAAATCGAATGATAAATCGTCATTACTTAAACCGATAGTATATTGATGATGATAAGCGTTATTTTGATTTGTACGCAAATTGAATTTTGCCAATAGTTCATTTAGTCAATGTTTAATAAGATAAACTATGCGATATTTGCTAAAAAATTAGATAGCATTTTTTCGAAATTTTCTTAATCCACCGACTTCCGTAACTCATTTATAACTATACATTATTACACATTCTGTTATTATTTGCACTATAAACATCATCGACATAAAAATGCATATAAATAATTTCCATTTAGCTTGGCGTAATGGTTTAAAAAATGACGATAACACAACTCCTGTCAATAATCATCATTAATGATTACACAAGCCGACTTGATTATCAGTAGTAATTTCCCTTTCAATCAACAAGAACTTCGGCTCGAGTGCATTCAAAGCCTCCCTATACATTACCGCGAATGCATATACGTTTACATTCCAAAAGCCTCGTGGAGCCAATTACGTGGCGTATATAAAGAAGTCCTAAAAGAAGATTTACGTGCATCCAACAAGATATAACGCAGCCATCCACGTCGAATACTTTTTCGCATCGGCCTGTCCCACCGTGTTTTTCTTCCTCTTGGACTCAATTCGACTGCTCCGAGGTGCGTTTATAGACATTATTTACGGCGGTACACAAAGAGACGATCTGACCTGGACTACTAATCTGACCATCTCTACCAGCCTGGAATGTCGCTCGCGCATCAACTCTCCCGAGTGTCCTCGGGCGTGCGAAATAAATCGCCGGATTATCTATATGTTGGGC
>NW_011948413.1:8239398-8244144 GCF_000503995.2 Ceratosolen solmsi marchali
GATGGTGAAGAGATATCTAATCGCGGGGGAGAAAGGACGCGTGTGTTATACGTATGGCTTCGGTAATACGCTGAGCAGTTGAGTCACGTTACGTGGGATAAGTTGGTAAGCTCGCTGATTTAAGACTGACTACTTAAGCTCTTAAAAAATGCAACTTAGCCAGATTTCCTGTGTGTGTACATCATGACTATGTAGGAACAATTATTTGCTCGTGTTCATTTTCGTAGATTAAGAATGGAGAGAATCAATGTTTGCTTTTCTTGTATATCCTAATTGCGTTCTCAATAGACGCGTAAATACTGAAATACTCTTTATGTAATATGTATTCAATGAGCAGAATCTATTATGTCATCTAATAATAACAACAACAACAACAACAACAATAATAATAATAATAATAATAATAATAACAATAATAACAACAACAATAACAATAACAATAATAATTGTATTTTACATTAAAATATGGCTTATTTACATTAAAATGAAGAAGGAAAAAGATTAGAATCATGCTAGAGAAAAACTTTATATTGTTCGTGAACACGCCATCGTGATAAAATTCAAAGACTCGATTATTAACGATATTCTTCTGAATAATCTTCGTTAAGCACTATTGACTTTGGTTTCACAGATTTATTCATTATTTTATATGAAATGTAAATTCGTTACAAATATGTATTATGCAAGCTTACAACACTTTAATTGTTCGTATTGAAAATTTGCCTTCCGCAATGAATCGATGATAATACGAACATGTAGTGGAATTGAATTTTTATATTGCAATATTCCTTTGAAAAAATGTATGAAAATATTTTAAAATTTTTATTACCGTCTATGTGGTATTTATCGATTTGCAGTCTTAACAATGCAAGTTTACTATAAATATATTAGAAAATAGAGTATCCAAAATCAGAATTATGACGTTTCAATGAAATTATATACACACGCACACGCGCACGTACATATAAATACACAAATGCCATATTAACAATACGACAATACAATGTTATTATAATGATCGAAGGTAAAAACATAAGATAAAAATTGTAGAGATCATTAGTTTTTTAAAAATAATATGATAATTTCATTGCTACGTAGATTCTTATAATGAACATAATACTATTATAATTATTATTAATTATTTTTAAACGTCTATATTTAACCTACATCAAAATATATAAAACAAAAACCTAAAAAGTCCTTGATATTAAAACTTATTTATGCAAGATAAGCATAATTATATATTATTAAATTTATTACATAAGAGAGTGCCGTTAATTTTATTTTTTTACTACGCAATTTTTAATCTTAGTTAATTGTCATAAGTGAAAATAATTTAGTGTGTTAAAATAATTTAGTAAATTAGCTTGAATTTTAAGTATTTAAAATTTTCTCTTCTATTGAATACTTTGTCCCGTTAGATTAAAAGCTATTAAAAATTAAAATATTTCATCTAATTTTTATGAGCTTTTCCCTTTATTTTTCTAGCCGATTATGACACATACAATTTTATATGCAATATTTTCTTAATAAATAAATATCAATCGAATATGAAAAAAAAAAAAAAAACCAATTCACCAAAGGTTTATTTTATTATATTGTTAAAGAAGAACAATAGCAACGACTCTAAATAAATGGATTCAATGATATATACAAGAGATAAAGAAGTCGTAGAATTTCATCGAGGCTGAATATAATCCTAAGTAGAGAATTCCAAAGGCATAAGGATAGCGACCGAGTTTGTTAAACGCGTGATTCCAGTGGACTCGCACCCACCTAATTAGCCATTATGCAAACTTGGTAATTACTTTCTAACGACGGGTATACAGCAACTTCCATGCGATTTCCCGTTCCCATGTGGAAAGCGTCACTCTATTGGAAATCTGACGTCTCTTCATTGGATTTCATGACTAGCTCACTACTAGGCACATGCATATACTTGCAAAAATTTTCACTAACACCCAAAGAAGGAATACAATGCATATCTCATTATATCTATCCTATTAATAAAATTTCCTTTACTATTTAGCATTCATACGCGTAGCATTAATTTTATATTCAATTTTCTATTCTGCTTGATTTAATATGGCTGTTAAATTTTTAAGATAATTGTATTTTAGAAATATCTTCCGAGATATTTTTTAGTGAAAAAAGTATTTTAAGAATTATGAAAAGTTTCACGAAATATACAATCGCCGTAATAACTTTCAAAGTCAATATAATGAACAAAATGATGCGATTAGCGATTCACTTCATCAGATTAATTTTATAATTTTATTTAATTTTATATATATATATATATATATATATATATATATATATATGTGCGTGTGTGTGTGCGCGCGTGTGCGTGTGCGTGCGTGTGCGTGTGCGTGCGTGTGCGTGCGTGTGTGTGTGTGTGTGTATAATTAAATAATTATAAAAGATTTCTGGAGAATTAAATAAGTTAGTAAATTATCTCTGAAATTGCTTTATTTCTACAAATATTTGCCGCTTGCGGTATCTATAAAAAATAAATAAAAACAACAAACTTGTGTTAATTGATTTATAATTAAACCGAGGACCTTAGGAGATTTTAAAAACTTTTTCATATATAAAACAAACAAGCAAAAACTATTATCGATGTAGTCTGGAAGTTCCGAAAATAAATTCCAAATATCACTCATCCCTTATACTCATACATATAATATAATTATTTTTCTTGACAGAGAAGACCATTTTCAAAAATAAAAAATATATATTTAGCTTTGATCGATTGGAAATTTACATTTAATATATTTTCCTCTTATTAAAGTTTCTATAAATTTAAATTCAAGATCGAAGATTTATTGATATTAAGCAGATGGCAGATACTTTTCACTTTTCAATAGCTTTTAAAATGCATTTACGCAAATTTTGATGTAAAAAATAAGTACACATCAATCATAGTCTCGACTCGAATTCATAATATCGTATAGGAAGCGTTGACTATCGAAGCGCTAAAGAAAATATAAAGCGACAGAATGCTTCATGCCGATATGTTTGAGCGGCCGGAAAGTCTTTTCTAATCTTGTAAGGGGGATAACGATTCGGCAGTAAAGACGATAAAAAAATCCTCTCGATTGTTTTATGAGAAGTGGTATGGGAGGTATGGGGAACATCATTGTTAATGTATTACGATTTTAATGGCCTTGATTTATAATTATAGAAATATGATAATTTGCTGAATTTTTAACGTAGTTTCATTTATTTTTTATTTATTTAAAATAAATGAGAGAGTTGTGATATATTAATTGGCAGCACAGCGTTTATACACTTACGTAGAGTGAGTTGACCAACTGACAACCACGGCGAATGTATATATTCAATTAAACAACGTTGGCGATATTTAGTTGCATAAAATTTTCCATGTTCAATTATTTATTACCCAATAATTTCGGTTACTGGCCTTAATAATATGCAGGAAAACTAAACTTTATTAAAATATTTTGAATGTTATGATACACACAAAAGACACACGCGCGCGCATACATATGCATTAAGTGCATATTAATGATAATACTTAATTGTTATTTTATAGTTAAGAAATTTTTTATTATTATTGCCATTATTACAATTATTTTTCACTACATGTAGTCAATTACACATGATTAAATTGAAAATGTGGATGTAATGTATATTTATTAATCGTGGGATTAATAATTCAAATTAATCGGTATAATTACGTTAAATATTAATCACCGCTTGATTTATATAAGTATTATAAATTAGATAAAATACAAGATAAACATTTAAAACATTTAATATTATAAATAAAATGATTAGTTCGACAATAGTCGAAATTGTATTAATTATGCTTAGCCATCATTATTATAAATATACACTTATACAGTTGTGTTTGCAATAGACTTTTACAATAACCTTGAGTATGTTAAAATTTATGTTGATTAGAAATTTCATAAAAACATCCACTTTTAGATATTTGAAATGAAACTTTCCTATAAATTACTACAATGTTGTAGATTCTAGTTAAAATAACCGAAGGATCACTCATTTTTTAATAATTTGAGGAATATAAAGATTTGGATAATTCGAAAGTTTGACATGGAGGTTTTATCGAAAAATTGATATTAAATGTATTAATGATTGCACAGCGAGTAAGAATAATCTAGTGGTTTATTTGAGAATTATTGGGTAGATGGAATAATTTTTCGTAGCTTAGCATTGAACGACTTTTCAAAACTTATAACAATAATTTGTAATCACCAGATAATACAATTCACTAGCAACATCTTCCTCGTATTATCTTTGACTTCCAAACTTATTTCACATTACAATAGAAAAAAGTTTTGCCAGTCTCCAATCCATTATTACATTTGTTCGAGAAGTTGGGAAATGACTTTTAAATAATCTACACTTACGTATATATATATATATATATATATATGTAGATGTGCGCTTATGTTTTATGTTCGTGAACCGATGCCAAGTAGTGGCTTATATACACGTCCGAACAGCCATAAATATCTTAAAAATCAATGCCGCTCTATTATCCAACGGGGGCCACTCAGCCTTCTGCGTCAGGAGAGTGAAAACGGTTACGTCAACAAGCATCGGCTAGTCGCAGTCGGAAGATTTTCGAGTCGCATCCACGTGGATGTAGCCCCATGATTACCGATCATTAAACGAGTAAAATACGTGGGACACTCGAGCGAGCTGTTGAATCGTAGCTTCGCTGTACTTGATAATCCTTGGCTTGGTAAGTGC
>NW_011948413.1:8244167-8317596 GCF_000503995.2 Ceratosolen solmsi marchali
CTCCCCCGCCGGGCAGCCAAAGTCGATTGCTCGTAGAATATAGCTTGGCTATCGACGAGCTATAAGAAGTGCCGAGGGGGTTGGAATGAGAGGGGACAGAGAGCGATGACGAGGCGCAATGATGGGACGATGCAACTCGGTTTTAAAATCGTAGCGCAATGCTCGTGGCGCGATATAATTTCGTCCTTTGTTTGGTCGGACGCGTACGTTGCGGCATTCATGTGAAATCGTCGTTATGCGCAGCGCGATTCACGCGAACGCACACGAGCGCCATTGAATTCAAAGAGAATGAGAAAATAGAGAGATAGAGATAGCGATAGAGAGGGGGCAGGGGAAGACAGACACAGAGAGAGAGAGTGAGAGAGTGAGAGAGTGAGAGAGTGAAATGAGTTGGGCGCGGGGGATGGGGATGGGTTGGGGGGGGGGGGGGGGGGCAGAGCGCGTGCACAATGTCGTATGCGCCGCGGGACTGCGCAATGGGACGCGGGGCGATGGTTGACAGACCAAAGGACGAATTGGTATATTTAGCGTATGGCGCATGTGGCGCAGGAATATCCAATTTCGATCGTGAGATGGTATTCAAATGAACTTACCAGTGGTCAGATGTTAGTCTCTCGATACGATGGCCGTCAATTACTAATGTTTAATGCAGGGATTAAGAAAGTAATGCATTTCGTGACCGTTGATGTGCAATTCATTTGTACATCGTACAATTACAATATATTGAACGCTGAGTAGTTTTACCAAATGTATTCAAAGTATTTCTATTATGCATCGGCTCGTCTGTACTTGAAAAAATTGGTAGGCGCGGGAAAAATGTTTGCTCGCAATGACAAGAGGATTTTTCTTTCTATCTTTCTTTCTTCTTTTTTTTTGAAATAGCTTGCACTGTTATCGAACTTTTCTAATTCCAGTGTTGTAATAACGAACGTTTAAACACGCACGGCAGTTACAAAGTCAACGGTGCTTGTATTGCCGATGCCATTTATTATTTAATTTCAATAAGGACGATAATTTTCCACGCCAATGGGAAAGTACATATTTACGTGGTCTAGTAGAGGATTTTTACTTTTTTACTTTTACGGCGATACATTAATTCTCGTAGAGTAAATTTTTCTTACTTGAAAAGCAAGAAATCAATTTTACTTGATGTCTTAATCCATCTTAAGTAAGTCTCGCACTAGTCAATGTTACAGATTCACTCTAGGAAAGTGCAATTTCATACTTTGAAAGTAAGGAATACTTCAATTTCATTCTTCTAAACTTTTACTTTCAAATTTGAAACAGTAAATAGATAAGCTGCGCCGTTTCCTTCATCTACGCTATTATATTTTTATATCTCAGTATCGTTCCCTTGTTTATTAAAGTTCATAGTTGTATTAAAATTAATAAGAATTTACGAGTCCAATATTAATAAATTAAAAATTTTATAATGCAGTTAAAGGAGCATTTATGAATTCTATAAAAGCGTTAATATTATATATCATCAGATTCACAATTTATTAACTAATTAACGAATAGATTGATAATTAACTATTTATATATATATATATATATATATATATATAAAATATAAAAAATATATTAAAAAATATAAAATAAAATATAATATAATATAATAAAATATAATAAAATATAATAAAAATATAAAAAAATGTAAAAAAAATATAAGAAAAACTACTATATAAAATTATAATTGCCAATGATTTTCATCCATTTTGAAAAAATCATTAGAATTTCATCAGAAATGAAAAAAAAAAAAAAAAAAAAAAAAAAAAAAAAAAACAAAAAAAAAACAAAGAAAAAAAAAAAAAAAAATAAAACAAACAGACAAACTCATTTTAGTTCATATTCTTGAAGTTGTACATTAATTACAACAAACATTTTTTAACAAAACCATTTGGATGATTTTTCCGCAATATACCTACAACATTGGATAAACAATTTAAGATGCGTATTATATATTCAGATAAAAATATATTGATGAATGAAAGATTTCTCTAGAGATTTTTCCATTAGAAAAATACATTTTACATCCTTATTTAAATTTTCTTCATAAATGTCCGCAATCCCTGGGAAATGTCATAAACTAGAATATAGATTAACGATTTCATTACCGCATAGTTCCTACCACGACGGCAGATCAAAGGCATAAATATCTCGAAGCGAAGGAAAAAGTATGAGATAGATATAAAGATGAAGAGAGAAGAAAGCTCAGTCACTTTCCTGTTATTCTAAAAAAAACTGTGTTGTAGGATAAGCGAATGACAAAACCGTACATTTATGCAAGGACTTTTAAGCCGGAAAAACAGAAAATCGCGACTCCAAGGATGCCGACATTCACATACAAACCATATGATCGCGAAAGAGAGAAGCGAACTCCACTATCTCAGTCTCATCATTTACTACGAGGTGTATGTATCCCTCGTTTAAATATTGTCGATCTATTGTTTTTATTCAGCGATCCATCGTTAATTGTTGAATTTTTGCTTTTACTGAACAATGTAATTTCATTTTTATAGTTTTGATTATACTCCACAGTACGAGTACTTGTTATACGAAATTTCCGATTCAATGGTATGAATTATTATTATTATGTGGTTGGTTTTGGATTATGATTGAACCGATAATAGAGAGGCTCCGTAACTTGATTTATCGATTCTGTCTAGCTGTCTCTATAATAATCATAATTTGCCAGTTTTTAATCTTGGTAAATGTCACTTATTATAAAGAAATAAAAATAATACGAATGAATTTCATTAGGTAATAATGTTTCTTTCTTTCTTTTCTTTTTAATTTAATTATAACAGTAGCGTTCGAAATTCACTAGTTTTTTGTTCATTCTTGTTTATTACATTGTTCATAATTTATGTTTATGATATAAAATAGATATCTTTGATATATTTTGAAGCGCTGAAAATATATGCGAAGGGAAATATCGTATCTTGAATGATATTCCTTCATTTTTAATGCTTCCACTATAATAACGAAAATAAAAACATATTTTTGTTATCTTGATTTTAATTCTATTAAATTTCAAAAACCATTGTATAAATTTTTATACAATTGATTGAAAATATTTGAAATCTTGTGACGAAATAGTTATCTCGTGAATTGTAAGAATATGTTTATTAAATAAAATAACTAACTCTGAGAAATTAGAAAATTATGATTTATCGTATAATATTGAATTATATAATATTATATGAAATATAATATAATAGCAGTATAATAACCATGTAATATCTAATTTATCTTGGCCTTATCATTACGTTATGATGATAATCCTCCTGTCTCAAAAAGGAAAAAAAAAAAGAAAAAAAAACTACACGAAGATATCGGCATCCCAGATTTAATTAATCGCTTTAATTTCCCCGTTTAATACTGTCAAATCTTTTTACAGGGCCAACTCTTTTTCAGTTAACAGTACTTTATTGGTAAATATGATATCAATGTATTTGCAAATTTATTGTTCTAAAAGTCAATTTCAAATTCTATCGAGCTGTTACATACTATATCTAATAATATTTTAAACGATTTTAAACGATTTTAAACATTTTTCTCATAGTTATATATATATATATATATATATATATATATATATATATATATTATGTATCGTGAAATAGGTTACACGTAAATACACATAAGTATATGTTAATAAATAGTTAATAAATACTTAATTAATATATACATAAATTATGACAATTTGAGAAATAGAATTTTTAAATATATATGTACATTAAGAAAATGCAACAATTACGTAAGGAAGTTTAGTAGATTAAAATAACATGTTTATTCGACACACGACAAGAAATATTGTCTTTTATAATAAAAATGTCCCTTCGAAAATTGTTAAATTAATAGTATTAGAAGGATGATAAATAACTACTGAATTTATATAATAAACAGAGGAATAATTATGAATAATAATAAGCCAGAGATTGTGTGAATGCACAAGATATTGTGATATAGCAAAAGCTTTAAATTCCTCGTACTAACTTGCAATAGTGAAAATAAAAATTTTTTTACTTTCAGAGACCTCTAAAAAGACACGTAAAATGAAGGCACGCATTATAAATTTCTTCAGCGTGGGAATATAAAATGCATGGAGAGAGCGATGGTGCGTGTGCGCACTTTATCAAATATATGTACGTACGTGAAATTTTGCCCCGGCAGTCGCGTTACTCGCATTCCGCGCCCATCGCCTTTAACGTAGCGAGCTCACTTTCCCAATTTTCTCAAAAGTGCGGCGACAGGCTCGTATAAAAACGACAGATCCTCCACCTCTCCTCCTCCACCTCTCCTCCTCCACCACTCCTCATCCCCCCCTCCCCCCCCCCCCCCCCCCCCCCCCCCCCCCCCCCCCCCCCCCCCCCCCCCCCCCCCCCCCCCCCCCCCCCCCCCCCCCCCCCCCCCCCCCCCCCCCCCCCCCCCCCCCCCCCCCCCCCCCCCCCCCCCCCCCCCCCCCCCCCCCCCCCCCCCCCCCCCCCCCCCCCCCCCCCCCCCCCCCCCCCCCCCCCCCCCCCCCCCCCCCCCCCCCCCCCCCCCCCCCCCCCCCCCCCCCCCCCCCCCCCCCCCCCCCCCCCCCCCCCCCCCCCCCCCCCCCCCCCCCCCCCCCCCCCCCCCCCCCCCCCCCCCCCCCCCCCCCCCCCCCCCCCCCCCCCCCCCCCCCCCCCCCCCCCCCCCCCCCCCCCCCCCCCCCCCCCCCCCCCCCCCCCCCCCCCCCCCCCCCCCCCCCCCCCCCCCCCCCCCCCCCCCCCCCCCCCCCCCCCCCCCCCCCCCCCCCCCCCCCCCCCCCCCCCCCCCCCCCCCCCCCCCCCCCCCCCCCCCCCCCCCCCCCCCCCCCCCCCCCCCCCCCCCCCCCGCCACTCCCTCTCCCTCTCCCTCTCCCTCTCCGTCACCCCACACTCACCCGCCCCTCATTCACCTCCTTTGCCATTCTCTCACCTATTTCGCAATGCCAGCGTGGAACTTGGAACTGCATCAGTTACGTGTTTAGACGCGACAACCGATACATTTTCAGAAACGAGATAAATGTAGGAACATTATAATTTTTTTCGTTTCTTATACCAGGACGGTAAGAGCTTTCGAAGTAACTTTTATGTGATTTCGCAGCTATACGGGACTCACTTCTTTTCGAGCGTACAATAAAATAATTTTATTTTTTCATTTCTTTCTTTTGCTCTTTTTCTTTTTTTTTCTTTTTTCTTTTTTTATTATTATTATGTTTTTCAGCTGCGTTGTAAATTTTCACGGCAGTTTCAGTGGATAATGATCTCTCTTCTCTTCTCTCTCTCTCTCTCTCTCTCTCTCTCTCTCTCTTCTCTCTATCTCGTCACATGATATAATACAGAATATGTTCTTTACAACTAATTTTTTTTTTTAAACATGTATTATAACATTCTTATGTGCATCCCATTTTATTAGTTTATCAATTTATTATCGGAATTTGTACACATTCTTTTGACACAACTGTTTTTTTTTTTTTTTTTTTTTGGATTTGAAAGTATTATATATCAAAAACCTTAGTAGTACTTTAATGTGAAATTGTATTAAAAACCTTTTTCTACTAATTAATGAATAATAGTTATATTTAAGCTATAATGAATTAAGCTTTAATCTTCAGTAATTTATATTTTCTTATTAATATTTTCAATCTAGCTACTGAAAAGTAATTTTTAAATTAATTTTAAATGAATGTAAAATAATTTCAAACAATTAATTTAATTGAATTGAGATAAAGTGTGAATACTTCGAAAGAAATTTCTTTTTTTTTAGTTAAAAGTAAGGGCGCTCGCAATTACTTAAAGCTCACTTACAGTATTTTCGTGTGCTATGCTGTCATTAAAAAAAAAAATTATTATGAAAAAAAAATATTAAAAATTAAATATATTATAATGAATTGTTAGAATTGAAACATATATTTTGAAGAATAAACAAAATATAATGTCAGGACAATAGTTAAACGAATAATTTTTTCATTACCAGGAACAACCGAGGACAAGTATAATGTCCCGATTATCATTATATTTGAAAGAAATGATATAATTCCTTTAATATTCATGTGAAATATGAATAAAAATAATGTAAATAAACTTTATAAAGTATATGCAAAATAAAATCATCATTTATAATAATAAATTACTCATTTATGTATTGTTATTACGCATTCTCGTCTTAATAGAGTATTTGCAGGCTTTTTATAAAAACAAATAATATATATTAATATATTATTATAATCATTGTAGTTGTATTTGTATAAGGTCAATTTTTTATTTTCATCATGAAAATGTTATACAATATCTTCATTTTTTGAAATTTCAAATTGTAAAATATGGCATTGCTAATTTTTATAATTTTTAATTTTATCATGAGCAGTTTATCTGTGCAGAACTTAAGTCTTTATTGTATGTCAGGAGAAATTTTTCGACATGAAATCGAATAATTTTTTTTACATACTTAAAGTATCTTACTTTTATTATTTTCTCATTTTTAAATTACATTTTCGGTAGAAATTCCGTACTTTTGAAATTTTTTGTTTTATTTTTTTTTTTAATTTTTTGTTGGTAATATTATGAATTTTAATTTGCAATTTGAAGAATAATATTCCCTATGAATATTCAAATTTCTACATAAAATTTGTATATTGGTTAGCACCGCTTGTCATGAAAATTGAAGAGATTTGTAAGTTTCAAACTTTCCCGTATTTTTAGTGACAATTTTAATACGCTAAGATATTTTTTTGTTTTGTTTTTTTTGTTTTTTAAAACTTACATAAATAAATTACTATGAGAATTATTAGTTGGTTAATAATAATTTCAGCTGTTATGAATATAATGTTAATAATAGATTTCATTGCTGTTGTCTGTGATCCAATCGTATTTTATCAACAATTATTTATTGTATTTTTTCGCCCTAAAATGATCTATACATCAGAATATCAAATGTTTATATCATTGAATCGATTATTAGGTTTTAATGATATAAATGATAATATTATTTATCTTATCTGTCTATTCTGATGTTTCATCGTGGTGTAGTAATATTCTTAGCTTTATTTAATAACATTTAGATAATTTTATGTTTATTTTGAATTCGTAAATTTCTAAAATCTGTTGAGTGGTACTTGGAACGTTTGTGAAAGATGGAGCTTTCGATGTCTTCGTTTGTTCCAATCTTCTCCCTTCAAATTTTAATACAACTTATTCTCTTCTATCGTAGATTTTTTCTTTTTAATACCAGTAATTATTAAATTATATACATCGACTATAAGTTGTTGAATAGTTTTATGTAATTAATTGTACTCCGCGGAAGAAGTTGATATCTTCATAATTCATCGATCATGCGGTTAATTTGAACATTTGGCGTCGAAAGAAGTTGCGTTGTAAATTTCATCATAAGTTTTTCCACAAAATCGCATATTTTCTTATTTCCAATAGACTCGTGAATCAATCATAAGACGAAAAGTAACGCCAATAAGGCTGCGCAAATATGAATTATTCCTCTACCACTAAATTATCTACTATTTATGATTATTATTTGTTTATTTTTTCCACGACCTTATCGTAATAGAAAATAGTGTGTTGATTCATTAATAGGCCGTCGTTAAAATAAACGGGCTGCCGCCTTTATCGGCCAAAGAATTTTCAAAATTATGAAAAGCTCGACGTTGTAATTTGCGCGTAACAATAACGTCAACCACGCGATGCGAAAGCTCCCTCCTCTAACCTCAACAGTTGTCCATCTAATCCGTTTCCTTGTAACGCACCAAGTTTACACGCCCTCCTCTCGGATATCATTCGAAAGTAAATCTCGCGCAAAGTCGCCCGCGAGCTTGCAGGGGCGCCCAACACCCGTAGAAAGCGCCCGGGGAAAAGCCGTGTGAAAACTCTCGGCGGCTCGAAAAGCCTCGCTGATCCCATATCTTTGACATTTCGCCTCGAGGGCGAGTGAAAGCTGGCGCGAAATTCAGTGTGACGCTAGATTCGATCAGCTTGATTTATGATGCTTGACTTAACGAGTCA
Source organism: Ceratosolen solmsi marchali (assembly GCF_000503995.2). NCBI lineage: Eukaryota > Metazoa > Arthropoda > Insecta > Hymenoptera > Agaonidae > Ceratosolen > Ceratosolen solmsi. The sequence continues at coordinate 8,252,195 of NW_011948413.1, forward strand.
TTCTGATCGGTGACTCTCGTCGGGCGGCTGCGCTTTATTTATGCCTCGCGTGTTGCATTAAAATCTACTCGGACGTTGTCGTCGGCGCCACTCGCTTTCTCCCACTCCCGCCGGATGAATTGTCAAGCCCGCCCGGCTGACGATCCAACTTCTGCGAACGAGCCTCACGATCTACATTAGGTGATTATAATGATTTCTCAGGCTATGCCCATATTATTGGCCCTCATCTCGCGCTCGTAAAGCAACTTACCGTAACCTCTGATCTCCCCTACATTAATGAAACTCAGCTTCTGCTGATGAATTGATGAATCTAGCTATCATACTTTCTCAATTGTGGCAGATTCTTCGTGGAACGTCGATTACGTCGTATTAATGTATTGACTGATATTGTTGATATTGCGCTCGCATCCGAAGGCCAGGAAAAAGTCCATAAAGCTGTCTTAACGATTCTACGTACGACTATCGCGATTTGTAAAATTACTACAATAATAATAGTAGTTAGATTTTTATTCGCACACGGGCGTTTATTTAAGGCGTCGTCGGCGTGAAAAATTCTCGCATTCGTTCGATCTTTTGAAAGTGACGTGAAAGTTAAGTGCCTCGATTATCAGACTATTTAAGCAGTCTTACAAGCATATAAACAAACTTTGAACAATATTCTTATCCACATCTTGTCAGAATTTAATAATAAAAGTTGAATGAGAGTTAAATCTACTCGTCCATCGTCAGCTGACGCGCGAATGTAAGTTCGTCCAAACGATTCAGAAGTCCCTGTCGTTATGCATTCAATTATCACGAGGCAGTACAGTCTTTAATAAAGTATACATCTGGCCGTTGATGATATAAGAGAAGTGGATAAGTGTGCACTGCTTCGTGAATAATTTATTAAGGCACCGTAAGGGGTATGCGAGTTAGAGAAATGAGGGAAGGTGCGGGAGCCATTGCAATATTGCCAGAAGTCGCGCAATAACTCGTGGAAGCCACCTGCGACGCCGTGCCGGACGGTTAAAATCTCGTTTTCGACTATGATATAGTTTGCGGAACGCCACGAAACGATTTCCAGAGATTCAGTAATTACCCATCTCCATCTATTCCGACTGCTCATGAACGTATACTCATCCAATTAAATCGTGTATATAAAAGACTGGATAGAGTACAAAGTTTATAAGAATTTTATTATCGTCTTACTTTAACTGCTCGCTGTAAAATGATCTCAAGCACACGTTTGTTCGCCGGATATAAATAATTTGAAAATTCGATCGTATATACCTTGCAGAAATCATAAGATTATAATAATAAAAAAACATTACCTTAGATAAAATTTACATTTACATTTTATAAAGATTTTTTAAAATAAAAACATTCTATATATATATATATATATATATATACACGATGCATTTATGTATAATTCAAATAACATTATAATATGTTTATTTTGAAAAAATCTTTAAAAATTTTAGATTTAAAATTTACCGAAGCCAATGTTTTTTAGAATAATAATCTTATAATATATATATATATATATATATATATATATAGTCTAATCTGATTATAAAGATATAAACTTTTATCTAGACTTGAGATATAATTTAATGTAAATTTCTAATAAATTACCATAGATGATAATGTGCTATTACAATTATTTTCAGGAAAATTTATTAAATATTTCAAGTTTCGATAAATTTACGCGCTAGAATAACGAATTTTCCATCGTAAATGTAAGTTTCTATTAATATTTTTATGGTGAAGCGAATATTGAATCCTTATAATTGGACAATTTAAAAATATAAAATCAATTAAAAGCGTTTATATAATAACTTTTATATTTGAACTTAACTTTTTCACATTGTTAATTTCTTTTTTTAGTTTTGTATTTGTTGAAATAATATATTTCACTACATGTAGATATTTTAGCTATATAAGAATAAATGGACATTAGAATAATGAAAGGAGCTTGCGAATCAATTTCAAAGAGTACAAAAATTTTCATTCAATTTTCATCCAACACAAATGCAAATTTTACTTTCCACATTAATATTATTGATATAAAGGAAATTTTTTTTTATATTTTAGCGGTAAACTGGTGTAATTGTTTCCCAATGTAGTCTTATCCATACGAAGGAAAACTTAACATCTTTTATTCGATATAAACGTGGTAATATTAATCCAAGTTTCAGCTTATATGTACTCTTTTCGATAATCGTCTTAATATATAAATCATATTTGCCGAACAAACGGTATATTTAATATTCACTTCTAATTGTATAATTAAAATTTAACGCACTAGCTCGTTTCCTTTTAAATAGAATATTGAATATTAATGCGTATTTAAAGATGTAATTTATCTAAAATAATACTCTCAGAGACTATTCTGAATAATGAAGAAATGATGAGTTCTGTTAAAACGACTTAGTTAATGGAATGGTTAAATTTAGTCAAAGTCATACTATTCATCAATAACAAAAATACTTTCGAGGTTTAGGAAAAATCTATTTTTATAATTGAAAAATTATTATTCATGTATTGAAACTACTTTGATTTGCTTGAGTTAATCAGTGTATAAGCTTGTCACAAGTACTATAAAAATAATAGATTGGAGAACATATTTATTATGGTTTCGTCAACACAAATTCAAATCAACAAATTAAAGTAAAGTGAAAAAATATGTTTGAAAATCTTATTCTTCCCTAATAATTATTAATTCAAATATTTTTTGCTCATGATGTCATCGCTATTTCTATATGTAACTAGTTGATAAATATATATTTAAAAAAAAACATATTTTCTAATGCGGAATATTTCATTCAATTCCTAGTGTTGACAAACGAAACGAACAAACAGAATTATAAAGTTCGAAATTATTAAAAATCTTCAAAAATTATTTACACATTATTCATAAATTGACAACTTATTTATATTATTTATAATTGATGAAGAAATAGTCATAAATTGATAAAAAATATTGTTATTATAATTGTTAAATATTATAGAATATGAATTTACTGCTACTATTTGCTACATATATAAAAGAAAAAAAAATTTTTTTTTTTAATTTTTCATTATTACAATATGATATTTCAGTTTCTAATGCAAATGTTGGATAAATGTTAATATAATGGTAAAAAATATAATAATTATTTAATGTCCACTTAAATGTCATTCTCAATTATGTGTATACAAATAATCTTATCGTTAATTGTCATTTAGCGTACTTCAATTTCCTTTTGTTATTCTATTTCTATATTCCGATTATAATTGCATTCCGCCTTTTCATTACATTTAATTAGACGTGTAGCATAACCCAACTGTAAATGCAACAAAGTTCATATTTTAACCCCGAAAAAGAAAAAAAACGAATAAATAAATAAATAAATGAAAAATAACGAGCAATGTTAAAATAAAAAAAGTCAATCAAATGTCAACGTTACCTCCTCCGATAACAAGCATAATAAAATGCAATAGAAATCATCAACAAATAGTGAAGAAATTAACGCAGCTTAAGATTTATTACATAAGAGTGTTATTTAATGGTTTACGCATTACACAACCCACCAAGTTGTCATATGTATTAACAGGCCCGTGTATATCGCTTCACCTTCCTACTTCCCTTCTAAATATTGCCACTGACTTCCTAACGCTTCTCCTCTTTATACATCGCGGGTCGTTACGTGTTTACGGACGACTGAAGAGCCGAGGGAAATTCCGTCCTCTTCCATCTCTCAACTTTATGTGTCTTTCTGAGTAAGAATAAATATTTGAAAATCGTATCTGGATAATACCATTTGCACCGTTATAGTAAAGATGAAATGACGAGTGCGTTATGTCTTGTGCTCCTGTCGAAAAGACGCGGTAGCGCAGCGTAAATATTTGGATTTTTAACAAATCCGTGTTTAGGAATTGGCACGGGAAAGGAATAGAGTGATATACGCTTACTTATAATAAAATATATATGCATGTTGACTTGTTTAATAAAGATATTTTATGCGAGTGCGCGTGCTCGTATTCGCATGCTGTTACTTTGCACTTATGTGTACGCTAAGGAGTAATATATTTCGCTTTTCGTAAAAAATATTGTATTGAAATATTGGATGGCTGAAGCGTTCTACAGCACAAATAAATATTAATTATTTGCTGTTTGATGCGGTGCTGCTTTCGACTAGAAAACACAGGAAGACGCAGAGGATTGTAAGTGCTTATACTGGCGTAAAATTATATTTATAGACAATTAACGGGATGATCTTAAATAATCATAATCATAATCAGAATAACATATTACTATATTAGCATAATTGGAATTTATTTTAACAGACTATTTAGTCATAATGAATATAAATTTTGCTGCGCTAAAAGTAAGACGTTCAATTACCTATATCGATAACAATATTTTTTAATATTAAATCACTATGATATTATGCGATAATAATCATTCAAAATAATTTTTTTGCGATAAATCCAACAAACAATACAATAGAATACGGTTATTTACAAAAATTCTCTCTCTATAAAACATATTAAACTTACTTAAGATTGTTGGATAAAAATTCCTATTTTGCCATAAATATGTTGGAAAGTATTAAAAAATCAATTGGCATTGTTATTTTAAACAAAATACTATTCTTCCATATTTTCCAAGTAAATTAGGAAAAGAATATTTCAAAGAATTTTTTGGAACAAGTCGTTATAATTTATATTAATTTAATGTCACAGTTAACATATAAACAATTAAAATATACTCTATATTTAGTTTTAAATTTGAAGATTTCATTCATAAACGCTATTAAGATTTTTTTTTTTACTTAAATTTAGAAGAAAAAAAGTTACACTCTTTTAATATGTGCAATGTAAACACTTTGTACCAAAATAAATATTATAAAAGATGAATCATCAACACATGCAAATTCGTAATTAGTTTATTTAATTAGAATTATATTAAAATTACTTTTATTGTTTAAAAATGAATATTATTCGCTCAAAGAAATCTATAAAGAAAAAGAAAAAAAAAGTTTGACGGATTATGTTAATTAATTGATATATTTAACTAGATTAAATTTAAAATTGATTTGAATAAAATTACTTCAAATATTTACGATCCTTTAATATAATCATTAAAAAGGCTATGGTATTATTATTATTATTATTATTATTATTGTTGTTGTTGTTGTTGTTGTTGTTGTTGTTGTTGTTGTTGTTGTTGTTGTTGTTGTTGTTGTTGTTGTTGTTGTTGTTGTTGTTGTTGTTGTTGTTGTTGTTGTTGTTGTTGTTGTTGTTGTTGTTGTTGTTGTTGTTGTTGTTGTTGTTGTTGTTGTTGTTGTTGTTGTTGTTGTTGTTGTTGTTGTTGTTGTTGTTGTTGTTGTTGTTGTTGTTGTTGTTGTTGTTGTTGTTGTTGTTGTTGTTGTTGTTGTTGTTGTTGTTGTTGTTGTTGTTGTTGTTGTTGTTGTTGTTGTTGTTGTTGTTGTTGTTGTTGTTGTTGTTGTTGTTGTTGTTGTTGTTGTTGTTGTTGTTGTTGTTGTTGTTGTTGTTGTTGTTGTTGTTGTTGTTGTTGTTGTTGTTGTTGTTGTTGTTGTTGTTGTTGTTGTTGTTGTTGTTGTTGTTGTTGTTGTTGTTGTTGTTGTTGTTGTTGTTGTTGTTGTTGTTGTTGTTGTTGTTGTTGTTGTTGTTGTTGTTGTTGTTGTTGTTGTTGTTGTTGTTGTTGTTGTTATTGTTATTATTATATAGCATATTTTTGCCATTAATTAAATACCCGAATATAAAAATTTGAGGATCTAGTATTGCTTTTCTTTAAAATAACTTTAATCGAGTATCCGTGATCTCACACGTTAAGTTAATTAAATCTACAAAAAATTTACATGAAGCATCGAGTCCTCATACTTTTAATATAGCATAAAGTAGTTTCAATCAATATGAAAAAAACTATAGTTAAATGCGTTTAAACTTTATTTTTATATAATTTTATATAAATAGGACAATGGAAATTGTTTGTAAACTTCTTCAAACATTTAATAAATTAATTAAAAATTCCGCAAAAAATGTCGTAAGAGGAATAAATAGCAACTGAGATCCAAAGAATCTGCGGGACATAGTAGATTAATTTTTCTAAATCGTTGTTTCAATTTATTCAATACAATTCTTAAACACTTCAATTCAATCGACTATAAATAATTACATTAGACATAATGGTAATAGGAATACGTTTTGGCAAATAATTTTATTCTTTATTTATTTCAACTGTGCTCAAGATACTCTGAAATAATTCGAAATGTTTAAGACTATAAATGTAAGGGAAGATTGAAAAAAAAAAAAAAAAAAAAAAAAAAAAAAAAAAAAAATAGAAAAAAGAATAATGAAAAATGAAACATTCTGTTGAAAATTTGAAATTGTAAGAATAGAAGATATCAGTAGATATCTTTAATCTAGACATATAACATTAAGAAAATCTTAATTTTAAATTCCATTAAAAAAAAAAAACAAAAAAAACAAAAAAAACGTACAAGCCCATTTTATAAAGTTGCAGAACTTGTATGATGCAACTGTAGCTTATAGTCATCGTAAAAACTTTAATAATAACGTCAAAGTAAGCTAGTCTAGTATATAGGATAATTTAATGTTATTAATGATGATGCGTAATTTATTTCCAGAAGCACCACGGTTTTAAATTTAAAACATCGGTAAAACCGACAGAATAAAAATAATAAGTTATACGCTCGAGTGCGAGCGAGGAGGAAGATGAAAACTTAAAGAATTGTGGTGAGCAGAGGTGAGAGATTGCTATTTATTCTCGGTAAAGCAAAACATTCAAAGTCGGCTGAGCTTCAGTTCGTTTCCGCGAGTAAAATAGAAAAGAGAGTACGTGAAGGGAGAATATGAAAAATGAATCTATAAATACAGGTAATGGAACATTTATTTACAAATGAAAAATTGAATTACATTAAAGTGAAAGAAAGTTAATTTTCAATACTTTATCACTTTTTCGATCGTCACATACTTTTTCTCAAATCTTAATATTTCATACACACCTTTGTATGCATTCGTAGGTTTTTTTTACGAATTACGATTAAATCTTTTTTTAAATTAATGTTTGCACCTTTACTGCAAAATTGATTACATTCGTTCGACTTCTGTAAATTAAACCTGTCGAAAGTTTGATTAATAATGCGACAACCCAGTATTCCACTGAACAATCAATATCCAGTTCCCTCTCCCTCACTGTCTCCCGCTCCTCTCTTCCTCGCTCACTCTCTCTCTCTCTCTCTCTCTCTCTCTCTCTCTCTCTCCCTCCCTCTCCCGTTCACTTAACATTTTGCTATTTTTCTTTCATTTTCTGTATATATATGTGTATATATATATATATATATATATATATATATATATATATATTTACGTAGCTGTAAAATACCATATTTCTTAGTTTCTAATTTTATAAGTATAATAGTTGTCTTATAATTTTGTTGATTCATCCATTCAAAAAATATCTTGATCATTAATAATTTTTACGCGTATTGATCTATAATACACACATATGCACGCGCGCGCGCACACACACACACACACACACACATTAAAAATAATTAAAATTACTAATTAATTCTATAACTCTAGTGAAACTATTAACCATTCCAGTGAATGAGTTGCAATAAAATAATACTAATATTATTAAACATATTGTCAAATAAATCACATATAAATTTGTATGGAAGTTCATTTGATAAATAAATTGAGATACGACTATTGTTTTTAACATAAATAATTTAAGATAGATAATTAAGATGATAATTCATTTATGAACTCTTAGAATGATGCAATTTTTTTAGAATAATACGAAATTGAATTCAACAATTCCTTATAAGAGTAGTATCAGTCAAATAAAGTCAATAAATTTTTGGGATACTTAAGTACGTTGTTTACAGAAATATCGGAGGATAATAATTAGTGAAGCTATTTTGTATAATTTGATGGGGACGATAGTGTTGTAGAAATTAATTCTGTAAATTACAGGCGTATATAATGAAATCTCGATGAGGCTTTTATTCAACTGTCGCTCCATTCCTTTTTGTTCTCCCCTCGATTGAAACAGAGCTCAGATGCTTTTTCCGCTTCATCACAAGGCTTTTCGTTACTGTCTCAGCAATATCATCACACTTCCAACTCAATGGAATATTTATTTATGTATAAGTATACATAAATGCCGATCAGCCTCGTCTCAGCATCTCTTCTTCGTCCCTCAAACACTGGTAGTTATCTTTTCTGCTTAACGATAATATTACTCTTGGCGCCGAAACTTCTATTACCGACTCATTTTCGCCATCCTTTCTCCTATCATTCTCGGTGATTATTGTTTTCTACTCTCTCTCTCTCTCTCTCTCTCTCTCTCTCTCTCTCTCTCTCTCTCTCTACCGATCCACGCCTCCCAACGCCTTCATTTTATTCGTTTCTATGCTTAACGTTCGCCAGCTCGAGCTATTCCGTCCTCGCGTCATTATTCTCGCCCACTCCATTTATTCGTTTCATTAACCAACATCCCTCGCACTCCTTCGCGCAAACATCTATACGAGCATTTACTAATTCGAGATTTCGACTGTGTTGCGCTATTTTTCATCGCTTACAATTCCATGCTCTTTTACACATCTGCGAAAGCGCGATCGACGGACGACTCGCAGTCGCTCCCAATACAGCATTATGGTTCTCTAACGTCACCATTGCCAAAGAAGTAAGAGGAAAACGAAATTTGCGGTTGTGCGCTAATTTCCAATGTTGATTATGTGTGAGATACGTAGATTGGCATTGCGGCATAATAGGCACTTGGAATGGCAAGCCCAGTCGAGCTTCGACACTTGGGCGACATATTGATTGATAAATCTAGATCGGTGCAGCGAACGAGAGCCTATGGTTTATTGGATTTTTCATCGCCCATTTTGTTTTTATAAAGAAAGTTGGATAATGAATGCTAAAGGGAAACCACTTTTGTAAGTCGTACGTATAAAAATCAGCATGATAACTTTTTCAAAATTCAAAGGAACTTTCTTTTAAGTTTACATTGGAAATCCGAGCATACATTCGAGATTGAATATAAGTTTAACTCGACTGCCCGGAGCTTGGGATAAAAGCGTTGTAAAAGTATACAGATATAGGGGATGATGGGGACCCCTTTTCTATCGTTGACCCTAGTAACGTAACAAAAAGGAGCGCATGGGTGGAGCCGTTTAGAAAAAAGATTTCCTCGTTGCGAAGGGGATAGGAGATATTTCCTCTTATTTCTAAGCTCGTTTGAACACGAGTATCTTCCCGTTGCTTCCTGCTCTTCTTGATTGTTATGATGATGGCGTGATTTATTCGACTCTGTCAAAAGCAAAGGGCCATGAAAAAAACCTTTAATATTGCTCGAGGATACGCCATATTCCAATTTGATATAATCGTTATTTATTTATTTAAAACATACCCTGGATAAGATTTTTCTCTATCTATGCATCAACAGACACGTGCATTTATTTGTTATAGCTGATAGTAATTAAGCCGTTGGATTACCGTAATTTACCGTAGTAAATTACCGTTGTAAAGTAAATAATGCAGTGTATTATAAAGCGCATTATTTTCATATAATTGAATATTAAAATGACATTGTATGTCAAAATAATGTGAACAAAAATGATAATAATTGAAAATTCAGCGATACGAGATACGTAGTATTAATCAATTAATTGTTAGAGCAATTAATATGCAAAAACATTGACAAACTTTTTAATAGTCATCAATGCCGAGAAATATCGTAATAATGTCGAATAATGTCGAAACAATATAGTATTTGTAAGACTAAGTACGGTAATTATTTAAGAAATCCTCAACAAATTTTGTATTTATGAAACAGCCGACGAGTCGTCGTACTGTCGGTTTACAGGAAAAACGATACTCCTAAGTTTATACGGCAATAATATTGTTTTATCTAACACCATTACACGAACATATAAATAAAACAATAATATTGAGTGAAAATTTTCACGACTTCACCAAGTTATCCCAGCGAATACACTTAACCTATTATACCAATTCTGTTTTTGCATAATCAAGCATAGCGGAATATCACAACATTTGCACTATATTATTTATGTAACCGTAATGGACGATTTGAAAAACTTATTATCATATTTCAAGCAAACGTAATAGTGAAATGTTTTACTATATTATGCTAAATATCGGCATGTATAAATATACGTATCCATAAGGTCAAATAAATCCTCGGAAAGGCCAGCGAACAAACAACTAGAGGCGACATATAGATGAGGGAGAGAGGATTGGCAATGGGTACCAGAGGAAGCTACTGGCTACGGAAAAGCTGCGTAAAAGCTCTGAGCAAATAGGTGCTGCTGAGGTTTGATTCCGTAAAGGTAAGTTGGCTCGGTGCCCATAATTCAACATACGTAACGCAAGAAAGACTACATAATTGAATAAACTTCTAAAATTTAACCATCGACGTATACATTCGCGTATTAATATGTGTGCCCGTGTATGTTAATGAAAAAAATTACACGTATTTAAATGGGATAGATTAAACAGCATTTTTAATAGTTTAAGGTATTTTTAATGGAAAACAATATTGTCCTTGCATTACCTTCATATTCTTATTATTAACAATTATAAAAATCGGCCACATAGTTTATACAAATATTTTCTGCATTAATAATATTAATAATAGACTAATTTATATTAAATATCAGACTCACGTATCCGTGAAATTCAAAGTATAGAAGAAATTTGTAATACATGCGTGTGCAAAATTCTGAAATCATTAGCAAATCAATCTAAACAAAACATATAAATAGTATTTGCGATAATTAATGCAAATCGCCAATGTTCAATAGCATAAACTAGCATAAACAAACCAACTCTTCAATTTTCCCGTTAGCCGCAGTCACATACAGAGCGCATAAAATGAACTAACTAATCGTAAAAGAAAAAAGCTAATAATAGATCTCTAAAAAGGAACGTCAAAAATAACTCGGCGAAAGCAAGCAAAATATTTTGGTGGATTAGATGTGACAAAGTGATAGCTAGTGAAGAGGTTTCCAAGCACTTCTAGTGGCACCAAGAGATTTCTGACGCCCTCTCGTTTGTTCCTCATAACAGCTTTTGTACTTCACGTCATTATCATCTTTCGTATTTGCAAAAGCTACTGTGTTTGACTTCCTGCTTTTCACAGCACGGACTGTTTTAAGAAAATCATTCCATTTCCATTATTTGTGCAATTGCACGCTGTATACAATTCCAGTAAGTGATTGGACTACTTCAATGGACTGAATAACAATATAAGACGGTAATGTAAAAAGATGCCACAAAATTATTATGCAATTATTTCGAGTTTATGCAATTCCAACTCGTGGATACTGGAGATTATGAATATTTGCCTGGCTCACTACTACTACTACTACTACTACTATTACTACTACTACTCTGTATAATATTATTCTATATACGTGTTTTTTTCAATTTTTTTATTTATCACAATACTCGTTTCCATTATATATTAACTTTATTATGTAGATGTGAGTAATAAAAATATTTTACTTTCAGTTTATTATTTACTGTACATTTTTTGGTATTTCAATTAATTTGCGTTACGTATACAATTAATAATATTTTAATTTTATATTATTTAATTTTATATTATTTAATATATATAAAGAAAAACTAATAAATATAGGAATTTATATCTATTTATTATGACATTATTGTTATAATACGTTATAGAAAGTATTTTTAATTTCAAATAGATTAATTTGTTGACAAAGAAATATAATATCTTCAATATTAAAATTTAATAAAACAATTTACATACTGATATATATATATATATATATATATATATTAAATTAATAAAATAATACTATATATTACAATTAATATTTTATCTGAAATCTAAATCTATATTTATATCTTCATATGAGTAATAATATATTTTAGAACATTAAGACATAAAATTAACAGATTTTCGTAAAATATAGACTAAACTATGTTGTTAACATACACATAAAGATTTTAAGAGCATGAATGTTCATGTTATAAAATTTCAATTCACAAAGTTATTATCATTTTCGTCCTATTAGTAAATCTTGTTAGCTTTTTGAATGTTGACCTATTTTTATAAGAAGTATAATATAAAAGTAATGTCATGTATGCTTCAGAAAAGTATAAATTTTCCATACTTTTAGATCTTTGAAATTTATGTAAAAGAACATTTCGAATTTTTGTATATTCTTAATAATAATATAAATAATACGATATTTTAATTTGATATTTTCTTATAATGAAATTTGTAATTAATTTTAGCCACTTATTAATCCAGTAAGTACAATACAATGATATAAATTTAATTACACACAAAGTTTATTAATAATAAATTTTGTTTTATTTTCCCATAAAAAAATAATAAGAATTATGATTATTTATTATTCATACTTGACGTCATTTTCATAGTTATAAATACCTAACATTAATAATACAAATAATAACAGAATTAAAAAGAAAATTATAATGTTTTTAAACGAACATTTAAATAAGCATAAAGTGATTTTATCAAGTTATTGAATATTTACTTTAGTATTATAAAATTCATTTGTTTTATGAAACGCTCATTGAAAGAAAAATGGTGAAAAATCCGACAGTCGCTTAAAAATTGTCATATTACTACATATTCGTAATGCTATGCAATTATATATATATATATATATATAAGCATTATTATTATCATTTAAATAATATTTCCTTCAAAAGTATAATTATAAAGTATTTGAATATTTTCATAAATTTTGAAGAAAAAATGAACATTGATCGATGTACGATTATATAAGCGAAAGTGTTTAATGGAATGTTCACTCTCCTGTTGAACTTCACTCTATTCACTCTATTCACTCTATGTTGAAATAAAAAAATTGTCAAAATTTAGGTGATAATATTGAACAATTAATTAGAATCTGCATCATCGACATATTAAAATTCTATTATTTTTATTAATAATTAAAAAAATTAATTAATATTATTATTTTGAAAGTTGAAAGGTACTGGTTGTAATATGGTTGATAAATGGTAATATAAATAGTACGCTTGTAATATTAAAAATATTTTCTAATTTTGAAACAAAGAATAACAGTTTATAATAGTATATTTATCGAATGATGTAGGCAATACATGAAGCTATAAATAAAATATTCGTTAACCAACATTATATATATATATATATATATATATATATTTATAATATAATAATAGGTAAGTAAAAATATCATACCAGTATAAGAAAAAAAAAAAGAATTATGAAAACGTAAATGTCATTAAGTAAAACAAAACAAACAGTAATTTAATTTAAATCCCTTATTTATTTTAACCAGTTTTTTAAAAAAAATATATAGATTTAATGGTAATGCGTATTATATGTTGTAACATTTAAGTGTCTTCCTTCTTTGATATTTTAAGAAATTTCACAGAATGAGGTATTCGATAGGTACAGAAGACAAAAACATCTTAAAATTTGAAAAATTTAAATAAATCTTCGTGAAAACTTGAAAATACAAAATGTGAAATTTGAAATTATATAAATTTTTATTCGTTACCATTTCAACGACTTTACAGTTTAAAAATATGTCTTTCCACATAAACTAAATCATATAATAATTTATGAAATAAAGCAAAATACTATTATAAATTGTATTGTAAATTGCTTAAATTTTTCATTATAATTTTTGTCGATTATATGACAGGGTACAAATTATTTATATGTCGATATTCAATTAAATTGGAAAACATTGTTGGAAATATCAGTTCATCGTTAATGCATTTGGACTTATTTAGTATTTCAAGTCATATTAAGATTATTCGAAATATTTTCACAGTAAAATAATAAGAATAAATTTTTGGATAAGAGTATCAACAATAGCGACGCAAATACATTGAAAGTATATTTTGAAAAATTCTCACTTATTACTCAAAAATAAGTCTATTATTATTATCAACAATGAATTTTCTAATTTAAAATCTTGCGATTTTATTAAAGAGACAATATTCAAAATAAAAAGCTTTACTTAATTAGGTATTATTATTTAATAAACACAAATATCGTCGTGTATTTTTATTTTACTGCATTTGTATGCTGTTCGTTCAAATTCCTTTATTTATGCTCGTGTAGTTTACGAAAAAATTTATATTAAATGTAAACATCTACAATGCAATGAATTCGTGTTTCTCCGAAGAATTTCAAAGCAGTCACACGTTGTAGTATGAAAAAACTATTTAAATTTTTTCCTAACGAGTTGATTAATGGATAGGATTTTTGCCATGAAATTTCGAAAAATATTTAATAATTAATTGTCCATATTTGTGCAATGATTGTGCATAATTTACATAAACAACAATATGCTGGCCTATGTATGTGGACATTGTTAATTAATAATGCTTATCGGTGCTTTATGATTTGTATAAGAAATGATCGACGTATGAGTACATAATTATATTATCAATTTCCTTATTGTTTAATAATGATTTAATTCGTTTATACACGTGTATGTAAATAAAGGTAGGTGGGGTTAGAGTGCATTATTAAAACATCTCTCCGTTACGTATTATCGACCAGAAGAGAGGAGGAAATTTTCTTTGGGAAAATTGTCCTGGCCTTCAACGATGCTGAATGACGTGATTTATAGAGCTCGATCGTCTTGAAAAAGATATTTCGTTAGGACAGGAGCTAATCTCTCGTGGTGTTATCCGACATTTATCTTTGCTTGATGTTAATAATGAACTTTCTTTTTAAGAACTCGAGCGCCCTTCCTTTTGTTCGGTGTTGAGCAGTGCCGTCATTATAATTGCTCCACCTCACGCTGAAATTCCATTGGCCCCCCCCCCCCCCCCCCCCCCCCCCCCCCATTCTTTCCCTCAGTGTTTCGCATAAATGCTTTTCGGAGCATGCCGAGCTGAATACGTCATAAGCATCCACGTACATTTACGTGTTGATGCAGACAAAGCGGGGATATATTTAGCCTGCGACGAGAATTTATATTCCCAGCGTACGTCAACGTTATCATTAACGAAGAGGGAAATATTGACTTGTGACAGTTGTTCAGCCATTGGAATCAATACGAATATGTATGGGAGCATTATTAAATCTGTAATTATGAGCATTATGGCATATTGCGCTTCGATCCGAGTAATCGGACGTAACTATTTTGTCAAAGGATGAACGATGAGTTCGTACCTTTGAAGGTTGTTTGTAAAAAATTATAATTACGAGTGAAAAGCAATTGCACAGCACTATGATCCAGATTGTTAATTAATTTTAATGCGATCGATAAATTCTTAAGTATCTAAGTGCCCGTTGACGGTTTTAGCACGAGTTAAGAGCAAGAAAGCAAAATGAAAAATGGATGAACAAAAAAAAAAGAAAAAAAAAAAAAAAAAAAAAAAAAAAAAATAACAACAACAAGAAAGTAAGAAGATATTAAAAGCAATAATCGCGAAATATCATTAATGCATCGACATTCAATCATATTGAATTTCATTAGGAAGATAAAGAACTTAGTATTTGCTTTAAATACTAATTGCCTTAAATGTTCATCAACTTTAAGAATATCGATTCGAGTAACCTCCGTGACATGCTGATATTTTTCTCGCTTCGCGTAAAAAGCTCGACGGGAGAATTGAGGCAGCAGCTTAACCAGTTACTAATAAACTTAATTATTTTCTAATTTAAACTTAATTATTTGCATAGGCTGCTCACCATTAATTGCCGAATCTCTCGACAAGACCCGCATAATTTAGCCTCAGCCAAGTGAGGGGATAAATCAAGAGCCTTTTACTAGACCCCAAACTAATAGTTCGCCCCGAACGTGCAGTCTATAGGGCAAAAAGGCTAGTGCACCGGAGGTCGATTACGCGATCGGCAAAAACCTCGGATGTCCCGTTCTTGTTTTTTTTCTTTTTCTGTAAGCACAGTCGCAGCAGCGAATTCTACATATTAATTGTCTATTATGCATATGTAATGCGGGAGGACATAGTTATAGAGTAATGAAAAAAAAAAAATCCACTGCATCGGCAATGCTATTAGACTGATAAATCTATGTGCGATTAAAGTATTAGTAATCAAGAGTCGTATTAAAGTAGAAAAATGGTGAGTTTTGTTTTCAATTCTGCACGCAGAAAGAAACGTCCTTTAAATAAACGATACGTCGACTCGTTTTACGATGTTTTTTGGAGAATTTGAAACGAAGGATGCAGTTGTACTTTAGATTATTAAAGATAAAGAACAAAGAGAGAATTTTTTATTTAAAAATATCCAATCAATCTAATAGTTCTATAATAGTTACGATAAAATATTCACTTTTTATATGAATTGTTAATTTCATCAATACATACGAATATCAAATATTAAAGTTTATTTCAAGCTTGACCGACAGCTTTAAGCAACTATATTTATTTATTTAGATACGTATACGAGTGGCAAATTCAACATTCTGAATTATAAACTCAATTAATTGAGAGGGCGAAGTAAGGAATTATAATCTTCGTCTTCATGTATCGATAATGAAGTTCCGGTACATTCAATTACGAAAGTAAATGAATTTTCTAATATCGTTGGAAACATCGTCTTAACGACAACAAAATTTTCATTTCAAAATGTACATTAAATTACGCCGGATTTTAGCAATTTAATCGTTTTTACATTAACCAGTAAATTTCTTGTAATATTACGAAATTTTTCAGTAAAATCAATCGGTTTTGTCGATAATTTCCTTCATCGATATCCCATACGCTTTTTATATCAAACATTTTAATGATTATTTTTTGTAATTATTATATTAGCGGAAGAAAATACGTCGCTCGAATTTCTATGTAAATAGAACTTTATTATTGTCTTACACCGAATGGCTCAATAGTCGAGTAAATTATTATTTCTGACATATATATTTTACGAAACTACTGCGACGACTAATGATCGACTACTCGGAAAAAACAGTACGATCCTTCCTGGTAGTCGTTTGGCGACTAATTTCGTCCTACTTTATGTATTGAGCTCGTAAAAAAAGGACTGCTGCGACGAGTCAATACAATACGAAAGTTTGTTTAAAATCTGGGCAAACGAGGTCCGGGATCTTGTGAACCTTGTCGAGACCCTAATATCCTTAAGGTATCTCGTTGAGCTTCCTTCTCTAACTCAATTCTTCTATTTTAATAGTTAATTGGATTGGATAGCTCGGGCGATGACATCGGGGGCAGAGTATGGCTATCGCGATATGGATTTTTTATCATTTGAGAGTCGAGATGCTGCTGTTGGTTACATTAGACTTTGGTTTAAAACAACGTTGATTACGCCGAGTACCATTGGCTCGCGAAGAATATTACAACTTCATCGCTTCTTTAGCTTCGTAGCTCGTATTTATTTTGTTACCTTCTATATCGTCGCTTCGTTCCCTCATCCGCATAAACTCGAGCGACTGTGCAGCTTACCAAATATACTATTTCCCTCAACTATTTCCATTAATTCTTTTCATCTTCCACTTGAGCTTGCAATTTCCACTGTTCAATCTCGTCGAGGATAGTCAATCGAATTGCTCAGACTTTTTCGGTAGTCATCTATGACCCTCCCTCCCTTCCTCCCTCCCACCTTACCCCCTTCCCAAAATAGCCCAAAGAAAAAGTCCAAGTTTCGCTTTCTTTGAAAGATCCGAGATAATGAGTATCTGATATCAGATATCTGATATGCCCGTCGTTTGCAATATCATATCTTTTCTCAGATTATATTGGACCGACTGCCAAGCGCCCGCTCTACTACTCGCCATGCATTCTCTTGTCGATTCCACCGAGTATCCTCCATCTGTCTGCGAGCGTACGCATGTCAGATGAGTCTGCGTATGACAAATGGTATGATTGTGTCGGTAAATCTTTTGCAGGAGACGAAGCCGGAAAATGTCGTTACAACGTTATCATCAGCTTCGCTCTATTGTTTAAAATTTTATGAACTTGATGAGGCGATATGATTTGCTGGTTGTTGGTCCCATATTGTTTCGGGCACACTCAAATTAATGTCTTATTTCACTGGCTGAATAAATTAATAATAAATTAATTCAGTGTGGCATTTTCAGTCCTATCTATGTTATTATACGACAATGCCAATATTAATATATTTGTCAGCCCGTTCATCTTGTCGTTTTATTAGCAATTTTCTATTTCGCCACTTGACATTTAGCTCCTGTACATTGGATCGTGCCTCTTTAGCTTCTGTCGTTTAATCAGGGACTATCGGGGACTTTTATTACTCAAAAAATCCAGATTAACTCACGATTAGCATATTCTATTTGTTTTTTTTTTTTTTTTTTTTTTTTTTTTTTTTTTTTTTTTTTTTTTTTTTTGCACCTCTCATTACTAAGAGTTTTCATTTCGTCGATTAATCAATTAATTGGTTTATTCGATTCTAATATTGTGTCGGCCGGAAGGAGGAGTTCAATCAAATTGATACCAGTGTAAACGCACTTTATTCGAACGTATAATTCACCGTTGATGCTTTCGACCGATTTCCCAATGATATTCAATTTATACTAAACTATTGACTTTTGTATTATCGATGCATACATGCATGATACACATGTTAAATCCTTAATGAGGTTACTTACTGCAAATTTCACGTGATAAACGAATTTGATCGGTTTGTCGAGAAAACGGCCATTGGCTTATAAATCGAAGGCTTTCAACGAGAAACCTCCAAGACAAATTCTTCAGGTTATCATAATGATTGTCGAATGTTTTTGTATTTTATGAA
Organism: Ceratosolen solmsi marchali; assembly: GCF_000503995.2. Taxonomy (NCBI): domain Eukaryota; kingdom Metazoa; phylum Arthropoda; class Insecta; order Hymenoptera; family Agaonidae; genus Ceratosolen; species Ceratosolen solmsi. The sequence goes on from NW_011948413.1 coordinate 8,270,985, forward strand.
CGAAACGTTGTAAAGACGAAATAGACATTGGCATCGAAGATAAATCGAAATAAAACCTCGGCTATTTGTCCCTTATAATTAATAAAGCCGACAGAATGTGATACATACTAGTGCAGATGAATATAATTCCAAGTGTTATTGAACTTGTGTGGCTGTTGTGATAGAATGGTATGCGACTCTCCAATATCATAATAACGAGCACTGGTTAACTCTGCATCAACGTCTAATGCAGGTAATGATTCTATTGTTCGTAGAAGCCATAGAACAAGTTCTCCTATTCGCGCACACTCAATTTCTACCAATGTAAAGCTCATATCTCCCGGTAACAGACACCGATAAGTCACTCGGTTCGCGCATGCAAAATCCCGAGCTACCGAGTATGATCCGCTTGATCTCTCTCGGGTACAGCATGTCAGCTTTTAACTGGCGCACCTCTTGATATTGATGAAAACCATATACGTGAGTTACTCGTTTGAATGTCTCATTTCGACCTCTCATCCAAATTAAGATTTCAAATGCTCTGAAAAGTTGCATAAGGAATTAATTAATTAATACATCGTGTACAATTGTGCATTTCGTGTATAGAATTTGAAATGCTTCCAACTTTGTGTTCCGAGCATACGTTAAGCTTATACATTATTATTCTTAAAGATTCGCGCAATTCTTTCACTTACGAGGATGATTAATGACGATTTTCAATGATTAATTTGATTTAATACAACTGCACGAGTGAACATAAATGTCGCTCTTTCGTCAGATTAGCGATTAGATTATTTTTTTTTAACAAACATTTCATTCAATATTCTAAATTTATAGGATAATAATGTCGAAAGTTTGCTGAAACGTCTAGTAGATGATATCCATAGTAAACGCTCGAGTCCGATAACAATATTAATATTTGACCACAATTGTCAATAATTAATAATAAATTAATAAAATGCACTGTATCATCCACTAAGATTAATAAATGAATTTATGCTAAAAAGATAAGTTAAATATTCAGAAAACAAGTCCCTACGCTTTCCTACGCTTTTTGAATAATTGTAAAACAAGGGCTTACAAACATCTGACAAAATTAACATAAAGAGAAAGTCGTGCATTATACAAATTAAATCGAGGACGTTCTTAAAAATGATTTTTCCGTTGATTAACATACAGAAATAAAATAGCTTATTTATAGTAAAAGTATGCTCAGGAGGGGGCATTAAAATTCAGGAAGGAAAAGAAGAAAAGCTCGCGAAGAGGAAGTAACTATTTAGAATAATGGAAGTCTGACAGAAGAGTCTGGGAAGAGAAGAAAGTAGAAGCCAAGTTGAAAGAGAGGACGATATCGCTCGATGGAATTCATTTTCGTAGGTACGTAGAGGGCGGAGGACGGTGAGAAAAGTGGATGTGCGAGCGAGTGCATAAGTATAAGCAGTTTGAGTTTCGCGCGCAAGTAGGCGAGTGAAGCGTAAGTCGCATTATTTGTTATTCCACGTGTATATCCATTTCTTCATAACATGTGTGAAAACGGCCTTTCCCTCCATACCCTAATTACTTCTCAATTTTCGTGTTTTCAATGGAGAGATTGCGAGGGTGAAGCTGAAGGAATAAGAGTGTAAGGGAGAGAGAGAGAGAGAGAGAGAGAGAGAGTGAGAGTGAGAGAGAGAGAGTGAGAAAGGGGCGGGGAAAGGGAGTGAGAAAGCAATGGGTAAAGAGGAGGACTAAGAGTTTAAGCTCGCAGCTGAACTAACTCGGGCGCATGAGAAACACGAAACGCGAAACACAGAAGACGAAGTCATCCACGCTATAACATGTTACGAACCGGCTTCGTTTTACTTACGAAGTGGTGGTTTCATACGCCTCCAACGAATACGAACTATGGCACTTTGCAAGCGCCTTGACTCCGTGATATGCAAAAGCTTCGTAGGTATAGACTCGAATGGGCTTTCTACTCCTTGGCTCCTTCTTTTTTTTTTTTTTTTTTTTTTCCAAAAATCAAGTTCCGAATATATGAAAGGTCGGCAAAACTTTATTAATCTATGCCCTCGAATAATATTTACATGCTAAAATGTTGTATTATAATAAAATGTAAAGTATATTGACATTTTATGAGGATTTTTATGAAATCGATACTACTTATTAGCAAACATGACGAGACGATATTACCGAAGATGTATATCATTAACGTAAACATTAACTATTATTATTTCGACAATAATCAAGCATATATCACTAATCATTTATACTTTCATTATTATTGTCAAGAGAGGAATTATACATACTTTTTACATATTTTACTTTGTCATCTCACATAGTTCATTTGTTAATAATATTCAATTAATTCTTCGTGTAGAAATTTTTAATCAGAATCTATATTTTATAGAAAAAAGGTCTCTAATCTTTCCTTTTAATTTCGAATTCCATTCATTGTGCACGGCCGAAATATAATTACCATTTTTTCATTAAAAATAGATTATTCCTCTCGATAATAGAATTTTCTATTTCGACAAGAAGTATCTATCAAATTATTTGAATAATACATTTTTTTCTCAATCATCTTATTTTTTTATGTAATACAAAGCAGACACGAGACATTTATAAATAGAAATAGTATATTTGCCGTAATGTAGCATCTTTTAATTAGATCGAATAAATTTTAAGCTTCCGATTTTAATTCCAAATTAAATGAAATAATTTAAGAGTTAGAAATTAAATTATAATGGCGAATTCTTGCATAGCATAGCACAGCTGTTGGAAATTTTTCCAAAATCATTATAAGATTTTGTAGCCTCACTAAAATTTATCATTAAAAGTAATAATAAAGATAGTTATAATAGTATTAAAGTTTTAAAATCTTATTAAAATGCAAGATAATTCAAAATGCATTAAAAATTTTTTCTTATATAATATTGTCTGTGCGCGCTTAATATTAGTCAGATATCACATTATTATTTTATCTTGTGTAATCTTCATTTCTATTACCTTATTAAAAACAATTTTATTGACTACTTCTTTAAAAGTAATATATTTTATCTGAATATTTTTCATATATAATTTTTAATTTTTACATTTATACATTATTTGAATAATACAATTCATAAATAAAATTTTTCTCTTTTTGTAAAGGAATAGATTTTCTATTTTTATGTGATAATTATCATTTTGGATAATATGGGGTAATGTTTATAAGAAAAAAGCGCATTAACAATACAATATTACATGATATTTATTATTAGACTTATGAGACATAATACATAAATGTTAGAAATAAATTATTTGAATAGGTTGTAAAACTAAATTTTTACTTGGTAATAGATTAAATAAATATAAAAGCTTAATTCCGTAAAAACTTTATACTATTCATTATATTATATGGATTATTTATAAAGTCTTTATTTAATTAGTTCTAATTAAAAATAATTGTTATGAATAATGTTGTAAAAAAAAATTTTAATATTTTTATTATGTTTTTACAAATTATATAAAGTATAAAGTAATATTTCTACTTAATGAATAAGCCATATCTTTTAAAGTGAAATCTTATACTTGATATTTCCATTTATATATATATATATATATATATATATATAGGACATTAAATGTACTGATCTTTCAAAATGCATAAAAATAATTATTCTTCTCAATGATTCAAAGACGAAAGTATTTATAACATCGTATACTGTACGATGTTCCAATTTAAAATGAAATTCTAATTGTGTAATTACGTGTTATTTAAAAAAAAAATAATAATAAATAAAAAAATAAACATTCAATAAAGAAAAAAATTAAAAAAAAAATTAAATCAATAATTTTAAAGTTATTTTTAAATATTAAAATTTTATGAGCGATTTATTTACAATATTATTACAGTAAAATTATTCTTAAATTTGTATTAGTATTGATATATTTTTTTTCAACTAATATTCATGTAATTATTGAAAATTGTATTATTTTTAATAATATGAATTATAAAAATAATTTTATAATTTCGATTATCCAATCTTATTTAAAAGTTTCTGATAAAATAGTACGTTCTTTTACATGTCTTAATTTTAAATTTGTATAAGTTCAGAATGATGTGAATAATAAATAGTTGAGTAATTACATTTTTTTTATTTTTAATAGGAATACTTATTTGGCTTTACTACAAAGAACCTATCATAACAAAAATTTTGTCTCACATAAATACTTGTAAGACAAAGAATATAGAATAAGTATAATGAGACGATTATGTGCTCTAAGCAACAAATTGGATTTTGTAATTAATAGAGATGTTAAATGTTAAAATACATTTTATTAAATTGACATGTCTTTTAATGCATTTGCTTGATTGAATATGAAAAATTATTCTCTTATTTCATAGAATTGATTTGTTTTTTGTAATACAAGTTTGAAAATGAATCTCAAGAAGAAATAATACAATCATATTGTTAGTAGAAAGAATTTTGTATCTAAATTTTAATGTTAAATAATTTTCATAAAAATGAAAAATCACATAATATTCAGATATTTTTAGTAAAATGTGTTCAAAGATAATTAGATATTAAATATTCTGTCTCTCTTAAGATTCGACAAACCAGTAAAGATTGGTTTCATCTTTTATCTTACCAATACTCTAATGATTTCTAGTAAAATAGACATTTTCGTACGTTTAAATATAAAAAAAAAGAAAAATTAATAAATGCTTGAAAAAGGAGATCGATAATATTATTTAATATTTTTTAATAATATTCAGCGTTCAAAGGCAGAATGAAAATTCATGAAAACTATATGTATTATCTAATATTATTACAGAACCTGTAGACGGAAGTATTAAAAAGAATATTAATTAAATGCTAACATAATTATGACTAAAGAAATAGAAAAAAAGATTATAAATTACATTTTGCAATACAATATGATAATCGATATTGCAACTCATATATATGTTGTTATAGTCTGTGCTCGATTTAAATAAAATAAATATGGTTTAAATGAAAATTATGCTTCTTAATAATTCCGCTTCGTCCGATTCAAGCCGATTATTATCTTTTTTTTCTTCAAAAATACTTGGTTGCACCATATTTGCTCCTTTTTGTGATTCTGGCTTGTTTGCTGCTTGCATGGGCAGAATATACTATTGGGATCGGCTGATTTGTTGATAATTGCAAATGATACCGTATAATTCTCTTCAGAAGCAAACATACATGTACATCCGTATCATTGTAACGTTTATTATATTTGGTATTGGCAAGAGTTCTTTATTGAAAATACAAACGGCAAAATAAATAGTTATTATAAGTACTTTTACTGGTAACTAAATATTTTTTAGTACTGTGGGCTACATAAGTGCCGAAAAGACTTTGCTGCTCCGAATCGTTACTATTATAAACATTTAATTAATTATTACTTCATGCATATAGAATCATTGTTTTAGTCTCATTAAATAGAAATTATATCAATAAAACGTAATCTCTGATTTTTACCAAAAAAACAGTTTCACGTATTTTAAATTTCTGCCACATACGTGTCTTAATTTTTCTAGGAAGAAAATAGTTTTTTGCAGCTATGTATTGCTAATTACGCATGAAACATACGTTACAAACTATAATTTGGATTTAATTTATCGAAAAGCATTAGATCTCCATTGTATATCCGCATTATAATATTATATGCGTTTAAGTTTTGACTGATTATAATTTTAAATACATTTATCATGTACTAACTATTTTGTAATAAATGACTATGAAGACACTTTTACTTGATGCATAATTTGGAACAATAAAATATTTTTAGTAATATTTATACTACGTCATACATACTATAGCGTCATAATTGTATAAATTTTTATCTAAAATTTCTTTTACAACGTTGACTATTACAAGCATCAATATATATATATATATATATATATATATATATAATTCTTTATAGAGAACTTGTAACAAGTAAATCACAAAAAAAAGGAACTTATCAAATATAATCAATTGCAAATAAAAACAAAATAAACAATTATTTTATTGCACCTTATATTATAAAGTTTTTATAAAATCCATTTAAATATTTAAATAAATTATGACATTTGAAAAAATAAATTTATAAAAACATAATTAAAATAATGTCTTTATATATATATTTATATATTTTTTTTATATATTACGAGTTAAAAAGAAAATTTTTTATGTGAATATAATTCGTAGGATAGTTTAATAAATTTCTTTTTAGAAGCCATTTTACGAATTGATAAGCAGAATTTCTTGAAAAGTACCTAATCCATCATTTTTAAATTTTACATGCATATTAAATATGTAATCCTTATTTTTTGTTTGTTTGTTTATTTGTTTGTTTGTTTGTTTGTTTGTTTTTTTGTACATATATTTTCAGTTTAATGAACGAAAAACGTTATTTTAATATAAGAATAGTATTTATAAATTTATTTTACAACTGGTTTTATTTTATTTTATTTTATTCATATTATACGAGCATACATCGATTTAAATATTTTTCTTTTAGCATTTTCGATAATTTATGTCTAAATAGCAATATTTTTGTCATATTTTTATTAAAAATATATCTCTATTACTATTTTATGAATAAATTTATGCTCTTTTTCCAAGGAAAAATTAGTTCATTTTCAATACTACTATGTAATATATTTTATAATTTAAATAATTATATATACATATATATATATATATAATTTGAAAAATAATATTGTAAAAATAATAGAATGAGAGTATCTACTTCTGTACTGCGTCTTGTGAATTTCATATATGATACTATCGTATGAAAAATTATAGATTATTGTTTTTCATCAGCTTTCTGGTGAAAGATGAGAAAGATAAAAAAGGTTTTTCCTCTGCTTTTATAATTAAAAAATTCCCCATTTCGAACCAATTTGTTGTATCATAAATTTAATAAGCATCCATTAATTGATCGGTATCATGGAAAAAAAAAAATTCAATTCCCTCCTCATTTTCAAGCTTAGGAATGATGAATGGAAGTAAAAGGTAAATCAAATTCATTAAGAGATATTTCGTGTCTATGTGTATCCGTATTAATATTATCTGGAATAAAATTTCACAAATATTAATATTTATATATTCGTGATTTGAATTCAGCACAGATCTTGAACCGGAAGGAACTCTTATGTCGATCCCCTTTCCCCTTCCTTTTCTTCTCCCTAGCGTTCAATTTGTCACATAATATACTTGCGCGCATCTTTGCTTTGAATCAAATGTATACGATGAAATGCGCACTCTGCGTTTGTCATTTGATTTATTCAGTGTACAAAAGCGAAGAGAAATGAAAATGACAGGAAAGAAGGAGTAGAAGAAGAAGAAGAAGAAGTGAGAGGAAAAAGAGGATGATCCAAAGAAAAACTTATTGAGAAAATAAAAAGATAGAGAATAAAAGGTAGAACAATGAACTCAAATAGTGAAAAACAAAGAAGGAAATAGAGAGGAAAAATATGAGGTATAAGCGAGCACGGGTAAGACAGAGATAGAACAAATCGAAAATAGACTAAGGGCAGGATCGGACGTATGAGCGATGATGCGTTTGCGGTTGTCGAAGCGCAACCTTATAAATTCCAGCTTGTAACTTGATTTATGATCGCTACGAGTCTTCTTTACATTGAGCCTTCGGGGAGATTTTCACAAGGGATCTCGTCAGGAACCTGTTTCCCCTCTGCCGTTTCTTGCAACTTCTTATTCTCTTTACTTGGATCATTTCATCTAATGTGTACTTTCATCGGTGCGTGTAAGCGCGTTTAACATTTGAGGTGGCGAATATAATTATACGTCGCTGTGATGACAAGATCGAGCCGAAGTCCGAAAGCTTTTACGAACCGCCTGAATTATTGTTGGATCGTATCTATAATTACCGTTCCGATGACGCGATGATTATTATGTAACGACGATTTACTAAAATTGATTAAGCAAAAAGTTACGAACAAGGTGATAAAGCTGCAAGAGGAGCAACGCGAGCTCAACTTTGCTGCCTCTTTACGCTATGCCAAAACGAATTGCCCAAGAGATTCGGTAATAATTAGTTGGATATCCGTATAATATTTTTCACAAACAATAACATGTCATTTTTTACGTTATTAATGAGATTGCGATCTGTTTTCACTTAGAAGCTATTATAAGAACTTGTGGGAGAATAAGAGACATAAAAATTAAAATCACATTATTACATATTTTACTTCTTATCTCTTATATATAAAATATGTTTATCGATAAACTAGCTATAAATAGAAAATTATGAGTATTTATGATTAATACTTAGGATTCGACGATAATTGCCACTTAAATCGTCGATGACGCGATCTGAAATCTAATATAATTTAATCTATAATTTCAAATTTAGAAGTAAAGCCTTCTATTGCTATCAACAATATAAAATATTTTAATGGGCTCGATTATTTACGGAATGAGCAATATTTGTTTAAAACATTGCAAGATACAGCAAGCGTGTTTGTTCTGTTATTGTAAATTGCTGCGCGGAGATACAGAACTATCGACAAACACGTCGTTGAAGAATCCGTGAGAGTAGTTTGTTGTCTGTAATAGCAGAATACGCTTTCGTTCGTATTCTGTTCAATTGTATGCGAGACTTCAATGAACGTTTGAATACAATAATTTTATTTGAATTGTATTATTAAATCTGCAGAATCAAGAGTCAGAAACAATATATATAATTTTACATTTAACAAGTTTTTCATTTAAAAGAAATTTAGAGAGTTTAAAAATGTACGCTTCTGTAAAAATGGAAATAAAATGTGTGTGTTTTTCGTGCGCGTATGTATGCATTTATGCATTTTCAAATATTCATTGATCCACTTGAGAGTATAATAATGTAAATAAAAGAGGATCCCTAAACCAAGTTCGAACATTTATTTAGCCAATGCATCTCCTTTAATACCGGAATTATAAACGTATGATATAAGTTTGGAGAAATAAAGAAAAAAAAGACTGCATCATGATGGGGTAACGTGAACGATTCTGTAAAAATAACGAAAAATCAAATAATAGCGAGCCGAAATCGTAAGAAATAAATAAATAAAAGAACGTCTCTGATAAACTTAACGATATTGTATTAGTTGAGGCTAATTATTATAATAGACGAGGTAGCACAATTGTGAATAGTTTAAGAGATACAATGTGACACATACAATGCAATATTATTTTGTGCATCAAAAGCACGTATGGACTCTTACATGCATACGCGTGTATTACTACATTAATGTAGTAGTTGAGTCTAAATAAAACTTAGGCTAATAGTAACAATATCAAAATTAACGACAAAATAAATGAACATTCTGACCAAAAGACTGCGTCAAAGTAAAATGAAAATTCGTGTTTATAACATATTTATTGTTGCTTTAGGTTGGGATTTAGAATATGATCCTTCAAAGCTACGTTATAGCAAATAAATAACTTTAAATATATTCATGTATTAATATTATGTAACCGAAAAATCAAATAAACATTGAAATACATTAATTTGCAAATAAGCACAGTGTGTCATTGAAGTAGGAACGAGCTGCTAAAATTTCATGTACTACTATAAATACGTAATTAATAATGATTTATAAATTACAAGAAATTACATTTTATATTGCAATTATCATATATGGTAATGTAAACAATATTATATTGAAAATATGATTTTCAATCAATTTTTTGCCTCAAAAATAATAATAATGGGAAAGCGTTATAAATTAAATAAATATATGTATTGTACAAAGAAATTTGATTTTTCATTAAAATTTCAAGGCTATTAAACTCATAAAGGCTGTGCTTATAATTAATATTACAAATAGATGTAACGTGAATGTGGAATCTTAATTAAGATAAATAGATCGTGAATGCCTTTGCATTAAGGAGGACAAAGGTAAGCTAATAATATTAATAATATTAATCTTGACTTTTGAATAAACTCATTGTATTATAATTTACAGACGTACGATTGAAAGTTTTTTTATTATAACATAAGTAATTAATAATATGTAAACTAATTACTTTAACCAATATTTAATATCAGCAGTCTCGACTATAAAATATGGTTTATCATTTTATTATTTTTACAAAAGTTAATAAATATTTTCGTTATGTTTTGAAAAGAAGTTTAGTAACATGTACTTTGATAAATTTTATTGCTCATTTTCGTCTTTAAAATTTCAATAAAATGAACTTAAACTCACTAACTAAAATATTACATACGTAAACAAAAAAATATTTTCTCACCATGTCATTTAGCCATGTTCATAAATTTCATTTCAAAATCTAAAAACTTACACAAGTAGAAAAATCGATAATGTATCCACGATTATTACAGCGGTCTGTTTGAATATCTCGGCAAATTATAATTGAATTAAAGAACTTATCCATCCATGAAGCATCAAACGTTTTTTTTATTTTGTATTAATATGAATCTCGATAAAACAAAGAGTTTAGCGAGTCTCGGGAATATTTAGCCCCAACAGGCGTTTATTTTCCCATCATCTCGTGCGTTCGTGTAATTTCCTCGTCAAACGTGCTATCTAAGTACCTCTCCTCGGCGTATATGTTTCGAGGATAAAGAGGGACGAAACGGCAGAAAAGAGGAGGGCAGGATAAGCAGACTTGGAGCTACAAGGAGGACAACCTCTACAAGAACCAACGACAAATATATTCCATACAAATAACAACGGCGAATATATTCACCACTCGTTTCTTTTTTTCATGGATATAATCAATCCAATTCTACGCCCTTAAAAGTCTTATTCTGACCTTCTTTTTTTTTTTATTCGTGATACGACATACAACAAAGAAACATTACACTCTCGTACATAAATAAACTTTGGTTATCCGTAACAAAAGTAATAGATAATGCGAGTACATTAACTTCGCTTATCTAATACGAGCCACAATCGAATAAATGTTTAAATGTCTTAATATTAACAATCTTGACAATCTCTGTTATATAATAGCTTAATAAGAATGCAGAAAGGCGCGCGTTTGTTCATTTGTTTATTTATTCAGAGCTTGTATATTTTAATGTAATTTCAACTTTATCTAATACTTTTGGCGCTAATTTGCTTGAAACCGCAATATACAAGCATACGTCACAACATAATAATTCTTACTTATTCGAGGATCTGTATTCGATGTCTTGTAAGTATGAACAAAGGTCAAGTAACGCGATAATATTTTCCTCATTCAAACAAGTGGCAATCTATTGGTCGTTCCTGCAGCCAATTTACAATTTTAATTATCGTTATTGCCTACACTACTTGTGTAATCTTCTAAAATGCATTTAAAAAGTATTGAACTATTTACGATCATCTAGTCCCAGTTTTTAGTTGTTATACCTCTCGATTTAATAGGGCCGACGATTTCATTTTATAGTGTATAGTGTTTGTGTTACTAGTAATTCTAAAATTCAAAATTTCACAACAATCACACCGCAATTTTCTTATGGTTTACAAAATTGATAATTACCCTCTCCTTCTCATTATTCGTATAAACATCAGTAGGATGTTCATGACGACATTCCCATATAATTAAAAAATAAAGTCTTACAGCAATATTTTCAAGTCCTGTTTTTCAGATAATTTTGCATTGAAATTAAGATAATACTTGATATTTATGAAAACTAATTATACCATTAAAAGTCCCATAAATATTTACAAACTTATCTTGTCTTAACTAATAACTTATTATTGCGTTCTCCCATAAATAGAGTGAAAGCATTTCATCCATTTAAGAAGCTGTAGCTATACTATTTACTAAGTGTTACATTTACATTTCATAACTAAAGAGTATTATTGGCAAAATAATACGTTTATTTAGAACTTAAGAAGAAAAAAACAATTTTTGTGTAATATACGATATTTTATAAAATATTTTAACACCTAAGTATGGCCTAAGTAAATTAGATAAATAAATTCAATATTTTAATATAAATCCTAACTACCAAATTTTCAATTATAATTTTTAATTAAAATTTTCATTTGTAACAATTACATAAAACAATGTTTGTTTTTAGTACATGAAAATTGAAAAATTAAGGAGAACATAATTATATGAGAAATATTAAACTGTATATATTATATAGGCAATAAGAATTAAATTACTTCTTTTCTTTTTTTTATTAATAATACAACGGTAGTATTTAGAAAATTGTTCCTCATTTTTCTTTTATCCACTGAATTGAGATAAGAATTCATTACCTAATGCAACACATTTTTTATTTGAGTAAAATGTAAAGTTTTAAATGTTTAAATGATAACTACTAGTTTTGCATCTTCCTCCTGACCTATTTTACAAAAGTAGAAATTTGCGACTTTGCAAATACAATGATCATCCAATACGTTTTATACGACTATACTTTATAATGATAGACATTTCTAGACTTATTTTATGGCTTTGTAAATCATCTTTATTATCCTGTTTTATATAAACATACTTGAAAACTTGTTGAACTATAACATATTACTTTTATCTCACTTTTACCGCCACGTTCATAATAAAATGTAAACTATTAATCACAGTTTACTTTTCTTAATAAAAAATGTATCTTTTTTATTAAGATCTAAATTTATATTATAATAATATGCATTTTAAATACTAAATTTTTTATAACAATAGTCGCTACGGTAAAGGTCTCATTTATCAAAATTTTGATAAAGATATTTCAAAGTAAATGAGTGAAAGCTCATTTCGTAAGTACGATACAAATATTTTTTTTTATATTTGACAATTGTAATAATATAATTATATTTATATTTTTATGAATTCATTTAAAATACATATGAGCATAAGAAGATATGAGAGAATAGAATATAATAAGAATGCAGGAATACAAATTATACAAGGCACCAAGCAAATATTATCACAAGCATAGATACACTTATAACAATATTAACGAAACATAAACATTTATATACAAAGTGTCGTAAACACTTATATTTCTTATATAAAAATTGTCATCTTATATGAATATCGAGTTGTAAATATTTTATCAGAATTTTGTTCCTTAATATGAATTGTCTTGTTTAAAAAAAAAAAAAAAAAAAAAAAAAAAAAAAAAAAAAAAAAAAAAAAAAAATCAAATTCAATCGTCTTTCAATTTAGTTCCAAAGACTTATCCTTAAATATTAAGAAATATAAAATCTATATAATATAATAATATAATAAGATATAATAAGATAGAGATATATAATAAGATAATCTCTAATTGTTGAGAAATTCATTTGAGAACTATGACAGAATATATAATGATAATTCCTCAAATTCTTATACATCATCTTCTTTTTAAAAATATCCCGCATACGTGCATATTACGCATAAAATCTAGAAAGAGAGCAGTACGAACCGCGTATTGCTGGAATTGCATTATTTCCATTAAAAAATAATCTCGCGCGTAAATTACACACTTATAAACTCATTCTTTAATCGGCGCAAGCTAAACTTTCCTATAAAGAAAAAACCGCAACTAAGTGGCAAGCGAAAATGACGCCGCAATTTGCTCACATCGGCGCTCGCGGTCATTCGCTCAATCGCTCAACTAGAGTTCGCTTACACGCGGTTGGTAACGCCACCTTATAATACACTTACACAGGCATGCGCACATAAGCTGCCGCCGGAAAAAAAGCAAAAATAAAAAAAAAGTGGGGGGAGGGTGGAGGGGAAATGGCTCGACAGCACGAATGACTAAATCAAAATCGCATAACGATCGAAAGCCGAGTAAGTCTTGTCGAAAAGCGATGTAATAGTTATTATTTCATGGGGGTCGAGAGGTCGGACTTGGCTTCTCTCTCTCTCTCTCTCTCTCTCTCTCTCTCTCTCCCCGTGTCTGTCTATCTCAGTCTATCTCTTCCTCCTGCCCCCCCGCTCTTTCTTACACTCGCTAACGGCTTATAAGAGGCTCAACCGTGTGTATGAGTAGTGGGCGTTTGAGGTGAGCACCGAGCGAGAAAAAAACCCTCCGCGTCTAATTCTCGCGAAAGAAAGAGCGCGAGCATGCGCGGCGCTGCACGTAATAGCATCAGTCATTACAGAGTTGCAGTCGTGCACAGATGGTCTGGCGATGGCGTGACCCGGTCGTTTCTGTACTGGGGCCCTCCTCGGTCCTTCGCTCCCGGCCCCCGTCCACGACCTTCCCACTCTCATTTCTATCATTGTGCGCGTGCGTGTATATGCACTCCCGATCCATGAGACAACGTTCGGGCGAGACAAGTCTCGATCGAGTGTTGCTAACCGATATTCCTTCGCGTATGATACCCATGATATATAGGGCACAGATATCGAGAACAAGAGCGCGTATTCGGGCCGACTGCGACAGTCCATTAGGACTCCAAGCGTCTATTCACGCGACGCTACAATAAGATAATTATAAGAATTGCAATAGTCTCGTAATTGGCATATGATGGCTTTTCATGATAATCCATTCTCTAAACTATCAAAGTATTTTTAATAATACATGGCTATTATAACGAATAAAATAATATCGAAGAGTAAGACGTAATGGTTATTGAATTATATTAATCTCTCTTCGGCTTAGTTATAACAAGCTCTAATCATTTCTTAATATCGGTACTCCTTAAGTCCTGCGTTCACACGCGTTATTTGCCTTCAAAATACACATCACGCGAATCGAAGTTTTCACATTTTTCAAGCATATATCAACTGTATATAATTAAATTTCCATGCTTTATGTAGCTCGAATGTAATTACGTATTATATTATATCTACATTGTATCTCTAGTAATTTCCTTCAAAGGTCTTTATATTCTCATGTGCAATAGTGATTTTTATTCGTAAATTAACATCAAATATAATAAGACTGACTCGATATGAACTAATAGGCAATAAATGTTTAGCTCACAGTAATTTTGAATAGTTGGTATTCGAAAGCAAGAAAACTAATAAATAAGACATGAATTTTTAAAACGAAACATTTTGTATGCGAACGATCCTCGTTTAATTAAAATCATCTACATTAACGAAAATTGTGATAAATATATATATTAGCCAAAGAGGAAAACGTGCTTAAATATTTATTTCAAACATTGTAATTATTAAACGATAATGATAAAACTATAAATAAAGAATTTTTAAAATAATTTCAAATAGTATTTAATTGCCAAGAAGAAAAATGTAATTAATAAGATAAACTGTCTGGAACTAAATATTTCAGTTTATAGATTTAAAATTCTATTTGATATTAAGAGATATTTTATTTAGTACCTTTAACTATATAAATATTTGATGATATCACATATACACGCGCGCGCGCGTACGCATGTGTGCTATTATTTATTCAATTATCTGATTATGTAGTAAGTAGGCCTGTGTTGGATAGAAAAAACATTTTATTCAATTTAAATTTCAAGCAATTAGAAATCCTATTAGATAGCGAACTAATTAAATTAGTCTTTGTAATGGCTCAATATTTACAAATACTTGGACTAATTTCAGCTAATAGTATTAAAAGTGCATGCTAATACATTTTTGTTTGTTATGTATTGTGATTATGATCCTTTGTAACTGATAGAGCTTGCGAGGGTTGTTTTTTCCTGAATATATTTGTTGCCTCGTAAATCATATTTCGCGATTAAGTAAGACAAGAATTCTTTTATTAAATAATATCAATTGCAAAGAACTAAAATTCTCTCCATATTGCATTTCCGATATGGCTTCGATAGCATTCGAAACTCGTTCCTGCAAGAAAATCAAACGTCCTGTCATTTTTCTCATGACTGTTCGCTTTAATTAATTAACATTAATTTAATTCACAATCTAACTAAGCACGGCATTTTTACATACATTAGCTCACAAAATACATAATATACGAATACACAATATGCGAATGATCTTACATAGCCATAAATGCACTTAAATTTATTATATAGAATTTATAAAACTTTGGCGCATAATCGGTATTTATTAAGATTATTCATCGCGATTAGGGGACATGAATGCAACGAAAAAGGATTTTGTTTCGAGATTATTTGAAATGTAGAATATGCTGTCAAATATGAGTGTCGATGAAAATTTTCGATGTTTAAAAAAGTCGACAAATTGCAGACTTATTCGGAGTTGTGATTTAAATGTTGCAATTTACTTGATAATAAAGACATAATAAGTAGAGGAGTTTAAGAAGTGAGAAAGAGGTAATTGAGGAAAGGAAATAATGAAAAAGTTGATAGGTAGTAAGTAGTAGTAGGCCGACTTGGATCGTAGAAAGTGAGATTACCTTTGAGGTCTGCATTTTATGTATTAATAAGTCATTAGGTAAGACTCGGACTGGCAGACAGACAGACAGACAGACAGACAGACAGACAGACAGACAGACAGATAGGCAAAGAGTGAGAGGTGGGGTGGGAGGGCGAATGCGACGGAGAAAGAGCGGGCGCGTGAGAGGGGGAAATGATGAGAGTGTGAGGTTGTGGGGCGATCGGTAGGGAGAAGACATGGAAGGATAATGAAACTGACGAGATACTATCGCTACTGCATTATGGATCAAACGAGCGGGCGTGAAGTTCGTTGGAATCTTTCTATATATATATATATATATATATATATATAGACGTACTCGCACACCTATGCGCTCGAGCATAATCATTGCCGTTTACCGGTGTACCGTATACACTCTGAGAAACTTTGCATTGATTAAAATGAAGATGCATAATTTAATATAAGAGACGTTTATTTCATCCATCTGCTTATCGTAAAGGAAGAATTCCTTAAAGCAATAGAGATTAAATTCATATGAAAAGAATGTTGAAAGCGTCAGTCTGTAGTTTTAATTTATAGAAAAATGTAATGTATTGCGTCATTGTGTCATCATTATATCAATAGCTCGATCGATAAAAATTTTTATACTTGTTTTAATTTTTATATTAATAAATATTAATGCTGGAATCGTCATTGCTGATACTCTTTATGGGTCATGCAAAAGCATATAATTTTGAATATTTTTATCTACCATTATACAAGTATTATAAAAATATGGTATATAATGATATAATTATAAAGGTAATAATCAACGATATTATTATCTAACTTTTTCATTATATTCATATTTTATTATATTTACGATAGCAGGTTTACGACATTTCTTCTCCATTAATAAATGAAGGGAAGGTAAGCATAAGCATTATATGCTTATAATCACGCAGTGTTGGTACAAAATGATTTTATTTAAAGTTATAGTCACAGATTTTTATTTTCGAAATTAGCTATTCATTAGGAAGAAATTTTTTGTTTAGGTACTATCATTGCTCTATATTTATATTTATCCGCACCTTTGTTGTATGTAACTTTGATCATCGGGTAAGTTAAAACGAAAAAATTATGCATATCCGATAAAGAATTGTTAATAATGGTAATTGGACACCATTGGTATTAATTATTATATTGCCAGTTGAATGCATCTAAACCCTTACCGATTTACTTGCTCGCATAAACTTAATTTCTAAAGTACATAAAAATGATAAAATAATAATTATTGTCTAAATTTTTTTAAATTATTAATAAAGATTCTGCTATTTATAGCAAACAATTGATAGAGATAAAATTAGATAATGAACGATATGATGGTATTCTTTGTTGAAAACGTAATATGTGGTGAAGCGATAGCGTAGATAGAATCGCGTTCCACGTGTTTTTTAATGTATTTGATCCACAAAGATCGAATGACAATTATGGAGTGAGAAAGTTTAGAAAGAAAAATGAGAAAACCTATTAGATAGGGAAATCACCAACATTCTATTAAAAATAATGCACCTTCGGAACATTTAATAGAATGAATTTTTAAATCTTAGCCAGATATAGTTTCATGATATTAACAAATGAAAAATTAAAGTCATACCCTTTATGCCTCCCATTTTGTTCAATATATTCATTATAATTATCGTGTATTGTATGAGTAATATTAGTAATGAGTATAATATTATATTAAGAATATAATTATGTATGTTAGTTGCTAATAATATGTCTAATCTTTTATTATACTGTATTTTATTGTTTATTGACATTGCAAAGTGGATCAAAGTAGCAACACTAACATTTCAACTATAAAACTTGAATAAATTACTTTGATTAAATTGATTTTTTACGATAAAAAAATTTTTTCTCTATAACGTCATAGCCCTAAATTGACCTATAATGACAAATATTTTTTATATCGAATATTATATAAAACAAACTATTATACTAATTATTACGAAATTATACTGATTAATCCTAGCATATCTGTATATGTATAATTGTCTCATTTTGTATGGGAATTAACGGGAGGCAGTGGCTTTGAGTAATTCAAAAAGTTTATTTATCAATTAAATAGCGCGTTAATAAAGTCCCTTTCGCTCAGATTTAATAAAATTCTTCGTTACTTACGACGAATAAAATTTAGAACTATGTGCATTCAATATAATAGTTTAAAGTAAGATAGTGAACAGTTAATAACAATTAAGATAGAATTTTATGAAATTTTTTTTTTATTTAGACCCAGAGTGCTAATATATGAAAAGCATTTTATGCAAATAGAAGAGAGAAAAATGTTGTTCCCTGCCCCGTTCCATTAGCGCATGGAATGCACGTCAACATTGCCCGAGTCGATATTTCTTCATGAAAATAAGGCAGACAACCAATTATATCTCGAAATTGCGATTTGGAAGAAAGAGAGAGAGAGAGAGGTGCAAAAATTACATCTCAATCCAACATTCACCGACCTTGCGTGCGAAAATGATAATTCTCGAAGATGTGCATCGCAGCAGCGCAACAACTTAACCTAGCGAACGCTTTGAACCGTCAATGTTTGAAATTGGAAACCATACCTCGCGACGTATAGATTGTTATGTCATTAAGATATAATTATTAGGAGATGTTGGTGAATGCGGTGTTTGCTGAAACCGTGGCGTGAGCGGAAATGGATTTAGCAGTCGAATTCCGGGGACTCCCACTACCGTTGCCGCTTATACTTTTACCGCTGCACATCATAAGGTGAGATCTCGTTTAAAAACATCAGGCCACGACCACGGCCACAGCCACGACGCCTTATGCACATCATGTGTAGGTACAAAAGTTTTTTAAGTTTCGCGATGAGGATTTGCTTTTATTTACCCTGACAGGTAATACAATTTTAGTTGGAAGTGGTAGATGGAATTTTTTTACGCCTATTTATTCGGGTTTGCAGTTGATATGTAACGGAAATCTGACGTTGCTGTCATTTTACCTAACGTTAGTATCGTCGCGTGGATGGTGTTATTTCGGATCATTGCATCCAAGTCGCGAGTACAGCGTGATCGCCAGGACGTTTACTCATTGATGGGTTAATAAATATATTAATTGTGAAACGAGGGACTAGAATTATGTGCGGCGGGTAAGGGCAAGCAAGAAAGCACAGACTGGATCATATGCGTACGAATTCCGCGGAAATAGAAAGTAAGGAGAATGCGCGGCATATTCTCTGATCTCTGCTGATCGTAGCCTTGAGGAGACGTTGGTGAGGGAAACTCCCGGCCTTATCCGTAAACGACGAGATTTGCCGTCTTCTACTTGACGAATGTCTTCTGACGGCAGGTTCTGACCCTTCTTTCCATTCCTAACCAAGACAACGGATTTAATCGTGTTTCCCCGATTCCTTACGGGACGTCGAGTTTTGCCATGTCCCTTCGTTACCATAGCTTTCTTCCCTACTAACCTGGGAGAAATCTTTCATCTCCTTCTATTTTACCGGTCCCGGGAGGTACTGGAATTGCGCATCTCTCGCATTTATACAAATTCACCATTTATTTTAGTGTACATTCTTACCGTATTTAATTAATCATTGTTTCTCGCAATGGCTCCAAGCTGTCTGGAGTACGATTAATAATGTCGATTTTAAAATCAGTCTCCTGTTGAAGAAAATATAATTTATAATTTAGCACAATAATTTTTCGATTTTGTCTTATATCCAGTCATATTCCTGCTATTATTTTAACAAAATTTAAGATTATACAGTAAATGTAATACTTCGTTTTCTAAATAATTTCCTCGACCGGACTGGGAGGACTAATAATCAACAGGCCATAGATAAAATTTCTATTTCTAAGTTCGATAAAATCTCACTTTCATACTTTCTTCATTTCATACAATCTTACATTACGCTTCTCGTTCTACTTTACAACATATTTTTGCTAGAGAACTCAGTATGCATAACAATAATGCAACATTCGTGAATTTCTTAGCTCTCGATAACATTTAGTATTAATAATACAAAAACGTATTTATTTTTACAATATTTTCAATAATTTCACAAGGATTTTGCAGCTTTTGTTAAATTATTTTACGATTCATAACAAGCGTTTTATGCTTGATTATTCAAAGAAAGCTATTCTCAAATCTGTCTTATTATTTTATTTTTAGGACATCCATATTAATATTCTATTGATAGGGAAATTATAAAATTTATCTACTTCTTTAGACGGAAATTAATAATTTGAATCGTCGGTATAGTTCCATTAATATTCATCTTAATTAATCTTTATATTAATCATTTATTCATAATTCCAATGTCCTGTACAAATGAAATTTATACTTTTTTAAAACTAGTAGTTTATTCTAATACCTTTTCCGATTAAATCAGTTATTATACGTTTAGGCAGTAATATATTTAACGAATTAATACTTCCTGTCAATGTTTCGTAAAGTTATATAATAATAATAATCTAATAATAATTTATTAATAAATAACAATTGGATAAAATACGCTTAAGCAATTATCAAAGATTTTAAATTATTTAAATCTTTATTTGTTTATGAAAATTGAGAGCATTTGTAAAATTATTATGATAGCGTATAGTATTTGACCTATTCTACTTCTATTCAAAATGAAAATAAATACCTATTTAATTCCAAATGTATTGAAATCTATATTATTAATAATAGATAATTTTATAAATTATAGTTTATAATATGCATTTATCAAATATTAGTATTATATATAATGATAATGTCGATGAAATTCTACTTACACTGTTCTTGGAATAATTTCATGATCCTAATACATTATAACTTTAAGAGATTTATTGGAAATTATTTTATTTATTTATATAGTTAGTTTTCAAGGAAGTTTAGAGAGCCTTTATATTTCCATTGAAATGGAATCGAAATTATTAGTAATCATTCAATTTTCAGTCATTTCAATTTTTTTATCTATAAAATATTATTTTAACATTTTCATTCAATCGTATGTCTAGAAATCATATATATGTAGTATAATTTCTATAGTATAATTAGTATAATTATTGAACCTCTCGAATAAATATGTCAATTTATTTCTAATTGAATATATAGTTAGCCTGATAAAATGAGAAAATAGCAATGCATTGATAAATTTTATTTCTTTAAAAATATTTTAACGGCTCGAAATAAATTTTAAGTAACGTAATATTTAATTGAAAAATATCTTTAGTAAAAATTTAAGAAATAATTTGATGGTTACATATTATTACACATACATATAAAACGTGCAGAACTACGGATCCATATGAATGAAATAATCCACTATAAGTATGATGAAAAATAACGTTTTTGGGTAACCAGGTAAAATTCATGAATATGATTAAGAAAGGACGTACAATACATTGGAAAAAAATTTTGTATGCGTAATATATTTGCGTCATGTATTTTAAATTAACGTAAACCTTAATTTATTTTGATGCGAAAGTTTTAAGCGTAGAGCACGATTACAAACATATTCAATCAGCAATTACTATTATTATAATAATACTTATTATTATTATTATTATTATTATTATTATTATTATTATTATTATTATTATTGTACTACTGCAAATTATAATGAAAATATTTAGTTATAATCATGAGTGGTTGATAAATAATTATTTATTTATTTAAAAAATAATTTATTTTAATCTAGCCATAATTTCCATAGGTAATTTTATTTATTGGCTTGGTGGCCATTTTAATTTATACATTTATATTTTTCATAAACTTTTTTTTTTACAAAGTTTATAAATAAATTTGTCATTTATTTTAAAATAAAGTTTTAGTAACGTAAGCAGTTTTTCCAAATTCAGTAAATTTCATTCAATTCGATATTTTCATTTCGGACGACTGAATAGACAGTTTATACACACTATGGCATTTAAGAATATTTAGTCGGAAATGAAATGTTTGATACTACAGAAATTTAATTGCGCGAAATAATTGAATTTAACTTGTAATCTTAATTACGATTAATATTTTAAGTTTTCATATCAATTTGGAATGTGAATGAAAAATGTGTATTGTTTTATCTAAATGAAGCATTAAAAATATTCTTTCTGAATATTGCTTTATTTCTGAAGTTTATAAGATTTGCAAGATAATATAAGCTTTAATTGACATTTCTAACGATCTGATGAGCAAGCGCGCTTATATACTCGTGGCATTATTCTTTTTACACGTGATCGAGCGCCGGTTACTATCCGATTTTCAAATTGGAATCAGCGTTCGATGCAATTAGTATTCAAATGAATTGTTGTTTTGGTTTAGCAATTTGCAAGGAAGCGCAACTCGTTGCCAAATCAATAAGATCCCCGGTCTACGGGATTCGTGTATATTGTTTCGCTGAATGTGGCGTCCGCTTTTTATATTAATGAGACATGATCTATATATAATGCGTTAAGAATTTGACGCCGATAATAGCCGTGGTTACGTCATAAATCCCAAGAGAAAACTCTTTAAAAATCCTGCTTCGACGAGAAGGTCGGCCGATTTTCCATATGTGGCGAGCATTGAGAAGCGTTCGTTGACGGGTCGTTCTTAATGGAAATTTCGTGTGTACCGCGTTTTAGATATTCTTGGACAGATACCAAAATACAAACATCCGTGTGTATGAAAAAAATGAGTGCACGCAGCTCGCCCGCGACAAAGACACACGCAGTTAGTTTACGGGGGTTTGCTCGCTACTATTAATTAGAATCTATTGTGTTTATTTTTCCTTTGCATCGTCACAAATCTCCTAAAAATTGATTATGGTAGTGCTACATTAACGCTCAATCACGGCTTTCTTTGACGTATTAAGGTCGTAGATGCTAAATGCGTTAAAAAATTAATTTATCTTATCTAGCAACTTGATGACAATACATAACGAGTTTATTTCTAAAAATTATTAATAAGAAGAATAAGGGCCAAATTTATATTGATTTTTGTTGCGTCAATTTATCAATACTATGTTACATGTGATTTTGGCATTTTGTCATTTGTTTGGTATAAGAATTTCATTATGAAATAGTCCAGCTCTACAATGGAAATTGGATCGACGTAGTAAGGATTGGAACGCGTAGACTTAGATTTTCATTCGGATGCCAATTTCATTCTGCCTAATAATTTATGCCTATAATGTGTTAAATACAATCGTAATATATGCGAATTTTCGTATTATATAAAGATTTATCTTAAACAACGAAAAATCATGTATAAATAAAAAGTAGGAGATGACCGAGTAGGAACGCGAGGCAATTTTCTGATAAAATTTATTTTCCAATTTATTTCATCGAATTTCTACATCCGAAATCCCTTTATTTAAGTTATTATAAATAGCCTGCGCCATAAAAGAGTAAATTACGATTTTTTTCATTATTTTATTAAGACAGAAACGTATACGGAAGCGAGCCATTATTTCCGAATAAAGAAATGCATCAAATAGAGGTTTGTTGGGAGCAATGAATCGTAGGTTCTCAGGTATTCTACCATAAACTTCTGTCTCCAATGATTTACTATTTACATTGCTGGTTATTTACGTAATATTATATACCGTAATTTTATATTGTCCGAGGGTATTTTTGTAGATAAATTGAAGCAACCAATTATAAGGATAGCAAATGCTTTATTAGAAGATTTATCGTAGAATCCATTTGTAGTCAAGGACATGAGAAAGTAAATCAAGAAGACGCGACAAAATTAATTAAAATCATTTAAATAAGTAATCATTGAATGTATAGAAAAATTCCCCATTTAATATCTTCTACACATACGTGTGTAGTTGTGTTCCCGAAATTACAAGGATCATAAAGTTGTCGAAAAATACGTTGAGGATATAGCTCCTTTATTTTTAGCCGCCTTGGACTCTTTGTTTGATGCAGAGGCGAAGAAAACAGGTGGGCGTGGTGGTGGTATAAAGGGAAACGGCGAAAACCGAAGGACGGAACGAAAGAGAGTTCAAACGATAAACGATTGCAAGAGAGACGGAGATTTTTAAGTGGCTCCACGTGTTTGAGTGGGTTTCGAAGTCGCGGACCAAAGTCCGTCCTCTAAAAGTGTGAACGAGCAGCGTCATAAAAGTGTCTTACAAATAGGTGTTAAGATGACGGCGTCCGTATACGGCTCATGATGTTAAATAAAGAAGAACCACTGGCATTATGGGGCAAGACAAAGTAATTTTTAAATGCAATGGCCAAGGTGCAGACACGGATGGGGACGAACGCACACAGACTCAGCATGCAGAGGAAAAATTCGAATCTAAAGACGATCGGCTAGACGAGGAAGTCAGTCGGCGATGCTCTTGCGTTTGTACGTGAGCGGAACATCTCCAACTACCATTCTTTCTTATATATATATATATATATATATACACTCGAATTCCAAAGTAGAAATACGTTAGCATTGCAAATCGAGTAGACTTATCTTCCTCGCTTTTAGTTTAACCTTCGCTTATTATTTTCGTAATACAAATGTTTTTTAATTCTTCTGAATAAATAATGTCTTAATGTACTGACAAAGTCTTAATGTAATGCAAAGGTACATTTTGCAGATGGAGATTTAAGATTTAAATTAATGATAATAGAGCGGTACGCAAAATGCTTGAAAATAAAAAATAAAAAAAAAAGAACAAAACATTTAATAATTGAGTGAAAATTGATTCTGTATAGATTTTTAAATTAATATGTTATTTGCTTTATCTTATTTGCTTGTTATTATACGTGAAATATAGTGTTATTAAATATGATAAATTATGAAGGGCAGGTAAATCAAAGGTAATTAAGAAAAAAAAAAATTTAATAGCTAATTTAATTAATATATGAGACAACAAGAATCATTAAATTTTATTCGGATATCTTTGAATCTGGTAAATAAATATAAGATTTTAATTTACTTCAAAAATCTCAATACTTTTTGCCTTTTATATTATCAATTTATTTCTTGGCTTCCTTTTTTCTTCACTGTATTCGATCTTTACCTCAATTCTTTCTTAATTTTAATATTACTACCGCATTACCTTAATTATTATAAAGATCTTATAATCATTACTATAACTAAAACAATATCATCTTAATTAAATTGCATAATCGAAATTGAAAAAGTATGAGCAATGCACAAGCGATAAAAATAAGAATTTTTTTTTTATATACAAAACGATTTTAATTAAATATCTATGTAACGATACTTAGATAATACACTTTAATTTTAAATTAAAATTTAATTTATTAGTTATATATATATATATATATATGATATACATGTACATCATTTTAAATTTTCTATTAAGCTAAAGTATATACGAATAAATAGCAATAAGTATATAATTTGCAAACAATTATGGGAATTGAGAATTATCTAATTTCAATTTTTGAGCTTTGAAGAGGAATGCTTTGTTTAAACATTTTTGTGATTAAATAACATATTTTTAAAGTGAACAGTATTAAATATAGATTATTTTAATCTAATAAATGCTTAAACTGACTAAATAAAGAAGGACTTAATTATTAAATATCAACAACATATCTATTGCAATTATAAAAAACATAACTTAATTAATATTCTATTGTTTATTAAACAATGATGTATTATTCTTGCTCTAATCATAGCCAATGCTTTCATCAATATTATTACGACGTCGATTCGATACGATCATTTTTCAATTGGATTTTATGAATGTAAGAGCTCAAAATTGTAATAAAAGAGAGAACGAATGCAGTTTTATATTTTTTACAATAATTTCTTACCAAAATATACAGGATGCATTCTTCAAATTTTGTTATTTCTAAAGCTTTAATAATTATGAATGCAATAGTGTTAAAAAATATTTAAAGAAAAAAACTCCTATAATACATACACAAATACATAATTATTTATTTAAGGGATATTCAGCTCAACTTCATGAAATTTGTCCTATATCTTCTTTACTTTTTCATTCTTTTTCGATATTCACTTAAACACATAGAAATGCAAGCACGTCGGCCCTTGCGTTACTCTGTTTTTATTACGTGATTGCACTACGTCCCCCCATATATGCATTCACTAGTGCACTAGGAAAAGAAAGTGATCAAACGAGACAAAGAACTGGAAGGACAAAGTAAAAAAAGGAAAATGAGATATATTTATATATCAATATACAGAGAGAGAGAGAGAGAGATAGAGAGAGAGAGAGAGAGATATGATCTCATTCCAACCGACAGAAATGGAATTAAATTGATCTCAATGTGTCTTTGTCGTATTTCGAACTGTTGAAAACGTGAGAAGGACGAACCACGTACGGCCTCAGAAAATTGAAACATGTAGAATGCGTAAACGTCGCGATAAAATCTGGCCTATGAAGAGACTTCTATGCGTAAATAACAATTTTTTTTTTTTTTTTTTTTTAATTTTCGTTCAATACTGGATTATTTTTCTTTAAAGAATAAGCGAAGGAATGTGTCTTCTTACTCTTCACCATTGCGACCTGCACTGTTCAGATAAACCATATATGTATATATTTCTAGCGAACGATCGATTCATCACACATTTACACAAAATACAACACTCACACATTAAATTATGTTATTTCAATATCGTAATTATTATAATAAAAATTAATAATATTTAAACATATGATTTTAAAAATTTAATTATTACTTACAATGCTGAAGTCTTTCATTTGTATTTACTATAAATATATATTACAAAATTGTTGGTATTGGAGAGATTGGTTGTTCATTAAACCGATGTTGATAGACTAGATAAAATATCACTCACTGCAGTGGTATTTTAACAACCAATTAGAATAGAAATTATTTTACGAAGAATATATGTATAAACTAAGCTTAAGTTTACTTATGATTTGGAGCGATGAAACCGAAAGGAAATTTTTTACATTTAAATTCTTCAAAGAATAACAAAATTCTTTTTTAAATAAAGAACGTTTTATTTAAAAATTTAACATTCATTTATCATCATAATTTTAGTTATCTTATTTATATATTGTGATAAACTCAAATTACACTTTTAAATTTCATTTTTTTAAAGAGCTCAAAAACATATTCTAAAACACCTTGTGAATTCCTATAAAAAATAAATTGATACTATTCACGACGACCTATTTTTTGGTCAATGGAAAATTCAATTTCAACTAAAGCAAATGTAAAATAATAATAGAAAAAATTATTCTAAACTATAATAAATAATTGTGCTTTACTTAGATTTCTATGTAAAATATATATATATATATATATATATATTATCAATAATAGAAATGTAAGATTTTGTTCATCGACACAACCTAACCTATTACATTCGGATTATATTAAGATTTTATTATACAAAATTTTATTTACAACATTTAAAAATAGTAGATATTTTTTTTTAAAGACAAATAATATGGTTCTAATTAAAAATAATTGTAGTTTAACGATAATGTTTAATACTTTTTAATGTAATGCAATAAGTGTACTGATAAAATATTTATTAAACGTTCATATTAATGTCTGAAAGAAATATCACTATTATGAAATTTAATCATTTTGAATATCCACATATTCTACTAATATATAAATAAATACAATATTAATAATTCTACATAAAATATAAATTATATTTCATCTACATATTAACATTACTACTTATAATTAATGTACAACAATAATATATTCAAACAATTTTTATGAATATTCGATACGTAGATTTAATAATCTTAATGAATTTAATCGTCCTAATGAATTTAACTCATATTTAAAAAAAAATATTTATGGTGTTATAATATTATTAAATTATAAGCTACTAAATGATACAAATAAATTTTACTATCAAATGAATTAGTATTATTATTACAGAACTCAATATTACAGTTTTCAGTGGTTATTACTTTTTATAATAATAGGTTTTGTAATAAATCCAGAACAAGGAAAATTAATTTTTAATCAATTTCGGCGATGCATGCAATTATTACGTACAATAAATGCAAGATTTTGATTTTGATTTTTACACATAATCAATATAATTATAAAACTCTTCGGTTTACGGAGTAGTAAAGTATACGTGTATGATAGGAAACTAGTTATATGAAAATTTATTACAATTATTAAGCTGCAGTAGAAAAATAAAAATTAATATGTACATGGTATATTGGATTCAGTTACTTGATCGCACTCTTTTTTATCCATTTTTTTTTTTTTTTTTTTTTTTTTTTTTTTTTTTTTATTGTTTTTCTTCCTTTTTTTTTTACTTTGGATCGATTGAATATTATTTATGTGAGCTGTGATCATATTATTATTATATATGTATATATATATATATATATATCTCATTCCGTGGTATGATAATGAAAGTAGTAATTGAAGTTACAAGAGAAAAAAAACTTGATTATGATATTTGTGCGCATGCGCTTTTTACCAAGATTAGCTTCAATTTTTCAAGCTTAAGGAAGCCACTTCAGCTGAAAATATTATTGATCATTAAGTACAGAGGAACGTTAAGAATTACGCACAATAATCATTACAATTATTACGGTATTACCTGGCATATTGTTAGAATAATTAGATTCAGTGCCAGTAAACGGCGGCTGCGTATATTACGAAATACTATGGACCAAAATACAGAAAAAGAGAAACAGGGAAAAATTGTGACGCGCCTCTGTAATTTCACATGTGCGCCTGAGTCTTTATAGTAGCGCTCTTTATATTCTTTATCTTTTTCCTTTTCTCATATTTGATCCTTCTTCTTCTTCTTCTTCTTCTTCTTCTTCTTCTTTTTCTTTTTCTTCGACTTTTTCAGCGCTGTGGACTCATCCCCGCATATTACGCTAATTTGCCTATTTTCATGTAAATGATAAGGTAATATTGGAGATTTTATACGCACTTCTTTGTATAGAATAAGTTTTTTACTTTAGACATTGTATATAGTAAAATTTAAAAAAGTTTTTTGTGTTAATTTAGCGAAAAATAATAAATAACAAACATGACATAATAACAAAATTTTTATGCTTTATAACATTTATTCTCTATATTTATTCATATTCATCATTTCAAAAATTCTAATTCTTTTAGTAAAGATATTATGCCACAGTTACGTTCTACAAAATATGAAACTTCACGAATTACATTATATAATTATCATAAAAATTTTAAAAGATTTTTATATATAAAACTTTAATATAAAAATTTTAAGAAAATCTTCTGCTTTATAAATATATTCCGTAGCGGACAATTATATTTACCAAGAATTATAAGCTTTTCAATAATACTAATTTTAAAATCAATTTGAATAGAGTAAAAGACAGATAAAATATTGTCATACTAAAAATGACTTTCATATATTAAAAGATAGAAAAATGCTTTTAATACAATTAGAATATTTGCCTTTCTTACTACTAATAAGAATATTAACAATAAATGAAATTAATGTATTTAAAAATAAAATCCACGTAAAATATAATGCTTGATTAAAATTGCGTAAATATTTATGTTTTCTGAAACCATTAAATCTTTCAATAAATCGGTTCACTAAGCAAATGTAATTAATTAACTGAAATTAAATCTTAGAATTTAAAGAAAAATAGTTTACTCCATATGCATTTATATTATTACGGCTATGCACATAAATTTTATGTTTCTAAAATTTACCATTAAAATAAATGCGATTATACATCTGCAAAAACATTGATTTTCTCAATATTAATATTATACGTTTTTAATAATTCATTAAACAAATTTTAATTTGCTAAATATTTCATTAAAGTTTTCAGCATTATTTTAATATAAATTTTCGTTGTAAAAAGTTGCTGAAATCGTAAAATAATATCTCATTTATAAAATTAACATGTCCATTAGAAGTCTAAAGACAGTTTTTTTTTTTTTTTTTTTTTTTTTTTTTGCAATCCTAATACAAACTTTATAATAAGGAGTTAATTAAAAAAATTTTTAAAGAAAAATTATATTCTATATTTTAATAATTGGATAAAATTCATAATTGCCAAGTATTGTCCCATTATTGTTTTTCTTTAAATTTGATTTTTTATAATATTTTTAGTGACTGATATTGATTTCAGATATATAATTTAATTAATTATTCGTTCCGATTCATATTAAGAAAGTACCTTATCCTCAATATGTATAATTAATAATTTTAGTGTGGGGTATTTTACAGAATCAAACAACGATATTTTAGAAATTTATGAAGGGTTAATGTAGTTTAGAAATTTATATTTATGATAGAACCAATAAGTTTTACGACTCCAATTTAATGTTGACGAATTCAAAGACGATGAAAAGGAATCTAGAGTTAAAAAAAAAAAACGACAACTTGAGATTCTTCGAAGCGAATAATTAGGACCATTACCACGTGACTTGTTCAGGCGTAAATCAGATGCATGCAAAAACGTTATAGATTTCTTGGTCAGTGCGTGTCTGACTCTTACACTTCACTTTTATCTTCCTTTTATATGTTTAAATTCGAAAATTTGCCAACTCGTGAGGAAAAAATGCCAAACATAGTGCATCGTTAGACCTTAAAGATATCTTTTAGTTCTGTTTTTGTTTTTTTTTTTGTTTGTATGTTTTTTTTCCATTTTTTTTTCTTTTTTTTTCGACACATTAATTACATTTAGTAATACTCTCTAATCGTCCAACTTCGATTTAACTCACATTCTGACATTCACGTATATGCAAACATGGATTACATAGATAAATAAAATGATGACATTGAATTTTTTTTAAATGCTTGATGCTTGAATTAAATACCATTTGGAAAATATGTTTTCACAATCTACTTAATTAATTAATTAACTTTCTTATAATATTGGACTATGTAATTAAATGCATTAGGCTAAATTTTACCATTCATTATTGAGTCAACTGAACTGGACGTCCTTATGTTAATATTTTATTAGCTTTGCTATTAGAATAATAAATAGGCATTGCATGAAAATAATTATAAAGTACCCATCAATTAGAAATGAAATTTATTATTTCTATCTGCACATAAATATTAAATTTTAGTTACCAGCTTACCAGGTGAAAGAACATTATTTTTCAACACTATTCCAGCAACACTGGCGCGTTTTGCAAATAATTAATTACTAGTCAATAGCGAAACGCTAAGGTTATAATTATAATTTGTCTATCATAAGTGTCAATAAAATGATTAATTTAAGAACTTTTTAATGAATATATAAATTGTTGGGTTATTCAAGCATCTACACTACATGCTTATACCTATTCATTATACGTACACATATTTGTCAATCAGAAAAATAATATACACATCGAATCACATAATGTCCTTTACTATGTAATTAAATGCTAATATTTTTTCATTGTCATTATTTAGTCGACTTTTATATTTACTTATTCATTTTTTATCAGTAAATCAGAATATCGATTTACTAACCCTCTTTATTGTTCAACAATTTTACTTTAATATTTATTTTCAATTATTTCTGACATTGGCTATCATAATATCAATATAGGTAAATACGGTCCTCAATTCCATAATAAACACGGAGCATATAACTTTTTCTTTATCCCATTTGCTCTCCTTCACAAATGCATGCGCGCGCGAGCTCGTTCACATATCAACATACCGATTCTCTCTCTCTCTCTCTCTCTCTCTCTCTCTCTCTCTCTCTCTCATTCGCTCTTGACTTTCCTCTCTATTTTAACGCGCAGTAAAACGAGAATACGACTATGGAAATGAAATCGCAAAAAGCTACCGTGAGACTAGCTTTTCGAGTTCGTAAACGAATCTGATGTTTTTCATGTTATTGTCTTTTTTTCGTCGTTATATTTTTTCTCTGACTCCTCGTTTTTTTTTACGCTTAAATATCACCAACGATCGACAAGATCATTTGCAAACCGGTCCCATGGTGTGAATTACGTAGGTAGATGTGCGATCCGCGTACACCTCACACCATAGTAAGCGATAGCTTTGACCTTTATGTACTGAATAATAAGGATAGATCGCCGACGACGTTTGAATCGATGCTCACTACATGCGTATACTGGCATGTTTGCGATTGATACCTTTGTTACGCGATATGCTTTCTCTCTCACTCACTCTCTCTCTCTCTCTCTCTCTCATTATATATATATATATAATATATACATATATCCATCTATCTATCTTGCTTATGTACGAACCGTCCATCCGCAAACTAACCCCACACACAAACATGGGGAGTGATATATATATATATATATATATATAGTGACACACACACACACGCACACACACACACAAACACACAAACATACGCACACAAAACGTCAACTTGCACCCACAAACAGGTAAGTTTGATTTTATACGACATAATTTTCCTTTTATTATTTAGTGGCGTAGTAATGTTCATTTTAATTTTTTATGCTCAAATACCATCTTATTTACAATGATGATAAATAAATATACGATAATATAAATACAATTTCAATTCACGTTCGGAGGATTGTTTTCACAAGGTTAAAAAATCTTGTTTATGGATTTAATTTATATTACGTAAATATACAATTAGACAAAATTTTGTTGAAGTACAACATGTAACATCACATTAACAATATAACATTGAAATTTATTGTATAGTCTGTAATTAAAATCAGCAATAATAGTAAAGTAATCCAATTCAATATCACAATGATATAACAATTATTATTATAAATGAATAAAAAATTTTATACTGTTTTTGATTTCATAGCGATGAAAGTAGTGTGTAGAAAAATTAATTTACAATTTTTAAGTAATTTCAAATGTGCTTTAAATTACAAAAATTTAATTTCATTTTTATTTTCGTATAATGTTAAATCGTAAATAACTTGAGGCCTAATCAAGATTTTGACGTGTAGCAAGTCTTAAATTTAACTTTACTGCATCTACTTTCATATTATTTTTTAAGTAAAATCTTGAATAAGTAGTAGCTGTTTAATAAGTACTTATGAAGCTACTAATTGTTGCTAATTTTAATTTATGACTACAATTTTATCATTCATGAAGTACGCAATTATAATATTATAATTATAAATTATTATTTTAGTATAATTCGTTGATATTCATTAATATTTTATTATATTTGGTATTCTATCATTTGAATCTATATAATTAATTGTTTAATAAATTTAGTTTTTAAATAAATAATTGTGCCATTGATAATATAGTACAATGCTAACGTATTATATAGATTAAGTAATAAAGTGTGGAAAAATTGTAAAATAAAAATCTCTATATATCTCCTTATATTTGTGTGGGTATAATAATGTAAATGTTTTTAAATCACTGTATATATCATATTAACTATTTTAATTAAAATTATTATTACATAATTAATTCGGTGTATTATACATATTTTGTAATTTTCATTATTACTATGCATTGTGACTGAATGTTGGAATTCAGTGTCTTATATTTAATGAAAATAATTTTATAATCAAATTGTCGCATAAATTGTTAGGGTGTAAATATTTTACACCATATTTATACCATAAATATTTTACATATATATATATATATATATATATATATATATATATATATATATATATATATACATTTAGATCTCAAGTGATATTATGGATTATATTGAAGAAAAATAATATTTATGGGAATATATTAGTTAGTGTTTGAATAATTTATACTTTTATCATGAAACAAAATATTGTTACACTCTGTAATTTCAATTTTTCGATTTTATTTATTTATCATTCCAATTTGGTAGAATAAAAATCTCTAATAATACGTTTTAGTAGAATAATGAAATACGTCGTTATCTGGTAAAACAAAACAATAATACATAGTATAATTTTGAATTGTAGAAACATTATATTGAAGAAACTTTATTGCATCTTAATACAAAAAATATATCAAAATACATCAAACATTTTAGTTAAAAGTTTTAATATAATTTTAAAAGCATAACAAATGACTTGGTTAACAAACCGTATACAAATAAAGTAGTTTCTAAAGTTGAAGTTTTACGATTATCACACAATGACATACAATATAAACACGCGTATGCATGTGTCTAATCACTAATACACTCAACTATAGACTCAACACTGTGCATATCCATTATCGTTAGAAAAATTATTAACGTCAAAATTGAGGTAAAAAAATCTTAATTAAAATTTATATTCAATGGTAGGTATAATTATTTCGAAAAATCTTGCGAACGTGCAGATGTATATGCAACCAAGACAAATAGATTAAAAAAATATTGTCCGTTCAATAATTACAATTAAAGTTAGAAATAGAAATTAATGTTGAAATTGATAGGTGCATGTTTATTCATGTTCTTGACTGTAGAATTTTTTATTTCATTACATCGAAACTATTATAATAATATGTATACGTGTAAGCTATGGTCACAATACGTATTTTCATGACAATCATAATTCTGTCAGTTAGTAAAGAACAAAACATACGCTTATATTACATTTGTTTACGAATTATTACTTCTAAATTCCAATAGAATAAAAGCTAAATGATTAATGAGAATAAAAATTGTATAAATGAAATTGTAATTATTTTGGTACATTAATACAAAATTTCATCAATTTTTCTTATTCGTATGATATTATCGTTAAAAATGCTTTCTATTTCACATGATGAATCGGTAATTCGCTATAATCAAATCTATTAATTTATATGTTCAGCGAGGAATGAATTATTACATTATTCTAAAGAATTTATTCTAAAGAAATTGAAAAGAAAGCCAAACTTATTATATACATGTACTCTTATGTATTTCATTGGGTAGTTTCTTTTCGACGAATTACAAATTAGCCGTTTTCGTGAAATCACCGTGAAAAATAGTTAAAAACGGGGCACTCTTAATTTGTCAGAAAAACGGCAATAGTAAAGCTTACTATTACGCTAATCTAATTATGATTTTTAAAAAAAAATCCCAAACAGCGCACAAGTATGTCTGACTGGGATTAGTGTTTTAAAGTTTCTGCGTGTGCCCGAGGCGTAAAATTAGAGGCGCTTTGTTAAAAAACGGACCACCGTCGTAGTCCGCATTGCTATCGTCGAGGTTTACACAATTATACGTGTCTGCAGTAAACTCTTGACTGAGACAAATCACCTGATGTGAAACGAAGCTTTGTGCGTTGCAAGCCATACAGAGCATCTACGTGTCACGCTGGTGGGGTGGGGGTGGGGGTGGAGGCGATCGTGTTATTGTTTATCGACGCGAGGTTCAACCCGTTAAACCGTCCGGTTTGAAAGACTGCATGATTCTTACTCTTATCGTTCATTTTTCATTCTATGTTTCCCATTGTTCTGGCAGTGATAACCATGAATAACGTAATTCAGAGTCACGGATTTGCCGTACGGGGGCTGAGGGTGAGGGAACATAAGCTAGTTAGCATCGATATTGTAGTGGTGAGTTGCTGAGATAACAAATGTGTAGAAACGCTTTATTTAAAACTTCATGGCAAGTGCACGAGACAATACGTAAAAGGCATTTCTCCCTCCATCCTAACAAATATCTAATTCTAATTTTTCCACATTGAGCGCAATGTATTTTGACGCTATAGTCTACAAAGTGGGTCGCGTGTATCGATTTTCATTAGCATTCTCAATCAGAATCAATTTTTTAAATTGAAACTTTGGATTTTTTAACATATAGTCATACATTAGTGATCAGATTAATTTTCTCAGAACAAATTCTCAATAAAATGCAAATCATTTATATATAATAGTTGGTCGAAGTTAAACAAAAAGGGTAAAATTCGATAAAAGATAGTATCTGATAATTTACATTAAAGCATGATGAAAGTGACTTTATCGCATCAGCAAATTATAGAACTATAATTGAATTTTAAAATTATCAATATCGAATTCTATATTATGTCTGTGTGGCTACGTGTCTGTTTGCGCGCGCGCGTATATATATATATATATATATATATATATATGTATATATATATATATATATATATATGTAGTCTAACTTGCCTTGCGTACATATTGGTGAAAAATTGTAATTTAATTTAAATTTACATTTAGTCCATGAATTTATAGCATATTCTAAAATATATAAAGTACAATAAATAAAATATTTGAATGGAATGTAATTAAAAACTTATTGACTACAAAACAAGAATTTATTTAAATAATTTTAGAAACTATTTATTAAAATTAGAAATTTTATTTTTATTATATATATCTAAAATGAAATTTCAATAATTAATTTATTCGTATACATATACATACGTATTTATATATAAACGTATAAATTAGATTGATTGTAGTATTATTACGTTTTAATATTTTCACATTTTATGATTTCTCAAATTCTTCAATTTATATAAATTTTATTCACTCCGTATATAATTACTTAAATATTAACAAGATAAGAAATTTATTGTTATGTTATTACACAGATGTTTAAAGTTATTAATTATTCGTTTGTATCTTCACTAAATCAATATCATAATGTATGAATTAATAAAATATCATTAATACTTTCACTTTACATGGCGCAATCAGATTGTGTGTGAAAATGAAAACTGGTTTCACCAAATTCACCAAACGATAAATGACTTAGCATTCGCATGCAAATATTTAATATCATAAACTGTATATTTGTATTTCATACACATATACTTTGTATTTGGCATGTGGTAAAGCATATTTTCATTTTTTTAATTTATAGAATATTACTCGGGTACCAATATCTCAATTTAAAGTACAAAAATTATGAAAATATACGGAAGAGAATATAAAAGTAATTTTATTATAAATATAAACCAATATATTTAATCTAAGCAATTAGATAACCTATAAATAAGAAATTTTTGCATTAAAATTACTTGCAGCCCTATGATAAGGAATTTATTGTACGTTAATTTTGTAATGAAATTAAAATTATTTGCATCAGCATTATAATAAATTGAAGAAATATATTGCGATATACATTTTATAAAATTAATTATATAAACAATAAGTTTCATCTTAATAATATTATTCCTTGGATAACATCACTTATCATCCGAGATTCGAGCTAATTTCATATAACGTACGTTTACACATTTGCATGCTTGCACCTTTGCCCTCTCCCACTTATTCAATATTAAGCTACCATTATCGAAGAATTAAGGAAAAATTTAATTATAATTTTAGATAATACAATTATTCTGCTACTACTACTACTACTACTACTACTACTACTAATAGTCATAATAATAATAACAATAACAATAACAATAAATATAATAATAATAATAATAATAATAATAATAATAATAATAATAATAATAATAATAATAATAATAATAATAGTAATAATAATAATGGTTTGCGAGGAGAAATAATTCAAAAAGAAATTTTAACTACTTCCTTTTTCATGTAAGCACACTATAAATAAAAATTTTATATTAACTTTCCCTATGACCTAAATATTTCTTTACATACTGCATAACAAGATTCCGAGATTCAAGATCACGCACAGTTACGATCAAGCAGAGCTTACTTTAACTGTACTATAATAGTTCCCTTCTATATAAATGTATGGATTTACATAATTTTCCAAGCTTTCACAATTTTAATGCAAACCCACAATTTCTTTCATATATTTTTCCATGCTTATTACCTTAATGCTGATATTACTGCACCAGAACTCATTTTTGTATAAATCCTTCCATTTATGTAATAGAAAATCTTACTACAAAGACATCGAATGTAATATTTTTAATAAAAAGAAAATCTCCAAGTGTAATAATCTCCGTAATATTTTATTTCTCCCTAACGTTTATCTTTACATCAACATAGTCAGCTTATTATTGATCCTCGGATATACAGGTCGATAATTTTTAAGAACAAGATAGGCTGAAATCATTTAATGAGCATCTTCGTCAAAATTACATTTACACTTAATCGCAAATATTTTGTATAGGCAACCGCTTTACTCGAGATATCTCCAAGTTGGCAAAAAAGCAAAGAATTTGTCCATAGCAAAGAACGGGAGAAAAAAGTAACGAGGGCTTCTTAGGCACGCAAGATCTCGCGAGCGCCTCTTAATATTCCATTCTCACAGAGATGCACACAAATTTCCGAGGCTGAGGCGCATCCTCCCAGCGAGGGTTTTTGCTCATAGACACCGACGATGTACCCCCGGGTCTAGGTACCCCAACACCATTGAAACGAGCGTCGAGTTTGCAACGATAAATTTGCGGACGTCCCTCGAATATCGGCCCCTATTGGCGGGTTATTCCACTCGGTTCACAACGATTGTTTGTGACGATTTTCACAGTAACTCTCTCGGTGCACGATTAAAAAACTGGGCGAATGACGGGCAAAAGCTCAAAAGACAGAGCAATGTAGGAGAGAGGCTTTTCCACCCAGGATTTATCTTCTTCCTCGTAGGTAAGATGCTTGAGCCACGTTTTGCCCTTCTGCCACTCCTCCTCCTCCTCCTCCTCCTCCTCCTTCCCGCAGACCCAGCACTTCCGGTTATTACTTTCTGTCTCCTTTTCTTCTTAGTGCACGAGTACATTCCGGTACTTATCGTCGAATAACTTCGTGAAGAATGTCGGGAACCTTAATTGTGAAAGAGTGAGTTTCGAGCTGATGCCGAGATTTCTTTCTCAACTGTCAAACACTTACGAACGTTCTTTCTTCCATAACCTCTCTCTTTTTTTTCTTTCTTTCTTTTTTTCTTTTTCTTTTTCTTTTTCTTTTTTTTACCCTACTTGCCTATTTCTCCTTTTTTTTCTGTTACTGTAACTACTGTACACTACAGCGTCAGCACACCTTCGTTCCAAGCGACGTCAGTTGATAAGTTTACCGCGTCCTCGATAGATATGCATTTGCCTTGTAAGGTATTCGAGCAACATATTTTTCATTTTATGAATAAACGATCAGCTGAAATGTTAAGGAGCAATGAAAATATTTTGAAAAATTAAAAATGTAAATGGTCCGTCTGTTTTCATATAATTCCATTTTAATTACTCGCTATAACAACTTTTTACCTTAAGATCAATTGTTTCATTAACGTTGATGAAAAACTGTCACATATCTAATAAATATTTATATTTAATTTTTATTTCAGAATCGAAACCCTATAAATAATTCATAAGATTGTTTTTTTATTTTTAAGTTCAATCATTCTGATAGAATAAATTTCTGTTATGCCATTAGACATGTGTAGTGATATTAAGATAATATAACAAGTAGTTTATAGTAAGTTAAATAAACAAGAATTGAATATCGATTTCAACATTATATTATTTTAATTATACTTTATAATTAAGAACTGAATTTTAAAAAATGCTTTATTTTATCTGTAATAATTATTACGTATAATAAAGCCTACGTCTATTATCATTTACAAGTAACTTAATAATTTATTTCAAAATATTTCCGTATTTTGCATACTTACAACTAATTGTACCAAACTAAAATTAACACGATGTCTCAGTTAATAATTTTAGGCTTTTAAAATCACACATACATTCTAAATCTCTTTATTATCTGTCTATTATTTTAAAATTACAAATAAATAGAATGTTTTATTTTATATTTACGTAAATAAATGCTAAACGTCATACTTCCAACGATTATTAAGATTGTCTTAATAAATCAAATTGTGAAATTTTTTTTAATTACTCGTGCATTTTGTACTCGATACGCCATACCTATAGATAACGACGATTTTTGTATTTCATAAAGTTTTGAAATATATCAGTAGTTAATAAAAAGCTGTTATTTTAATACATTTAGCCTTCTAAACGTAAGAGCGTTAATGATTTTTAATGATCGTAATATTAATACTTCACTCACACTTATCCAAGTTGCTTTTCTACAAATATTTGCCAATTAGTAAAAAGAAGATAGAAAAATAATAAAAGTAAAAATGGAGAAAAAAAGTGAAAAGCGGCAGAAACAAGAAGAATGCATAAAATACAATAAATTGTTGTTATTGTTATCCAGTGATTTTAATAACTGTTTTTAATTACGTCATTAGGTCGGACAAGTAAAAGTTAAAGAAAAAAAATATGTCGAATTGTTTGTTACATATTGTAGATGATAATATTTCAGAAGTATGACAATAATATTTTATATTTATTTATTTATTTTTATTTTCAGTAAATCTAAAAATGGTTGACGTAATAATATAATATTCGATAATTTATTATTATTATTATTATTATTATTATTATTATTATTATTATTATTATTATTATTATTATTATTATTATTATTTAATAATTATTAGGAATCATTCATGCACTATGGAATTGTCGATCTAAGCTCTTTAACCACATTGAACATCAAATGTCTTCATATTTGTTAAATAATAAGTGGTTACAAAGAGAATTATGCATAACGACTACAATGTAAGCCGACTAATTAAAATCTTTGTAACACATGGTCTTTTCTTCACGCGTGAGTGACATAAATAAAAAAAAAAAAAAAAAAAAAAAAAAAAACTGGATACGTAGTTAGAGAAAATGAAAACCATTTACTTAAAAATAAATGGGCGTGTGCTATGTATGTATGTGTTCGCTTAATTTCCAGCTCGACTTACCTATATGTGTATAAGCATGATATAGCGATAGCAATAACAGTGTAAATTCTTTAATGGAGTACCTAAAATATCGAGACCTGACTGCGTGGGCGTTAGGCCCATTCGTGCATGCTCTTGGCTAATTAGAGTCAGCGCAGCAGCTTTTTTGCAATGCAAAATAAGATTTCGTATAACGATGCTCAAATGTGAAATTAATCGTAAAACTTATCGATTACCGTGCAATGTCTACTAAGCTTTACAATTTTTCAAGCAATATTATAAATTCTTGTTATTCCAAACAAATCAATATATCATTTCCGCAATTGTCTTTTAAGTTTTCAAATTTGATTAGAAGGCAAGATCAAAGTTACAAATATTTTATTTCAATTATACTTCAACAAAATGTAAAACTTGAAATTCAAAAACTACTATGTTTACTGAATATTAAAAAAAATTTTTTTTTTTTTGATTTGATAATCCCTTTCATAATATTATGTATATATTTATGTTATTTGATGATACATCACTTCTTTATTTTAATTAATAGAATTACCGTCACTTGTATATTGATGCCAATGTATTATGTTGTTTAATATTAGCTCATCTCAAAAAGCTATGCTATATTAGGAAGAAGATTTTGCAAATTGTGGCATACGAAAATATATATAATATATACATATATTAAAAAGAAATTAGTTGTATGTATATTAAATTTTATGAGTCTCGTTTTATTCACTGATATACAACTGCCTTAACATTTAGTTAAAAGTGTTTTCTATATTTTAATGTTAAGAATTTGAAGCTATTTTTTATAATACCTTGAAAAATGTTCTCAGTACTATAAAAATTAGGCATTATTAAAGTTTATTGCTTACATAACTATTCAACATTATAGAAATGAAAAGTCATAAAGTAAGATGAAAAAAAATATTTCAACCAACATCATAGTCTAACTAAATTTCATAGTCTAACAATTGTAATGTAAATATATAATTGTAATATAGACACAAGAAAAAAAAATAATAGCATTAATAATACAAGCGAAAGATCTTTTTTTATAAAACGTTTTCGTGCAAATACACCTAAATACATATTCTCTATTTTATGACAGAAAACATTTAGATGGACGCTAAATAATTGGTAAAAGGTGTCACGCGACATAATAATTTCTTTCAAACCTTCTATTGAATGTACATATTAAATAATTGATGGAGAAATCTTTTTATCTCGTATTAGTGTATCGTATATGCCATACGCTGGTGATGTTTACAGCAAGTAATCAACTTCAAAATCGGTCAATTTACATTATTTAATTTGTACTATCTCAAGTGCTTATTACAATCTCATGTTCACTCTCTCTCTCTCTCTCTCTCTCTCTCTCTCTCTCTCTCTCTCGCGCGTGCGCGCGCAAGCTCAGAGCACGCGAAAGAAAAATGAGAAATAATATTTAAAGTCAGGGGACTATTTTCGTTTTATTGGTTCAACGTGAAGTGCGGGACATTAAAAGGTTATAAAAACACATAGGGAGTAAGGCCGAGTATGGAAAGCCCCCACGACAACTAACGGAAAAAGAAAAAGAAAGTAAATGCCTCCAGGTCTCTCTCAACACGATTTCTCAGGTGGCGTATCTGCCATCAGCAATATGTTAATTATACACGTTCGAGATGAGCCTCTCGACCCCTCTATAGTTTTAAAAATAAGGAGGAAAGAAATGATCTGTATCTACTTTCGTGACTATTCATTTAATATTAATCCCGTGGTGAATCAACGGCCTCTACACATAATCAATAGAGTCACTAGATTGAATTGATATATTCGTCCAGCTGATATATATATATATATATATATATATATATATATATATATATATATATATATATATATATATACATATATACCTATATACATATACACATCAGTGAGCATTCATAACAATATGATTCTATGATGACACTCGTGAAAAATATGTGCAAAACAGTGCGAAAAAGTGAAAAAAAAAAAAAAAAAAATGATGAATTTTCGTTGCCTCGCGTATTGATTGAATGAGAAAAAAAAGTTAATTCGCCGTTAGTAACGTCCACGTTTCCCCCGCTCGCAGTGCACCACGACGTAATGAGAGTATCGTTTGCTTAAAGAATTAATTAAATGCTATTTAGAGATCATTGATATTCCGGTATATTTGGCTGAGATAATTAAATATTAATTATAGATAATAATTTATTAATTATAAATTTTAAACGGGGCAAGATACCGTGTACCGGTTATTAAATTCGTAGAATTATCTTTGCAGTTTTAAAACATTTATATTTTCTTGTTGAAATTACAATACGATAGATCATTATCTATAATAAACGATCAAATGAAATGTATGCAAATAACGTTCTAATAATTGTTCTTTTAATTATAAATAATTTCCTAACATTTGTCGATGCTATCATTATGCCACATCAGCCTTCGAAAATTTAATCGAGTCGAAAGAAATATTTTGATAAAAGAAAAAATAAAATAAATAAATTAATCTACTATATTCATAGATGTAGAATGTAATTTAAACATTAGAGAAATTTAAACTTTTAAATGGCTCGTAGATGAATGAGTGTAGATTTTGAGGTTTATTAAAAAATATATGTCCATAGTCGAAGATTTCAATCGAAAAGTCTTCCCAAATAAATTAGTCGAAAGGTTGGATAATTTATGGCACTATTTGCTTCATTAAAACATTTTAAATCCAAATCGTTAACCCTGCAATATCTAAACAAATTAAAAATTTATTGTGGTTGAATCTATCTTATTAAATGGTCTAGTCTCTCGAACATTACAAATCTTTATGAAGAAAGTATAAACACTTTCGAAAAAACAAATTTCTTTGAAATTATTATCATTGCATGATATTCCGCATCATTTACGTCTTATAAATCTTTATAATTTTTTTCTTTATTTTTTTTTTTTGTTTTAAGAAAAAAAGAAGTAAAGAAAAAAGTAATAAAAAAATATAGGAGATGGAAGGAATGTTAAGTCTCTATTATGGCTTCGTAGTCAATATATTAATATCGTAGAATATATCAAATATACTAATTATAAGAAACATTGAGATAGCGTTTATTAAGTACGACCGTATAACAATAAAAATGAAGTAATATTGTCTGTTAGCTTGAAATAGCATTGAAGATTCCTGTCTTGAGGGTATATAAATATAAAAATACGCATGTATGTCTTTATATACGCATTGATGTGAGATAAAATTGAGATAGGAAAAAGATTTTACTAAGGTTGGCACGGTAAGGAGCTTGTACGACGCAAAGTAAACTTAGGAAGAAAAGATCGATTGTCCCATACAATGTAGGAGTTACGTGCATGCGTGCTTACTTGCGCGCGCGCGCGCGCATGTGTGGTGCATCTATGTTTGAGACAGATAGTGAGGGGGAGAGAGAGAGAGAGAGAGAGAGAGAGAGAGAGAGCGAGAGTGAGTGAGTGAATGAGCGAGGAGATGGGTCGGCGGGAGGGGAGGAGAGAATGAGGCCGGGGGAGCGAGAGAGCGCGAGAAAGGAAGGCGGCAAGTGTGTGAGAAGAGATTGTGGCAGGGAGACACAGAGAGAGAGAGAGAGAGAGAGAGAGAGAGTAAAGTAAAGCGGAAGATAGTGCGAAGCCCGTGGAATTCATTTTCTGCTTGGCCACCCATGGGATAGGACATAA
The DNA here is from genome assembly GCF_000503995.2 of Ceratosolen solmsi marchali. NCBI lineage: Eukaryota > Metazoa > Arthropoda > Insecta > Hymenoptera > Agaonidae > Ceratosolen > Ceratosolen solmsi. The sequence goes on from NW_011948413.1 coordinate 8,315,367, forward strand.
ATCAGGTAGGTTGACCGTAAGGAAGCTTATGCCGACGTAATCAAAGACTGACTGATGAGTATGTGAAATAATTATCTTTCAGCGGTTGAGAGGAGAGTCATTAATTCATAATCCTACACGCATATTATGCACAACTTACTGCTGCTTCGCTGCCTTCCCGCTGAGTTCATGAGAATGACTTGCGCACGAAGAAGTCCCTCACACTCTCCTGCTCTTTTCAATGATATGCTATTCTTTTTTTTCGCTACAATGACAAGGAATTTCGATGCCCCATCTGGAGTTAAGGCGAATCGGGTATTTACCCTGATGTTTTAAGGGAACTAAGACTTGCAGCTTCCAGTGCAACTTTTTTTCTTCTTCCTTGTTTTTATTAGACGAGTTCATTGGTCTCGCGTGGACATTTTACGCTAATCGACCAAACGCTATGTCCCGATAGTAATAAATGCCGATATAATTAATTAAATCTCCGAATAATATTTACATTCAATTCTGGCTAATGTATAAATAAGCATAAGCAATTTGTATTAATTTAAGTAAGTTAATTTTATTATGCATTAAGTGTTGTGTAAAATATGTGGGAAATACATTTACATGCGAGTAAGGTTAGTTGAAATTTAAATTTAAAAATTGTATAAAATGGATAAACTAGAGATTTACGAGTGATTATAGAATAAAAAGATTTAATAAAGCTGCACGTTCCAATCGAACTATTTTTATCGCCTATTACGAGGTATTCAACAGCAAGTTTTCTTATCATTTTAACGAAATTTCAAAATTAAATAATATACCGTTGAGATGTCAATGATCATTTGAATGAATTTATTAAATATTTGTAAATACAAATATGCGATGCTTAAGAGAAATTTATGTCACCATTACCATTAATGCCATTAATCAAACGCGGTATTCATTGAAGTTTTCAAATGGCAATGAAAAATTTAATTTGATTTAAATTTAAGGACTCTGGTAAGAGGGATGGTAATCTTTACTTGGCTTTACGTATCGATTAGATATTACATAATTAGTATTAGAAATTTGATGTAATTGAAGAATTTTGCATAGAAAATTTGGCCAGAAAATTGTTGGAATGTAATGAGCAAAGTCTTGTTGCACGTTTAACGAATAGCCCCTGTGAAAAACATTGGGATTGTTTATAATATTGTTAAATATTATCGTCTATATGACGTAACCAGAGTCACCGATTACCTGCTAAAATTTTGATATATCGATACTCTAATGAAGAAATTTATAATCGTCGCTGGCCGAGTTGCAAAAGACTCCATAATGACATCAAAAGGCCTTGAATTCAATTATCGAATGAGTAAAAATCCATCGACGATTTTCAAATTTCTTCGCTTTTCGTACCCAATAATATTAACAACAATAATAAATTGCAAAAATTGTAATACAAGTACGTGAAAATTAATTAAAATTCGTGATAAAAACCAATATAGGAACATCGAACGAGATGTATTTAAAATTAAATAAAAAGTAATTAAAATGCAAAAGCTTTTGAAATTCCAAATTTCATATTTAAATACATAATTTTTATAAAAAAAAAAAATTATCTACTTTTTCACGTTACATTGGTTATCGTCAATTTTTAAACCCTGCCACGATGATCCATAATACTTTCACGCTATAACACATATTATGTATAAGATATATTTTAAAAGCATAATATGACTTTATTTTAATTATCCGACAGATGTTTTATAATTATTATCATAGCTAACGTTCAATGATTTATACATAGTGAAGTGTATTTTATCGATCGTTCGCAGATGAAATCAATAAGTCGATGTACGTAACTTAGATAATAGATTATTGTCGATAGCTATATAAGGGGTAGAGATGTAATGTATCGGTATGAATAATCAACTTATTGATCACAAGAAAATTCTATTTAGAAATTCTACTTTGACGTCTTAATAGATAATATATCGGCCAAATAATGCACGAATTTACAATTGTATATACATTTTAATATACATTCAAGATGTAAAATAATAAAAAAATTTTCTACACTTTGATAATTAATGTACAAATTGTAATATTTATTATAGATGTCTGCCGTTTGCAGTCTATAATTATTTATGTAGATTGTAAAATTTTCATAAAATATTGCATATTTGTCGTGTTTCTTTATATTAAACACAGGAAATATATAGCATAACGTTTTCAACAACAATGTCGTCGTCCGCGAAAACGAATAGAATAAAGGGGAAAG
>NW_011948413.1:8317751-8328630 GCF_000503995.2 Ceratosolen solmsi marchali
AATGCAATCTGAAACCATTAATTCCCCTCCCCCTACACCTCGCGCTCACACGCGCACACGCGCGCACACACACACACACTCTCTCTCTCTCTCTCTCTCTCTCTCTCTCTCTCTCTCTCTCGATCTTTCACGTTTTAATTCTGCGAGCGACCTTCCGAACCTTACGTAGGGTGTCACTTTAATTCCCGATTATTATTTACGTTCATCATATTTTGATATCACGAATGACAGAAACAAGCAATCGGAATCCCTTTGAAATAAGCTAGTGAGCGCAATATTTTACATGAAAATTAAATTTTAATTGGACTTGCAAATTGCTTTCAATATAGTAAATATAAAAAATGAAACTTCTTCATATTCTGTACCTATTCTTATTTCATTTTTATTTTTCAATTATTATTTTGCGTTTCCAATGCATAATTCAATTATTATTTCCTATACACATGCATTTGAACTGTATGATATTAAATGCAAAAAAAAAAAAAAAAAAAAATTGACTTAATAGTAAAGCTTTAAATTGCAGGGACAAACAATTTTTAGATATATTGATACTGCTCGAATTATTCTTCCTAACTTAATTGGTAAATAATTATTATTAAGTATCAATTATCTGGTGAAGACGATTATAAGTGACAGGCGAATTACCACTGTCATTAATCCATACGATTGATTTTCTGTAGATCCTGTTTTGTTTAATAAATACGATAAGAAAGAAGCGAACCGAATCATTAGTGAGTTTTAGGGGAGCGGCAGTCGTCCCTTCTCTTTCATTAATTATTAAGCGAATTTCGACTTTTCGCTCAATTTGCCCGAGGTCTCGCAATCCAATCAAGTCTATTTTACTTGCCAAGGGCAAGACGTCGCAGATCGTTAGGCATCTTGAATTCTTTCAATGCAATAATAACGAGCTAACGCTTTTGACCACATTGACGCTATTGTTGGCAAACTCTCGCTCACGCTCGCTGAGGAGATATACTTTCCCGGAAGTTGTGCACTTTTACTAAAATCTGCTTTTTAATCGGAATTTACTGGAAAAATTACTGTCCACTTACATTTTTAAATGCAAAAGTGTCAATGCGAAAGGCTCTATGGTATTTCCAAAAAGATTTTAATTGATAGAAAAATTTATCGTTACACAGCCATTGATAGGAGTATAAGAATAGGGAAAACTTTTCACTTTAAACAACAATAATATATACGTATGGAGATAATAATAATAATAATAATAATAATAATAATAATATATGTTTGAAAACTTTTATTTTTAGACAAATTATACAAATACGAGAGAATTTAACTATTATTTTACAAGTTTTAGGTAACTATTTCTGTTCATAAATTTGTACGTAAGATTTATTGGCTAAGCAGTAACATTTTCAAATAAAATTGTTCAAATAGTACTCTTTTATTATATAGATATTTTGCTTGATATATAAATAGGTTATTATAGATAATAATAATAATTTGTAAATTTAAAGAAGAGAAGCTTTATTCAATATTGATTTGATAAATGAAGATACGGTAAGTGGTACCTGACAAAAACTTACACTTAAAATTTTACTTTAAAAAGTCAATAGAGAAAAATGGAAAAATGTGAAACAGTAAGAAATCTTTTCTCCATATGACGAAATTTTTTAAGATTTCCAACAATCGCAGACTAATAATATTCATTGAAGAAACGTATTATTTAAATATCCGTATTGCAACAATTTCTTCGCACAACTCTTTATTATTATTAGTATGTAATATTTTACGATATTTATTATATATTGTTATAATCAATAATTAATTCATCTATTATTTATATATCATAATTACTTCATATTTTATGTATTTACATGTGATTATTGATGAAAGCAAATATTTTTCTAATACTAAACACTTGTTATCTAACTACATTTATAATTTAAAAAATATTCAAAATTTATTTATTTCAATAATTCATTAATTTGTAATAGAGATGCAATAAAAATCATTTACGTATTCGATATAAAAATTCTGTATAACTATTTTTCTTTAATTAATTTTTATTTTTAGTATGTCATTTACATATATATTTATTGTTCTTAGGCAGTGATATTTTACAATATAAATAGTGCTTAAATTAAAATTGTTCATTCGTATTTATTCATTTAAATTATATTGCAAAGATATTGCCAATCCATACAATTATATAGAAATATCATTAGAAATTCATTGTTTTTTTAAAATTACTGTCTCGTGTAAGTGTAAAACCTAGTAAAACTGTCGACATATTACGTTTTAAAAGTTAAAGCATAAGTGAGAACGGATATATAACTGGAATAAATATTATAACTTTTTAGCAAATTTTCTTATCTAAAGTCTATTATTTTATCTTCTAGTTATATATATATATATATATATATATATATATATATAATTATTTTATACGTACTTTTACGAAAATATTGTGTTCAGTTATTAGGAATTATCGATATATCGTTCTTTCATGATATTGCATAAATTATGAAAATTTTATTTAGTCAATATAATAAAAGTTTAAATTTATATATTTAAAAATTAACATACTTATTCATGCCTCAATGCATTTTAAAGTTACTTCTTACATTAATATTAAATTGTAAAAATTCAAATCACGTCAATTGAAATGGTTTAATTGAGTTTTATGATGTTCATAACAGATTAACTCATTAAACTTGTACTCATAAACTAGTTAACTGCAGTACAAATATATAAGTTTATTATCATTGATTTCGAAATGTCGAATAGCCATAGCATGTCAATCATAAAATCACTTTTGCATTCACGTAGATGAAATTCCCTGTAACTATATATTTTGATTTTTTTACCAATTAACTATTTGGACGAAAAATAACTCTCAATTGTTATAAATATTTATAAATTGTTAATTATCTACTTCGAACATATTTTATTACGTGTAATATGCCAATTTGCAAATCTGCTTTAACTTATAAGAGACTAGTTTTTATTATATTTTTAAAAAATTTTTATTCATATACTTTTAGAGCATATTCTTTTAGAACGTCATTATTCTTATTAAATAACATTCATCTTATTGAATTATAAATTATTTAAATATTGTTTATTATTAGGCTTTTTAAAATTGCCGTATACGAATCAACGTACAATAATATCTATTATTAAATATTTTAATATTTGGCTGAAATAATTTATAAATCTTTCGTTAGCAATGTAATGAATAAATAGTATATTTCTTTTTCTATTAGAATCGCTCATGACAATGAAATGTTAAATTCAATAAATAAAGCTTTTAAATAACCGCCTATTTAACGAAGATTGCATTAAGATATTCGTATACAATTAATCCAATTGGGTCGTACATTAATTTTATAATCTTTATTTAGAAAATTTGTTTAATTATTATAATTGGATAGTTTTATCTTTTATCACTATTTATAATATAACTTTTAAAAATATATATAGCAAAAAATTCAACAAATTATACTTATTCGATATATATTGAATTATCGTAATGGCAAATTATTATTATGTCTTTTAAAAAAATGTTCAATTATTTCCTTTGTAACCGCATATAAGACTACATGATTTCATACAAGTGATTGTATAATATTTCCATTATATATATATATATATATATATATATTAATAAGAAAATCTTATAAAAGTATTGATATTTGAACAATAGTGTATCAATTTATTATCATGATGAAATTTTTATGCCCGATCACAAGTTTAATTGTTATATGTGTATATAATTTCAAACAAATTTAAAACGTCAAAGCAATATTATTTCTTAATGACATCACTTCTCGATCAAAATTCACGACAGACAATAAGACAGTAATAAAATACAGTAATAAAGCCTAGAACGTCTGAAGAAATTGACTTGATTTTCAATCACTTGCAACTTTTCATAAAGAGAATTGAATACGAATGACACAACCAGTTTTCAATCCTACTTAACTTCATTTCCCATTATTTAATTGATGTCTTTAATACTCCATTTGTTAAATATTTTGCCTCTTATTTATCATTGATTCTTATGTTGCCAAAAATTTCATGGTCAACTGTATTATCCGAGTATAACATACATTCCATGTCCACTCAATATTCCATGCTCCTCAATATTGACTTTGATTGTAATTATTATAATTCGTATTAAAGTTCTTGTATGTATAAGTGCATGGACGAGTGGCGCGTGCGAGTATTTTTAAATATCTTAATTTTATCCACAGAAAGCTTAAAAAAATTTCATATTTGTATATACTTGGATAAAGTATAAAGAGAAAAATGTTAATAAAACATTTGTATTTGGCCGTAGGTATTCGCTTTTAAATCACTTACGTTTTCATATAGATGACACTTGCTGATAATTTTATCTATTATAAATGCTTATTCGATACGACACGCCTGTTTGTCCAAATACGTTTGTAATTACAAAACTTTATGAAAGATGTCAATGTATTTGTTGAAAATTCAAAAGTCCAATGCAGCTCTCGATTGATATTTCCGTTTATTTTTCCCAGTCCTATTAGTTTCATCATTTATTATTATTATTATATTTAAAATGTTTATTCTAAAATCAACAATATAACGAATAGCCGAAAGAGAGCCACATAAAGTGGTCGATCGGTAGAGCGTGTGCCGCGTAAAAAAAAAAATTTAAAACGTAAAAAAGTGCGTCCGACCTCTTGGGTGAAACACACCATGGAATAACGAGCAATTACACGCGCTGTGTATTGCACTCGCCATCAACAAGAACTATTGGAACAATGTGAAGCGGCATTCAAATTTTGGCCTTATGGTTTATCTATATTCGCCTCCTATAGCCAGCGTATCGCCTGGGTTAAATTTTATTCATGTCCGGATATATACCATAACTGCCCACCTATGGTACATGGGTGTATTTTGCTATGTGCACTGCGGTGTTTTATATCGTATGCGAAAGCTCGAGAGGGAAGGAGAGAGTGATGAGAGAGGAAGGATGCGAGCGTAACAGAGACAGAGCGAGACGTAGGAAGGCTCGCGCCTTGTTTATGCTGTTTAACATCGTTCGTCGATGATAATTTATTATTATGCCCAACCTCGTAGCGAGAACGCTATTGTGCGTAATCTGCGTCACGTTTTACAATTTGGCCGGTTGTGCTCATACTCTGGACTACGTCAATGCATGTGTTTCCCTCTCGCTCGTGCGGGCACACGCGTGCAAGCACATATATAGTCCGTTTTTGTCTGATGCAGTCAAGCTATGGAGTCTAGTTGAGCGCGCTCAACATGGCGCCGATATATACGTGCGAAGCCTTTAATTACGCTTTTATCTGATGCATGGCGTAATAATGTTTTAAGACCGCAGAATCGCTATACGCGATCTCCCAGTGTGCTTTTAAACAAGTGTCTCTCTCTCTCTCTCTCTCTCTCTCTCTCTCTTCTCTCACTTTAACCAATGCTATTTCTCCCTCCCTTTCGCTCTACTCCTCTCAGTCACAATACTTTAGCTCTCCTCCTCCCCCCCCCCCCCCCCCCCCCCCCCCCCCCCCCCCGCCGCCACCACCGCCACATCCCACACACATACGCTATTGCGTTTAACCTATCTATTTCTCCGTGAATAGGTCAGAATATATAAGGGTGAAGGGGAGAAAGATTTTATCGTCCGCACGTTTCTAAGCTTCTTTTTTCGTAAGGGCAATCCTAACTTGATTTATGGCCAATTACTTGCAATTAAATTTGTGAATATAACGAAAAGCGAGTGATTTACAATAAGTTTCATTAACTTTTGCTCACTTGCAAGAGCTTAAGTTAGAGTTTTATAATAATGTTATTTGTAAAATAATGAGACAATGTGTAAATGTCACGGTTTTTGCGTTAGACTATATTTGCTTAATGCCTTAAGTGTCTCGAATAATTTATTTTCATTTGTGCCATATGAAAAAAAAAAATTCACCTAATTTAATTCCATTGTAAAAGTAATACTTTCATTAGTGTGCGTGTAAGTGTATTTGGAATTTAAGAAAATTATGTGATCATTACAAATATTTTCATTGCTTTTGTTATAAAAAATATTTATAAATACTTGTCTTTTAAAAGTTTTATTATATAAATACAGTATATTATTTACAATTCTCTTGCTTCTCAATTATATGTTAATTGTATAATAATTACATATATTATAAATTAACATTATACATATATATTTTTATTTTCTGTGAAAAAACTTCAAAGATAATTTGAAAATTACTAATACCCCCAATCGATATTCTAATAATAATATTATTGCTATTTAGTATAAAACGATTAGGTAGTTAAAACAATGATTGGACTAATTTATCAATTTAAAGACGCACATAAGAATACAATATATCGTAATTTAATGCATTTATCGTTGTATTTATATTATTGTATCTCAAGAAATTTTGTCTGTACATTATTCGCTGTAGATTTTTTTCTCTTATTTTTGTCTAATTAATCGATAGTGATGCCGGAATGGTAAATCGAATTTGCTTAAACTCATTAAGAAAGGTGACCAATAGTTTGCCCGAATAGTTTCTACATGGATGCAAAGTTATTTTGAACAAGCATTATGAGCCGCAATGTTTGTCGCAGCATCCATTAAAGTAATGCCGTCGTTATTATAATTACACAAAATTAAATTTTTTTTCTTAATTCAATGCCTAACTGCACACTGTTACTACTGTCTGTTGACTATTAATAAGAGTAATTATTTTCTTACGCAACATCATTTACTTATTACAATGAGAGCAAGAAATTTATATGACTTTCAGTGTATATAGTTTCATCTATTTATTCCTTTCTTTTTATTCTTTATTTTTTGTTTGTTTATTTTTTGTTTAATGACGTTCGTATCAACCACGATACCACGTGACCTTATTAATAGGTGCCCGGTAATTTCTCCGTAAATTAATTATTTACTTCTTTGCTTTCGTTCCTCATTCATTTCCCATCGCATACTATTCGAAACTTAAAAATAAGTAGCTCATTTGTCGATCCGAACCGCGCCATTTTTATAAACACATAATAAGGAGCAAAAACAAGCTAAGAAACGACTCCCAACTGGACGTATAAGCATGGGCGCACGCACACACGAGCGCACACGCGCGCACACAAGCAGAGACATCCGTCCGAAGAAACGACTCGTTACGTGAACCCGAGATACCCGACGACGATCTTGGCTCGTGCTCTCGATTTCGAGTTCTTCGCTCTCTTCGTCTCGCCACGCTCCTCTCAACAACCCCCACCACGTGCGCACGTCCTTCATTTCTCGACTGCCTGTCTTCTTTCCTCACTCCCTCACTATCGTGCGTTCTCTCTCTTTCTCTCCCTCTCCCTCTCTCTCTCTCTCTCTCTCTCCTTCCGCTTTTTCTTCTTCTATTTTTCACGTCCGCTGGTGCTTTTGTTTGACACGTATATATGTTTCGTTCGCAGGATGACGTCTCGCAGCTCGACTTCTTTTTCTTCTTCTATTTTTCACGTCCGCTGGTGCTTTTGTTTGACACGTATATATGTTTCGTTCGCAGGATGACGTCTCGCAGCTCGACTTGGTTGCCTTCGTTGCTGGAAAATCGTCGCTTCTCGTCCTTATTATCCACCCCTCGTGTTTTTCTGGCAGGCTCCTGTATAACCAGAGTCGATGAGAAGACAAGCAGCTCGTGCCTATTACATGGACGGAAATTTGACAAAGTTGCCGCTACTGTCGCTCTCGCGTTCAAATGTCCATCAAACCTCTCGATATTTATCTCTTCTCTAATAGTTCTCGCCTACTCTTTTGGACGTTCGGCTAATTTGCCTCTTAAACACGGCAAGCTATCAATTATCTTAAAAAATACTATTCCATAATACCGTGTCTAATGAAGAATATTTAATGATTGATTCTCTCGCTTGCCTCTCGAATTAAATGGAGGAAAAGTGATGGAGAAAGGACATCGAATGCACACGTTTTACGATTGCATGACATATTATGCTGTCATGTGCGTCTTTTATATGAAGAATCGACCCCCTTCAACCATACAGACCCCTTGAACTCGGCAACGGATTCTCTTATTCATCCCCATCAACTATTTCCGTACGTACGATTCGACGAAGGCAGATTTTTTCTTATGTCTCGGTTCCCTATTTTGCCTCTGTCGGGGATATTTGATTGTGCTATCCTTTTGTGTAGTATTCGTTCAAATTGTCGCAAATGTTATGTAAGTGACAGAAGAAATATTACTATTTCAGTCGTCGACCAATGCTATTCGTCGCTCAAACGCTACAATTTCGCTACTCAGTTGATTTCATTTTCCTTCTAGCGGCGCACATTTTTAAGCATGTATGTTGGCATCAAGATGCTCCGCATGAAAAAAACAAAACAATTATTATCGGCATTCGATCTTTTCGAAACGATCAATTCCAACTTCCACAATGGATTTTGGCAATATTAGCAATATTTCATTTTCAACGACATTGCCCATTAAGCGTGCTCAATTGTCTAAAATATGTCAAATTTCATTATTATAAAAGACAAGGTTCAATAATTTTAAACGAACAGTAACATTTCTTATCGCAATTGTGCGTTTGTGCAATTTCGTTCACTTTTGAACAAAATTACAGATAAACATTGCTTTCAAGAGATTGAAATAATTTTTATCCATGTCCAATGTGCGTAAACATCTATTGTATTTTAAAAATTGACGAAAAGAAATAAATATGCACTATTGATGTATAAACAACGACTTGGTCTCTAATTATTGCTACATCATAATCTTTGCATTTTAAAAAAATATCAACATTTAGATGAAATAATTATATTTGTACTAGTGGTTTTGCAGCTGCTCTATCAGTATTAAATATAATAATATCGCATGATAATACAATGTCGCAGCTTCTTTAACGACGATTTTAACTTAAATGAAATTATCCCCATCCAATGGTTTCCAAGCTAAGCAATATAATTTCAAGCAAAAATCTATAGTTACGTTCTATAGTCCTATCTCTAGTTACGTGACAACATGCACATTATAAAAGCACTTTAAGAATTAAAGCAATTCGCGCTTTCGCAAAAGTTTCGGATATCCCCTATAAACAAATAAAGTAGAAAATAGTTACTGATCTTTGCCTACCGGATCATGGTATTATCCGCAAAAACATGTTGTTTAGAGCACTTAAAGAAAAGAGATCGACGATCCTTTATTTCAATTTACTTCATCTGCGCAGCATCCAGTATAATATGAACAGTAAATGCGACGCTAAAAGGAATTATACTATCGCAAAAATCTCATTGAGAGAAAACAGAATGGTGGATTACATCTCCTAGTCCTCTTTATATCGTTTTAATGCGCACGACTCGTCGTGAGAAAGAGAGAGAGAGAGAGAGAGAGAGAGAGAGAGAGAGAGAGAGACGGTGGGAGAAAAAAAGGCAGAGCGCGATATCCGTCTACTCCTCCAAGCGCCGTAATCGCAATAACTACCTTTTTTTTTTCTAGGGCTGCTTCGCAGTTACGCTCGGTCCACTCGGCGTAAACAGTGACATAAATTTCCGTATGGCCGCGGCCTGGCCTCGCCTCTCTCGCAACTTACGCTTCTTTAACGTCACGCCTCCCTGAGCATCATCAGACCACTGTCAACGGTTACGGCTCTCTCTCTCTCTCTCTCTCTCTCTCTCTCTCTCTCTCTCCCACGCTTACTTTTTTTCTCATGCCGCGTGCATTCTCGTTCTATCCATGGCGGACTCACTACGTCGTACGTCGGTGTCGCCGCTACCTTACCGAAAGCAAATAAACGGATTTCCCACCTACTACGGTTCCTGGTCGATACGACGACGATGGCGACGCGGCAACGACGTAGGCAACGACTTTATTTGTTTTCGTCGGCACCTTTCTCTTTTTGCTGCTATTCGAGGAAAGCGTAAACATACGGCATCGTGCCTTATTATGGCCGCGTAATTTTTATTTTAAAATTGAAGTCGAAATTTATATTACAATGGGGATAAAATTTCTTATAACGATGCTCAAGCTTCTTTCATAATCCCCCGATATTTTTTTCAATTCATTTTAAATAATTGCTAATTCGATAGGCTCGAAGTTTATTTTCATTCGTAACGAGCTTCCCCTGCATACAATACAATTCATTGTATTTGCAATGTAATCATTATCCTTCGATAGTTACATATTATATTCAATAATACTAATTATATTTAAATTTACCTGTACTTCAAGATTAAAATGTTACAATAATTGCTTAATTGAAATGAAATGACTTGTGTGCTTATAAATTTTATTACGACGTAATGTCACTTTTCAATTAAAGCCCACAACAATTATAGTAATTGTGTAAAAGGCCACCCGGCGAAAGTCACTCGTTTGCCGTCACTCTTAAATTCGAGTGAATGAGAGATATTAAGAGGAGTAAGTCTGCGCGCTTCATTTTAAGGATTCATTTTTGAAAAAAGAAAATATTCCTCCGCTGTTCTATAGAATTCCATAACTTTATACCGTAAAAATATTAATAGGTGCATTTATTAATGGTATGTATAGCCGGTGACAAGGAAAACATTCGCTTAACCAAAAACAAAACAAATCCCGTTGACTTTACGGGTAATCAATGTTTGACGGGGTTTCACGCATCATCGAATAGGCTAGAAACAGGTATAAAAAGCTATTACATGGGTCTATGTATTATGTGCATGCCAGTTGGAGTAGGCATACCTCTATATATAGGCATACTAAAAGTCAGAGAGAGAGAGAGAGAGAGAGAGAGAGAGAGAGAGAGATACGTTGAGAGTCTGTTTTTGGAGTTTTTGGAGTGGTTAATAGCTTTGGGTGCGTTGGGACTGCGTAATATTAATGTACTAGTACGTGTATAATATAAAGCGAAATTGAGAGAAAGAGATTGAGAAAAAGAG
>NW_011948413.1:8328683-8378019 GCF_000503995.2 Ceratosolen solmsi marchali
AGGAATGGGAGAATGAGAAAAATAGTGGGTGAGCAGAGCGAGAAGGAAGAACGAGGGGAATCGAGTATCAGATTTCATTCCGCCGGGAATGCCGCGTTCTCTTCCCGCACACAGTCTGTAAAATATCGTCAAATCTTTGTCGCAGGCACACGCATGCACGCACGCACGCACGGCGCTGGTCACGTACGCTACATAATACGTGTTCGACGGTTACAACAGTGCGCGGGCCATCGCCGTCCTCAGCCCCGACTCAGCATCCAATTTTAATTCGGCAGACTGCGCCAGTAGCAGCAGCAGTAATAATAGTGGTAGAAACTGTAACAGCAACTGTAACAGCAACAGTAACAGCAGGAACAGCAGCAGCAGCAGCAGCAGCAGCAGCAGCAGCAGCAGCAGCAGGAACAGCAGCAGTAACAGCAGCAGTAACAGCTTGCACGTATTTCTAAATTTAAGCCCCTTGAATGGCAAAAAATTGAAATTTTCGGGACACGTGTGTTGGTCCGTGCCTCTGACAATAAGAAGTCATTTAACGGTATTAAACACGTCACGATCGGTGAAGTAGACGAAGCATTTAAATGTATGCATCTTGGAGGCTAAAATTCTCCACATATTAATTATTATATAGATTAGCTTATTAAATTAATGCTCATGTACGACAATCAAATGTCATCGTATGGAATATTACGAGGATTTATCTGCACGTTTTACTCGTCGCCTATTTATGCTCTGCCAAATAAAACGAAGCCTTTGTTGAATTTATCATCGCCTCCATGTATAATACTTTTATGAATATTAATTATCGAGAATCATCGAAATAAAGTGGCGATTCCGACGTCAATACGCAACTTATAATTTTCTAGTTGAAATTCAAACGATAACCGATTTGAATAATTATTTCTTACTTCTTATCGACGGCCCGTCAACCAATTATCGGTTAACGTAAATATTGGTAGTGGTTAATGAGTTAATAATCGGTAATAGTTGTTATACAAGAAATGATTTAAAGTTAATGATAAAAATAAGCTTTATTTTATATAAGTTTATTTTATATAAATGTAAGCCCCTGTAATTTTTATCATTTCAATGATTCGAATTACCAATGTAATATAAACCAATATATCGATGGTTATAATTTGAGGCCCATTTAATTTAAATATTTATAATAATTTGTTTTTTATTTAATGGATTAACTTCGAAACACTGACTTAGCGATTGAAACATTTGCCGATCGGTCAATTAATTTATCCACCTACTTAGACTATCGGCATTACTATAAAATTTATAAAATCGTTGACAATCTGCTGTTGTATAATTGGATATAAATGTCTCCAAGCAATTTGATTGCCACGGAAGAGTTACAGTTTTATCGGATCATTTTTCTTTTTATACAGACTGAATAAATAATATCCTCAAGTATAGTCTGCAGTGGTGACTTGTCAGAAAAGAAAATTGTGATTTTAAGTACATGTACTTTATTTCCCAGTATTTATTTTCAAGGACAATTAAAAAGTTAAATCCGAGTGGTAAGTGTGTATTGGGAAATTTTTTGTTTTTTTTTTTTCATCTGCATTAGCAGTTTCAGAAAATGATTGACTGCATACTTAACTATTATAAGTGTTTAAGAATTATTTTAACAATATATGTTAAAGGTTTAAAAATATAAGAATGTGCGTTAATAATTAATAGAAGTGCAGTAATTTTCTAATTATTAGGAATAATCAATAATATCATTGCTAATGTTTACTTTATGATGATATAGCAATTATTTATATGTAATAATTATTTATATGAAATTTTTACACATATTATATTCAATGGCATATAAGTATAAATATCAATAGCAATGAGTACGTTATATGGAATATTCAATTAATCGTACGTTTTTTAATATTTGTTGAATAAAAATTTGTTAATTTTTGAAATCAACCGATAAACATTATAATTTAATACTAAGTCAATAATTATACGTGATTTGTAAAATAAATTTTAGGCCGATATATGTAAACATGCATTAAGATAAAAAAAATTATTCAAAAAAAAAAAAAAAAAACGTTATATTAAAAAAAAAAAAAAAAAAAAAAAAAATGCCAACTAGTCGATAGTACGAGTTTCGTTTGTGTGAGTGATGATGAAAACATTAACGAGAGCAGCATTAACGACTTTAATCTAATTATTTATATATAATGAACACCATAAAAGAAGCCTTTGGAGCATTATGCATCAGTGTTGAATAAATTTTCCCTCGTATAATTGAAATGATAATTCACCAAAAATACACGTGGAATATTGTCGAGGGAAAGAAATACAATATATTGGAAGGATGTGATAATTTATCGTGTCCTAGCTTATGCGCTATTTTCGTATCGTATTAATCAAGACCGATCAATAGAGTATTTAGTTGGCGACAATGCAAATTGATTCCCATGATTAGCGTTAATCAAATATGAGTGTTTTTCCATTCGAGTATCAACGATAGTAAGCGTAAGAGCGACGGCGACGGCGACGGCGACGGTGGTGGCGGCGGCATCAGTGATGGGGCGCAAGATAAGGATTGACTTTATGATTTGGCACACGTCGGCAAGGATTATGGGGACGCTCCGTCTATTTGGTATAGGAAATGGTCGATAACGGATTAAGCCCTAAAGCCAAAATTCATCTCGATTCGAGGATATGGCAGAGTTCTCATGACGCGACGGCGTCTCTCTCTCTCTCTCTCTCTCTCTCTCTCTACTGTTATCTTCGACGTGCACCGAGTGCCAAATACGCAACCCATGGACTCGATCGACTTTCCGAGTACTCCGCGGCTCCTCATTAATTCTTCCTACGAAGAAACTTATAATTGATCAAATCCTAATCTTTGAAATGTCAGAAATCTAGAGAAAGTTCGCCGCGTTTGGTTACGGCCTGCTCGCGTCGGCTCGTGGTAATGGATTAGCGTGAGGTTACAATGGCGAATTACTAATTTAATTTCAACAAAAGGCATTGCCGTTGCGTGCCATCGCGAGTGCACGAATATTACATATTTATATATAAAATTGGACTCTGCGCCCAAAACTATTCTATTTATCATAAATTGAATTATTCGAGAAGTTTTCGTCGGCGGACATTTAATTATTACGTGCAAGATGAAATTACATTCGTTCGCGCGCACAAATACAGACTCGCGCTGATGTGTGCGGGGGGGGGGGGGGGGGGGGGAGTAGCAGAATGTATCGCATTCTAATAACATAAAGTGACGTCTGAAAGCTTTTCGAAGAATTTTTCATGCTCTGTGTTTTAGAAAATTGATTCGATTCATTCGCTTCACGATGCACAAAGTACGTACATTTTTCGAACATATTCGTCATACGCAAAATAATATGTATTTATTGGCGTTTTTCGACCGCTTTCTCAGAACTTTTTCCGAAACTTATCAAGTGTAACTAGAAAGACGATGGATGCTGAAACAATGCACAGTGTAGTGATAATCGGTCTCTATCGTCAATTTTACATAATCCAACATAAAAACATATTTTTCTAATGATATTTATCATTAATGATTTTCCAGATTGCTGGTAATTATTCGACAAAACGATATATTTTACAATGATATAATAAAGGTTTTCAATTTTCCACGCCCGCTCCTCCCTCTGACGCTTCCTTTTCGTTTAATACAATTATCTTGGAAATGTATAACTGTAATTTGCGTTCGATTAATTATCTCGAGGCTCGGTACCGAAAGTCTAAGCTTTATGCAAAGGTTCATGAAATTGTGGAGAAACAGCGAGCTTCGTAAGGATGAATTTATGACATGTTCAACGTTGCCGGAAAAACATCGACTTATAAATAAATAAACCGGCTGGTGTGGGTCGTGAAGCCTCTGCAGCACAAAAAAAGCACAAAGTACATATCAAGAAATAAAGCGTAAATAATCCAGAAACTACTTAAGGACGATAATAATGGATCGGACTAGTAGCCAGAGATGTATTTGTCAGAGCGAGTTCTCGTTACCGATAAAATCGCCTCTATCGAGAAGGAATTCGAGTATGTTCTCAACGATCATAAAAGCGGCGTGAATGTAAGGAGGAATTTGATGTATGGGTGGGGCAGGGGGGGTGGGTGGGTGGGTTGGGCATTACTTCCTATTTGACGAGCCGCTTATCAATCATATTTTCGGCCGCGATCGAATCTCCATTTCTAACGCACTTCTCGCATCCATCAAATAAAATCAGCGAAAATCTCCGTTCATTAATTCTCCTTGGCGCCCTAAAAATGCTCCTCCTATAATTAATAAAGCGAGCCAAGCCCGGGCGAGACGAGGACGAGGAGGCCGCTAAGTGGAGCGCGTTGGACGAGGGAGAGCCGTCGCAACCGCGCTTAAGGTGAGCCCCATAACGGCCTTATAAATCCCCTCATCGGGCAATTTTCGCGCCGCCGACGTACCCAGGCGCTCGGCTTCTCTCCCCCATGCCCGCTGACGCCGCCGCACCCGCTTCACGAGGTCCACTTAGCGCCAAGCGCCGCGCGTCTAATCCTAAACGCTCGGTGCGCTCGACCGTCCCTTCCCTTCCTGCTCAATACGCAACGATTATGGGACCAGTCATTAGCTGTCGCGATAAATCATCGAGATCTCCCGCGATTCTCCAGCGCACGGACAGCCAGCCACCTCCGTGGATGCGCCACGGCACGAGAGTCGCCAGGGGCGGATGGACGGGCGAACGGACGGGCGAACGGACGGGCGAACGGACGGGTGAACGGGCGAATGGGCGAACGGGCGAACGGGCGGACGGTCGGCGGTCGGCGGTCGCTGAAGGCGACGGGGGATCGCGGGGACGGGGGAAGGTACGCACGGCTCGGGGTACGAGTACGACGCAGGCGTTTGGCGATGAAGCGTTGCGCGGCGCCGGGGACGGCCGAGCGCGAGCGGAGGCAGCCGAGGCCGACGTCGGCTGGTGCGCGCCGCTGCTCAATGGCTTCAGTGCCGAGTCGCCGCGGCTCTGGACTCGATCGTGCGTGCGCGGGAGCGTGAATTCTTACCGCCAGCCTGTCGTCCGTCTCTGTCCGCCTGTCGGCCTGACTGCCACGGTGTTCCGTCCATCCTCCCTTTTCTCCCAGCTACCCTTACGGACTTTCTGCGACCTGGAGCCGAGAACACGGAGGCCGCCTCGTCGCGCGTCCTGACCGATGCATTTGGCCAGCTGAGGAGCTGTGGTACGCGCACGTGCGCGCACAGTTTTCACCCTTTGGTCACACACTTTGGTCCCGGGCACGCGTTCACCAGGTTACCGTTCCGCGTAGCTCTCGGGCCCACATCCACGGCCCGGCCACGTAACATTAACCGACCGATGACGACGAACCTGCGTGGGACGAGAGGGGAGGGAAAGGATAGACGGGGCACGATGAACGAGCGGGGCCAGTGAGCGAGGCGCTGAAGGGGGAGCGTCAGCTGTCGATCGGCGGATTGGTTCGCCGGTGTCGAAGGTCGTCGTGAGAGGGACGCGGGGGTGCGCTGTTTACGCGCCGACCGAGACTCGACGAGTGTTCGTAAGGAGCTTGTACGAGTGTGGGTGGGAGAGCCGACGAGTGTGGGTGACCGAGGTAGCGACGCAATGCGTTGACGGGTAACGAGTTGTAAGGGATGATGTATGTGAGATGAGCAGTCGTTTCCGGCTCTGATGTAAGCCGATGTTCCGTGAGGACGAGGAGCAGCGTATCGGTATAGGGACGACTGGGACGAGAGTCGAAACGTCGTACGGCCGAAGGATGTGCAACGTCACGCCGTGGCGGCTTTAGGCATGACCCTGGAGTTATCCCTGGATTATGCGGACGAGGAGACCGAGGTCTGATACCTTGGAATAAATAAAGGGTGTGTGCACGCGTGTGTGTCTGTGAGGGTCCATTGTTAGGGTTAGGTTTGCCACCTACGATGGGGGCGTAGGTGACTTGGGTGGTGCGGGTGACTTGTCGTGTATGCCCATCGTTCGGGGTGGCCTGTGTGTCGCGCGAGGTCGTTGCTAAAGGGATGCAAAAATGCGAATTCTGCGCTTGTGTTGGTGCAGTGTCATACAGAGGATGGCGTTGCCGTCGCCGATGCTGCTTTTGCCGCTGCTCGTGATGCTGGGGTACGATGCGGTTGCTTACTCGCCCACCGAGATGTCCGATCTGGATAAGCCCAGTGAGTTATTTACTCTTTTTTTCTCATTGTTTTTCTCTGTCACGGCATATTTTGTTTTTCCTCTGTCTTTTATTGCCCATTTTCGTGTTACTCGTGGAAATGTGATCTTAGCGCGCGAGTCCCCGTCTCTAGTGGCGGGTGATCATGGGCACCGAGAGATCCAAACCAAATGGGCCATTGACGAATGGAAATTGAGGAACCGAAATTGTGGCCGGCCGATGCATATCGAGACTTCCTTCGGTAATTCCTGGAAGCTGGGCGTGCGAGCTCCTCCTCGGTGATCTATCAGTATGATTGAGCGACGAGCGACGATCAACGACTATTCTTTTCTCTTGTAAACTTAGGCTCGATTATCCGTTGTTGTGACAGACGTCGATGTTAAGTCTTATTCACAATTGATACATAGCTTCCTGACTCGTAAATCAGTCAGTGTCTTAATTATCGAGGTTCAAGGTGTATGTGAGTTTGCGTTTTTAATTTGTCGACGAGCACGGGGCAACATAATTTTCAACGGTGCCTCGTGAAAAGCCAATTAGTTGCATAAGATTCCAAATAAATTGCTAATATTTTTCCTCTGCTTTCTTTTGGTTATTTTTGTTTTTGTTTTTGTTCCTGGTTTTGTTTTTTGTTTTTTTTTTTGTTTTTGTTTTTGTTTTGTTTTTCTTTTTGTTTTTACGTGTAATTTTAGACGAATGATTTGTGATACTTTAGAGGTGAGAGAGAACTTTTGCCTTTTAATCTACATCTATCGGCGTCGTATGATAAAAATTTCTTCATATTCAAATATACAATATTTATCAGATGCATATATTTAAATCACATAAAACTTTCCAAGCACAAAATGTTATTAAAGGGCCAATTATTTTAACAAAAATTCAACCTATAAATATGCAATTCTGATTTGTTTTCTTGTTTTTTTTTTTTTTTATTACTCGAAATTTTAACACTTTTTTTCTATATTATACTTTCAAATTGTATATTTATCGAGCACGTATGCTTCGTAGTTTGTTCAAGTAAGTATTTATGAATTTTCTACTTTAAATACTTCTTTTATCTATCCGCTTGGAATTTTTACTCTTCGATGTATTTGTATTTGTATATGTATATATATATATATAGAAAACATTTTTGGAAAACAATAAAACAAAAAAAAAAAAAAATTAAAAGAAACAAAGGTATAAATCATCGTTATACTATATAACGATTTTTGTAGAATCGTAAAAAAATGTAACGTTCATAGAGTAACATGAAATCAAAAGTTTTTATAGAAAATAAAAAATCGAATTTATATTACTAGTGAGTCGAAATCTGAATGTTATTGCAATTTGAACTAATAAAATATTTCCATCCTCCTATAAATTGCTTTACGCTGAACTTTTATTAAAACTTATTTATCTACATTAATTTTATGGATATATTGAAAGTGTTATAAAAATTCATATCGTAGGTACGTCTAATCGATAAAATAAACAAAAGGACAAAAAAAAAAAAAAAAAAAAAAAAAAAAAAAAAAAAAATAAGAATAAAGAATAGAGAAAAGCGAAACAACTAAACTTACTAAGTGGATGAATGAATGATAATAAAATATATTTTTGATATAAAGATATGCATAAAATAGTACTTAATGCTAATTATAGTTTTTTCTATTTATTTTTCTTCTTCTTTTTTTTTTTTTTTTGGTAATCTTTTTGATCTTTTTTCTTTTTTATTCTATGAACAAAGATTTTGGCAAAGTAGTTGAAATTATCGCGAGATACCCAATGCGTTCACAAAATTTTTTATGCGTATAAATGGTAAAAATTAAAACGGGATAGAAGATTTTGGATGGCGATTGTTCGATAAGATTAGGCGTTCGTAATGAATAATGAAACATATTCGCTTTTAGTGAACTTGAATATGCGTAGACAAGTTCTTTCTTGTCATTGAACTGCCGCTAGTGAGAAATATACATGACTTGGAAAAAAATATTTTGATTTTTATCGGCTGTTAGTTTCTACTTCACTTAGCTATACAATAAAATACATAATTTTTTAAAAACATATTTTTGTTAAAATACTACTGGACCTTTATACCCATTAAAGTTTATAAATAATAATTCATCATTTTTAATTTTTTTTTTTTTTTTTTTGTTTTTTTTTTGTTTTTTTTTTGTAAATTTTTTTACAAGAGCTTTTGTAAAATCTAAAATTTTCTTTTTCATTTCTGCATATTCTTCTTCTTCTTACAAATAAATAATGTCCATATAAAACAATTGTTTCTACATTCAATTTAGTGATTAAATATGATTAAAGTTGTGATTGCGTGAAACAATTTTAGATTAGAGTTTAAGTAAGAAAATCGACGATTCAAGTGACGTATTATCTTGAAGTAACTTTGGATGATAAAATTAATAAAATGACGAAGACGAAAATTTAAGGAAGAATGCCAATTTTTGGAGACCAATGATTGAGAATTGTTTCAATCGAGTCGATTTTTCATTTAGCTCGCTCTCTTCGTTTTAGATTTGAATTAAATTTCACTCTGACGGACAAAATGAATTAGCAATGGCATTCCTCTAAATGAATAAAAATTATTTTTCTATCTTTACCTTCCCGTGTCAAACATTTTATTATTTTTTTTTTTTTTTTTTTTTGCAGCTGCGTGAAAGTTAAAAAAAAAAGAAGTAAAATTCATTGGATATATTTTAGGTGCGAAAATTTACGGTATCGTATTGCCGTGTTACTTATCAAAATAATATTTTATCAGAAATACGTTTTCTACTATGATATTTCGAAATTCTAGATACAGAATCATTTGAAATAAAATTTATGTTCTAGCACATACATTGTCGCGGTCGCGCTGAAATATAGACATTTTTGAGAAATCTATTTGGACATCCTAATGCCATAGATTCCACGAGACCCTACAAATATTATCCCATAATAAGTGTCTTGTTTATTTTACCATTATGACAATTTATGATTTTAAGTTATTTGATGACGTGCCAATTCTACGCGAACGAGTCATTTATATCATCGGGTGAAAGGGTCCGTTCGATATTCACATGTAAGCGGCATTTGGTTTTTATTTGGCCAATGACTAATTGGCCTCCGTTGCGCGTACTTACAACTGCGGCTGTATGGGAAAAAGAAGAGAGAAAAAAAAAAAAATAGTTGCGTATAGGTGTCGGCGGAGCAGCGCTCTCGGATTGTGAACTAAGAAAAACGAATATCCTAAGGCGCTTTGGATCGATTGGATTTCAACATGAGGAAGCCCCCAATATACCTTTTCTTCCCTTCACACGGCGGCGCCCGCTGATGGACCAACCAGTTTAATTAAACTACCGGGCTCTAATCCGTGAGTGGAATTTATGGTTGCACACTGTGTCAAGGAAAAAGGCAATGATGACGCAAGGCTAAGATGAGGAGGAGTAGGAGTTGGAGGAGGAGGATAGCGAACGGCGCCGTCATCGAATAAAAAACGCGGACGCACAATATTTTTCGGGGCGATCGAGGCGAGTAGTAATATTGGTTATTCATGCGCACGTCGGTTATAAGCGATCGCTATAATTTATCATAAATGGGTATCCCATGTAAACGAATGCGTGTGTGCGCGAGCGGGTGTGTTTGATCGGTCGCGCGCGTATGTTTATGCACGCGTGGGTGTATGCGGCGGGGCGTATGTTTCTTGGATAGATTAGCGAAAAGATGAGCGGCGGCAGAGTGAACAAGATATCGGCCTTGTTTCTTGTAAAAGTCAAATTGTATGAATGGCTTACGACCATTAACAGACTCTGTAATCTCTATTGATCGCTAATGAATTCGTGCTTTGGTCAAAGAGCTTTCAGTCCCTTCGGTGTTCCTTCTTAATGTAGTATTTAATTTATCAGTAATGTGTCACGCCTGGATTTCCATTGTATACAAAAATTTCGTTTTTCATTTCGTAGACTCTCTCGTATATAATTTATAATTTATTTCAAATTAAGGTTTCAATTTTATTCGAATTGTCAAAGTAAAACCGCGCGATGAAATAATGCTGGGCGTGGGAAATTTAATGTGAATTTAAAATTTTCGACCAAACAACAAATAATGTGATATTAATCTGGTCATTCATTCCTAGTCATCGAATGTTAAACTACTTTTAAATTTACATAGATAGCGACAATATATAGAGTTGTGTGCGTATGAATATCGAGTTCTTTTGAAATCCAACAAACACTACGATCTCGCGATTGCCGATAGAATTCAGAAGATATATTATTATTCTTTTTACATGTATTATATTATTAAAATGTAATGTACATTGTCAAATTAATATTACGTAATATTATAAATTGACAATCACACATTCACGATGGATTAAACTTTTTCGTATAGACGTAAGTATCATATTATTAAGTTGCATTGTATAAGATTATATTTAAAAATTGCACAATTTAATATCAAATCAAATATCAAATAAATTTATCTGATTTCGAATCTTTAAATTATTTTTCATGCGTAACTGTTTAAGTGATTCGACTTTATGCAGAAAATGGCGCGCGAAGAGTTATTATTAAGCTTCCGGTTATCAGATTTGTGTAGATTTAAATTTGCATATGCTAAAAAGAATTAATATCGCTTTTACCGAGTGATATATGTTTGATTGATGTAATGATGCTGATGCATTCGATGGCATCCACATTAATACTTATAAATGATGCATATAATAAATATTTGAAATCATCAAGAGAATAAGAGGCAGCATTTCCAGTACATTACAATCTATTGTCGTAGCCTATGTACCAATAAGTCGGACAAATTGAATATTTCAAAGCATCGATTGTGAAGAAGTGACAATAAGTTGAGTAAACAAAATTATCCAAATAATTTCGGCAGTTATGTCCAATTAAATTAAATTCGTATACAAAAATTAAATTAATGTTTTATTCGTATGATTATGTAGCTGACTAATGTATAGAGTAATTATTTATAACATTGAAAACGACATTTTTACTTTATAATTCTTATTGAACAAAGAGTTCATCAATGAAAAATAGAAGTTATTAAATAAATATTAAATTAAATAATTATTAAATCTTTCACAAAATGATATTAGATAGTGCTTGCTAAGAACAAAGAGCTTTTCCATCTTTACTCTCACTCTAATTCATTACATTTATCCTTTAACTGTGTGAAAAAGAGAATCATGTATACGTGTATATATATATATATATATATATACGTAAAGAAACAGAGAGAGAGAGAGAGAGAGAGAGAGAGAGAGATGGGGAGGGGCAAAGAGATAGGAAAGGGCAAACAAAGTGAGCAA
This sequence comes from Ceratosolen solmsi marchali, assembly GCF_000503995.2. Classification (NCBI taxonomy): domain Eukaryota; kingdom Metazoa; phylum Arthropoda; class Insecta; order Hymenoptera; family Agaonidae; genus Ceratosolen; species Ceratosolen solmsi. The sequence goes on from NW_011948413.1 coordinate 8,340,127, forward strand.
AAAACGGATAGAGGTAAAAAAAAGAGGCAAATAGAGAAAAATCCAGAAAAAGTAAGATTAGAAGGAAGAACAGATAGGTAAGGAAGAGGAGAAAAGGACACAAGAATCGTATGGAGATTTATTTTTCGAAAATTGTCAATTTGTAATATTTTACTTTAACAGTTATGTAACAAATATTGATCTCTCTTAGTAGTACAGATTATATTTATTATATTCTTTTAATTTTCGATTCTTTCGACATGTTCATTTATCAACCATTTATATCGATTAATTTATTCATTTTAATATATAATTTACTTGAAAAAAAAAAAATTAATCTATATATATATATATATATATATATATATATATATATATATATATATATTTCAGTTGTTTTTATAACGTACGGCAGTGATTTAATAACTTCATTTGTTATTCACTGATGTCGTTAAGAACAATTATTTCTTCAACAGTCGTGTTTCGATAAAATATTACGTTCGACAAACTTTTGAGCAATTTATACAGTTTTAAAATTAATATCTGTACACGGTAATATTGAAGTTTCACTTTGTATTTGTTCAACACGAGCAGGCCCCTTAATTGGAGTGCTTGAGTTGTTCAAAGCAACTAAGAAGCATCGTTTACGACGAGTCCAAGTAAGCAATAAATTATCCTTATCATTAATAATATAACGCTTAAATTAGTAAGCATAGGTTTGAACAAAATAAATAAAAGAAGAAGAAAAAAAAAGGACTCGCTTGTAATAATATTCTTATCGAATTGTTACGTTTTATACATAGCCGATGATAATAGTAGACTGTAGTTTTTGCATGAACGAGAACTATGTTGAGGCTAGTACGGCTCGTAGCAGCTCATTTCCACAGTGAGCGAAAACGAGTTAGAGAAGGAGATGGAGCAAAGTTGGCATTCCGACCGCAGTAAAGTTAATCTTGGCCAATTAACCTTTTTTGCGCCACCCCCATGAAGTTCGCGCTAACCAGCACTTGCGTGCGCAGTGGCGCATGGGCGAAAGGAGAAAGAGACGTCCCAATGAAAGAGCATGCCTATCTCATTCGCTCTCGGGCATTGGACGTTGACAATTTCACCTTCTCGCGGGGAAGTCGATGGTAATTATCTTTTTGTCGTAGTTTACCTCCAAGCGAGAGAGTAAAGCCCCTAAAGAACCGCGGGGCAATCTCGAAATCGACCTAATGAGTGTCTCGTTTGTCATTTTGAGAAAATTTAGATGCTCCTGACCAACCGGATCGTTCTGTAAATTTTTTATTTTCTCCCGATGCCAACCAATGCCTTCGGTAGCTCTTCAGCACTCTTCCAATTTTTTCATCTTTTTTTTTTGGGTGGTAAGGTTGGTGGTGGGGGGTAGGTAGGTAGGTAGGTAGGTAGGTAGGTAGGTGGTGGGGAGGCGCTTGGACCCGAAGGCACCAGCATAACAATAACTTGAGAATATATTCTCATAACAAATTTTATTTCTTTTATACGCGGACTTTATGCAGTTCCTTAACCCATATATTAATACAGGTTATTGCAAAAGACAAAACATTGATTTATCTCACTGGTAAATGGAAAATATAATTAATGTAAATGTATAATTTTTCCATTATGACTGAAAAATATTTAAAAATTATCCTCTGTTATTTATTATCTTGTGTAAATAATTAATTCAAAATAATACAAGGACGCGATAGGTTTAATGCTTCGTATGACAATAATCGATTTTAAATGGGCAAAAAATTTGCAATAACTTTATGTTATAATTATAAATTTTTCAATTCCGGAATATTGAAACTCTAAGAACTCTAAGAACACTTAATTATTTCTAGTATAAAATTGTTAAGGGAGCAGTATGCTTTCTCATTAACAATAAGACTATATTCTTGATACGAATACTGAATCTTCAATATTAATAATAACAATAGCAATAATAATAACAACAATAATAATAATAATAAACATGAAAAAGAAAACCTAATATAAATAATTATATTTGTAAAGTAAAACTGTATTACCTTAGTTTTGTTGTGTAAAGTTGTCTATTTCAATTTACTACTTTGAGCATTTTGTATTGCATTATCGTTTTTCATTTAAGAAGTAAAGTAATGAATGGAAAAGTTTCTTCTTTGATCGTACTTATTAAATTATGACAATATTAATAGAAACTTAGTTTTTAATTATCCAGATACTTAACATACATATACACGCTCGTGTAGAATAAAATTTTTTTTCAAAGAATGTTTACAAATTTCATTTTGTAAAGTAAAAATTCCATGATAATTAAGCTGCGCACAATTTCGATTTTATTATTAAATTGCCGGTGTAGAGTCTAATTTTCAATATTAAAACTCATTTTCATTAATCCACGATATATTACAATGCCAAACAAAAATAAAAAATAACCAAAAAAAATATATATATAATTAAATTACATTATAATAACAGTAAATTGTAGTGAAAGATGCGTTAGATGTAATTATCTAAGGTAAAAAATTAAAATTTATGTATCTACAAATGCCTCTCTTATTTACTTTACATGTACTTCACACATAACTGTAAATTGTTAAAATATTCTCTAGACCGATGTGATTTGCTACGGCTTAATGCACATCCCATCCATGTTTCTCCTTTTCTTTCTCTCGATGACTCTTTTCTTCTTGTTACTCGTCGATACTTAAAGCCTGAGAAAGTGTCATAAATTCAATACAGGTAAAAAATTACGGACCTTCCTTATAACACGACAACACGACATCAGACGTGTGCGTGTGCGTGTGCGTATGGGTGAGCTACTTTTATCGCGCGCGCTTATGTAAAATTTGATAAATTTCAATGATAATTAGTGAAAGTAAAAAGAGCAAATATATACGAAGGAATTTTGTAATTTGTCAATATAATTGTCAGGATACAATCGATGCTCTATTAAAGCCAGTAATTATTCGCCAGAGGTTCATACAAAAGAAGTTTGCCGAAAATGATATAACAAGGGCGATCACGTCATTATAATGCTGTTGGCCGAGTAGGAAAATAAGCGATTTAAAAACACTTTCTCACCCCTACTACGTTAATTCGCCGGTAAATAATTATGAGGAACATTAAATTATCATATTGTCATGTTGATACAGGCCACAGTCATGTAAATTCTTACTACGGTTCCTTGTAATTGACTTTTAATAACAATATATTTTGTATGCGAGTTGAGATGTCGTGTTTTTCGTAGTTGCTTGAACATAAACACCGAAAGAGAATTGTAAAAATTCATCAGATTTCAATTAATTCACGTAATTTGCCATTCATAAATATAATTATTAACACATCAAATATGAGAAATTGTAATGGGCTGTCTGTGAATAATTTCGATGAATTATTATGTTCATATGCCTGCTCGTTCGTACTATTAACAAAATCATTGGAGGGTTTTCTTTCGAGTAGTAGTTTACCCGTTCGATTATATTATCGCTCTTTTTCTTTTCTTTTGTTCTTCTTTTTTTATTTTGTAAACACTCAAATAGAATTTTATGCTTGTCTTTTAAGAACTACCTTTTAAATAATTATTATCCTTCTCGTAAAGACTATTCATTTAGAATAATTTGAAGCGTTTAAAAGGAGGGAGGCTGCGAATTGGTCAGGATTTGCATAGCGCCAAACGCACATCGACTACACACATACCTTCCTCCGTACAAATAAATGTATCCACATATTTCCAATGTAAATAATATTTACAATTTGCCCATTAATAATGATTGTCACGTTATAGTTGTCCTCCCATTGATATAGCAACATTTGCTTCTTTAACAAAACACATTCTATTGGCCAAGTCGATGATTTTCACTGTAAACCGAAGGCCAAAGTGCGCCAATGACATAAGAACGTCATAAGAACGTCGTAATAACGTCGTAAGAACGTCTTCAAAACGTCGTAAAAACGTCATAAATATTAGCGTAAGAGGTCGATGGATTCGCTAATCTTGGCATGACAGCACACGCGTCTTTACGTACTATTTCCTTATTAGCAAGTTGGGCGAGCAAATTGTATCGAATGCCAGAGTGGCTTGATTTCAATTACGGAATAATCCTGTCCGCCTCCATCAAAAGCTCGCATTAATCGCGCGTACGACTAATCCAGCGCCATAATGACTCCGCGGAGCGTCGATGATCGCGTAATTGCCGAGCCCCGCTAGACTCAGTATTAAAAACGTTCAATTAGCCCATGCTTCGTGAAATTATCGCATGCGTGGTGGAGTTTGACGATGGTGGGGAGTTGACGGGGACGTCGGGTGGGGCGCCGAGGGGATAGAAGGGAAGCTCGACGATCGGCGGCTCGCAATAATAATTCCTCGGTGTACCGCTCCACTGTGCTCAGAAGCGAGCGGCTAATGTGGCGCTTAGCCGAGGGATTCGTGACTTTTTGAACGAGCGATGATGAATGTCACGTACGATTCCGAGCGTGACGATATTGCGTGCTACTAATTATAATGTTGTCTTGGGACATTGACGTGACAGTGTTTTTGTTGAGTTAAGATTCACGGTGCACGCGCGGCTGGAAAATAAGGAGGAATGTTGTTTTCTGTCGCTAATGTGGGAATTCAATACGCATGACCGAGGATTTTGCTTTTTTTTGCTTTTTTTTTTGTTTTTTTGTTTTTTTTTTTTTTTTTTTTTTTGTTTCATACTTCTACTTTTCTAACAAAATTTATTACGTAACTAGATTATGTTTAATGTCGTCGGCTAATACTTGATTAATTATTACGATACACGAAATCGGCTATTTCACCAAAGTTTTTTTTAATCTCAAACATATTAATTTAAAGGCGTGTGTGTTATGCCTGTAGCTTAATACTGAAAATCAATATTAATTTTTTACAATTAGTTGTATTTTTCTCGATGTACAATGTACAAGTCGATGTACAATCAGCAGAATCATGCAATATCTCATTATTTTTTATGAATAATTATATTCCATAATTGTTACATTTTGTTTGTTTGTTTGTTTGTTTATTTTTTTTTTATTTGTTTTTGCTTACACAAGTTACGGTAAATTTTCCATCTATGTATTATATATATATCTATATACGTAGATTTCTAATTACTATGTTAAATATAGTTTCTAATAAACCACTTTTCGTTTGTCATATATAAATAATTAAGAACAGTGCTTGCAGTAATTGCCTCGTAAATTGTAACGTAAATTATTAAAAAAACGATATTTAAAGACATTATAAATGTAACAGGTGGTACGAATTAATATTCATATTTAAGGGAATGAAATTAAAACAAGTTTAAATGTAAGAAAGTACAATTAGCACGGATAATTCTCAGATGCCTCCATACTTTTTGTTCGCGCGTTTGCAAATACTCCCCGCTCGAAGACTATAAGAGCAAATAGATTTTTCTTATATTTAGCCTTGAGCCTTGAGCCTTGAGAAAACTAAATTGTCTGGAAGGGCATCATTGCACGGGTGTAGCAACATAGGACTGACGATTTATCACTTCAATGACCGGTGCGCTTTTGATAAGTAACATACGACGGATATGGCAGACATAAGCTTCATCTTAGAAGAGTCGGAATGAGCCTTTGATTCAAGTAATTCTATCGCGTGCAAATCATATACTATTTGTGTACAAAAGAGAAGAGGAAACACTCGTGTTTGACTAGATCGTCGCTTTTCGTTGCTTCACTGCTCGGGCTCTTCCTTCCATTACAATCGACATTGGGATGCTGCGGCAGTTGCACAAACGGCTAGGTACTCGCCACTAATTCGTCTTGTATAAGTGAGATATATATATATATATATATATATATATATATATATATATATATATATATATTTGACTGGAGATTGAGTAAGAGGAATGGAGAAAACGACAAGCAATGAGTAGGTAGTAGGGACAGTGTCATCTCTCTTTAATTTGTATTTGCGTAACAATCGGGAGAAGTTGGGTCACTTCGTTACATGCACATAATATGACTCGAAACTGGATTTGTGTCCTTTACAAAGTTCCCTATCCATTTCCGTATTTCATCAGGATAGTAAATTATTAGGTCTTGTAACATTTAATCTATTGATTTTATTTAATTAAAAAATTTGTTCCAATTTAACATTCATATAAAAATATTTGGTTTCCCGCAGTTTCAAAATTAACGTATAATACGTTAAGATCATGCATTTATAAATAAAGAGACATACCTAAAGTTAATTAGAGCCATGAAAAAAAAAAAAAAAAAAAAAAAAAAAAATAATGCAGTGTTAATGAATAGTTAAAAGTTATAGTTTAGAAACCCTAAGAATTACATAATAAGAATATATATATATATATATATATATATATATATATATATATATCTTTTTTCTGGCATTTGAAATTATCGCAGACTTATTATTTAAAAATAAGTCTAGTGTAATTATTAGAAAAGCACTGCAAATTACAGTTATTTTCACTGAATTCTTTAATTTTAATAGAAAAATAGAAATTAAGTTTTTTTTATTGAAATTATTTATTTATCACCTTTTTCATTCGCTTAGGAGAAGTTAACAAATATGCCAAGTATTTTGATTTTAAATAATAAGTAAAACCACTCGAAAATTTATGTTTTGTAATATAACTTGTCATATAAGAAGTCTGCGTTGCTGAAGCAGTTTTTGCAAAGTTCATTTTAACTATACACATCATTCGAGTAATATACAGTATTAAAAAACGAAAAACAAAATTATAAAATTAAATTATAAAATATGGTAATACAGTATTATTATTAAATATTTCTTTTGAAATACTCTATTAGAAATACCGGTTATTTCTTTAAGTTGAATATTAAAAATTATAAAATAACCAACTGATGTAGTAAAACTTTCAATATAAATAATCTAATATATATATATATATATATATATATATATATATATATATATATATATTTAATATAATAATTCTTTTTACACTTTTGCACTGTTGTGCTCTATACTTTATATCACATGACTAGAAAGAAGAATTTGATCTACATTTGCATATATGCTATACGCAACATTATGCTGCATTAAATATTTGTTATAAAAATGGTATAAATTTTATTAGCATATCACTTATCGTAAAAATAAAAGTAAATAATAAAGTGGCACTCTTAATGTACTTATATAAAAATAAATACAATGCTCGATATAAAATACTGTAATATATATACGCATATTCAAGCACCTAATTCTTGATTATAAAACTTTTTTTTTAAACAACCAGCAGTTTTTCTATATTTCGTACTTCACGGCTAGATTAGCAATAATCTCCTTCGTAGTTAAGGATCTGCAAACAGTAATGCACTTTCATCCGAGAAAATAGCGAACTTAAATAACATTTCATCATAACTTTTTATTTGTATTTTTATTCATTTTTAATTTTAGCATTAAGGTCCGTATTATCCGTATGATTTATATTAAATAATAAAGTAGTCGTATAAATTTATAAGCAAATCAATTGTAATCGATTGATTTATATTTTGTCACATACCAGTATTATATTCGATATTAAATATCATCACTTTCAATTAATCAACTACCACGAATATTCCTAATTATTGAAAAAAAAATTGATATAATAGGATGTATAAATGACCAAGTATCGAATTTTAAAAAAGAATTATAATTATACCGAGGAAATCCAAATGTTAAAAAGAAAATATATAATTTTGATTAAATATATAATTATTAATATATATCATTTTTCTACACTTAATGATAAATAAAAGCGTACAATTTCATGTCACTACTGTTCATTGGAAAAATTATAAGTCCATTTTTCAGATAGTACATTTACAAATTTACATTCATAATCCATATAATATTTATTCATCATTAATAATTATCAGTGAACACGAATGGTATTTGTACTGTAATACACGTACTTATGCCTATAACATGCTTTTTCATTTATTCTTAGTAATCTCCTCTCCTTTCGTTCTCCCTCTCAATTTCAATATCTACCTCCACTAATAACATTTCTGAGCTTATACTTTTTATTTGAAAATATTAGTTGACATGTAACTCGCAGCTCGTGTTTTTCTTTTTCGTGTATGCAAGCTTCATACGTACGAGTGTTCCGGATTTTCTCTCTGAAGTCTCCAGCTTTGAATGAAAAACCGCATCGGATTAAATCCTCTGAGCAGCGCCAACGACTTCACTAAATAACCGGAGATAGAAGAAAAATTGACGCGACCGCTAGAAAAAAAAAGAAAAAAAAAAAAAAAAGGAGATAGCATTATGAAATAGTTGGAAAAATATTAGAGACCATTGGACATTATAAAATAGAAAAACCATTGATAAAATATAATGGATATGGATATTATAAGAATTGAAATTATAAGAGTGATATTGAAATCCAGTTAACAACACAATTAATTACAGAGTGTCTTAAATTGTTAATTATTAATTCTTAAATTCCTAATGTTAATATATTTTTAATTGTAGTTTGTTTCTTCTATTTGTTGAGTATGTATTTTAAAAAGTATAATTTAGCCTAATGTCTACAATGCTTTGCTTTCTAATGAATGTATTGCTGAAATATGAGCCTTAATTTTTGAAATATAAAGCAATATTATTTCCTCAATAAAGCAATTTTATTAGTGTAAGATAATTTTGCATAAGTGGAAAGTTGCAGAAGATGGAAATTCTTGAGTAAATGAAGTGAAGAGTTGACGGAAGCTAATAAGCGGAACCTGAACTTCTGTACGGTAGTATACTTTGAGCATTATTAGTATAAACAGCGATGCACTTTACTCGCGAAGTAAAGTAAAGCAAAGTGATGTAAGACAAGGAAAAAAGGTTTCTTTATTTAAAATGAGAAAAAAATTTTCAGCTTATCCGGACCAAGGAACTTTATTTTTTATTTTCAAAAATAATATTTAATACGTAGTACGAGACAACGGACAATGGAAAATTAACGTTTGTAATTCCAGAAATAAGTGATGTAAACAATGGTAGATAACGCTTAATAAATATATTTCTAATTAATTGACACATTATTAATAATCTTTCTTTTGTTCATTATGTTTCTATTATAACGTTTCGTAAACATGCTGATGAAACATATATTTGAATACATAAAATATGCAGTCCTTAAAAAATAACAATAATAAAGATGTTTTATTTAATTATACACTGATATTAAATTAATATTAAGCTTATTGCTAATAATGAAAAAATAATGGTTATTTCATTATTATTATTTTCTCTGATTATTTAGGATATATGATAAGATATTAAAAATTACAGCTTCTATGTTTTTAATTTGTCCGATAATAATAATTTTTAGTAAGTAAATTAAGTAAAAGAATATTACTGTAATTTATTTAATTTTTATTTGCATATTTTAATATTTCAGTATAGAAATATAAAATTGTAATTGAATAAAAACTCGGCTGTAAAACGTAATTAAATAATTCAATAACCTATATTTTCATTTTTATCAAGGACAAAAATATATTATAATATTTTATAACAATATTACAAATCTGATGGTATCTTTTCACCTCATATAGTTGTTAGTACTATGTTATAAATGAGTATAAACATTTATGGTTATCTTATAGTATAAAAAAAAAAAAAACAAAAACAAAAACAAAAAGCTTTGCCTAGGCTGAGTAGGTATGATATTATATGGGGGTTGTTTTTTTTTCTTTTTTTTTTTTTTTTTTTTGTTTTTTTTTTTTTTTTTTTGAAAACATCGTCGTTCTGATCCCTGTCAAAAAAATATATTATTTTTCTTAGAGCATCATATTGATATTTAGAGCATGAAATAGGATTTTATCATATAATAGCAAATATTTATTTCGTACTTCGGACTCATAACGTGACGTATGCATATTTAATATTCACACATTGTTCTAATCATATATACATTGGATAAATTTGATGTAACATTTGATTTACACGGTAGTTTCGTACACTTCAAATATAATGAGATTTTCGTAGCTCAAAGCCACGAAAAACCATATCTTGTTATAATTGTACAGGCTCAGGCTATCCAACTTCCCATCAATGCAATTCATTGGTCAGTACACATTTTATCTACAAAATAATATAAAATGGATGCATTTGTGTAAACGGGCTTTCATTAACCCCTCGACTGACACACCTTATCGTCTAACTTAACGAGTCTTTATTTCATGTTATCTACTCATTTCTGAGAACGTCGATTATCTCAGTAGTTTATGTATAGATTGAGAGAAACGTAACGAGTGCGCATAGATCTCTCAGTTGCTCGAATCTCGGTTTTTTCCACCCTCGTTTTCACCTGTTTATCACTCTGTCATCTTTACCAGGGCAGCTATACATTTATGTTGAGATGTATATATCGATGCTTGTTTATCCGTATACGTGCTAATTGGAAGTACATCAATGAAAGAGAACATCTGCCGATATGTTCGTTTAATTAATATCGTTTCAACTTTGTGAAGGTTACGGGCCTAACGGAAATGCCTAACGAATTCCAGCTTCTTGATTATCGAATGGGGGTACTCAGATACTCGCTAAATACTCTATTCTACAAAAATTTTTCAAGCTTTTAATCATATTGAGGACTTTTATATTGAAAATTAGGTCGATTTTTTTCTCTTTTATTCATAAATTAGCTCTTCGTTATTTTAATCAATATATTTATATGCTTCTATATACAAATTAATGACATTATGGTTTTCATGTAAGTGATTTGTATTATTAATTAGGGTAGATATTTAAATAATATTGATGAAGTCCATAATTGTGGAATTTTTTGCGTAGTCAGAATTAAAAATTAAAAATTAATAATTTTCTAAACATTCGAACGCATTGTTATTTGAAGGTAATAGATAATATTATTATTTACATTTGAATAAATTATCTTTTAAATTTCAAGAATCACAGAGTTCAGAATCTTGTACAAAGCATAAACAAAAATCAATAGAATTAATTTATTTAATTAATGTATTACCAGGCAATACATTATACTAAACATATAACGCTAATGGGTAATCAATGCATGATTTTATTCTAATTATTGTGCATTATGAATTATTTAATTCCACTATCCAATTTTAAATGCGAATGTATATAATATAATAGTGTGTATATATATATATATATATATACTAAGTGCGTTTATGCAAATGCCGGTTTCCTGCTAATTGCTCTACCTGAACGAGTTTTGACTGTAAGAGGACAAGCGCTGATTGAAAGAAGGATCGATCTGGGAGAATCCTCGATAGGTTTCGACGCCTAGTAGTTCGTATATTTGAAACACAAGTCCTTAAGCTCGCGACGGCATCTTCCACGTCAACTCGACGAATTTAATTTATGACGACTATATTTTGCGTCGGTCGCTTCATCTCTCTCGAAGCGAGAGAAACCCGTCGCACTTTATCGATTGCTGAGCGCAGCATTAAACATTTGTAAATTGTCTGAAACTAAAATAATTAAATATTTATTTGAAATTTTACACCATTTTGAAAACTTGAATCCCAAACAATTGTGGCGTATTAACATTATATATTCTTCATAATCAGATAAATAAAATTAAATTAGGATAGCGTAATTATATTCCAATATTGACTGGAGTGATGACAATGAAATTTTTATTTGTGTCGGCTTATTGAGTAAAGGCCGAATCATTAAAATATACACTATTCTTGTGCATTCCATCGTCTGTAATTACATTTAGCCCTTTATCTGCAGTTTAATGAAGTAAAAAAAAACTTCAATTATAATAATGCTAAATATTGTATCACGTGTAGTTATTGATGTTCAATTTATTCATTTATTAAACTTATTAATACCGACTACTAATAATTTCATAAAAGTCCAATTGGGCATCGCATTACAAAATTTAATATTCTTCGTTCCGAAAAAAGAAGTCTACCTGTATTGCGATTGCGTTATTAAGATTTCATGGAGAACTATAACATACGAGGAGTAGCCACGTGTACCGCTAACAGTCATTGTATTTAATGGAAACTTCATTCTTCCATCTCTCTTACTTTTCCATTTACGTTATCCAATGTGACTCCAAGTGTGCATAAGATGACATGCATTGCAGTGCTTGAGAACCTTGACGAATGGAACTGCGGTGACAACGAGGAGAGAAAACGCAAAATGCCGTTAAGACCGAGTAAAAGGACTTAAAAATTAAAAAAAAAAATTAAAACAAAAAGGAACGAGTATAAAGAAATAAAAAATGTGAAGATGAAGATGAGGAGGATGCTCGAGAGAACCGGTGGATGCATTTAATTCAAATATAATACGAATGAGGAACTTAAGTGAAGAATGTCACTCTCTTTTCAAAGGCTCTTTAATAATGACAAGCATTTTTTTATTTATTCTGATTTGTTATGCATGTGTTAGTCATTTGAAAAACTGTTAACATTACTTATATATAGTTTAACGATGTGACAAGTATTCTAAGACTGAAAAATCACATGCGTTCCAAATTTGACAAACCATTGAAATATTCAAGGATAAAAATGGTCACAATTTGCATATATAAATGTATAATTTCTTTAGACTATATTGTATATAATATTTTACATACTAATATCATTAATGCATATTTTATCATTATAATATAACGTTTTTATATATTACGTATTAGTATAATTTTAAACTGGTGTATTATCCTTTATAATATAAATTTGCTGCATTAACCGTGATTATTGTTTATAATGTATATATATTCTAAATCGTAATTTCTTAACTGTAATTTTAACAATATAACTGATTAAAATTTACAATTAAAATTTCTAATTTGTAACATTTATTAAATTTTTCATAAAAATTGTATTATTGAAAAAATTATGTGTTTAATCGATAGTTTTTTTTACATTGAATGTCATTATCTAATTAACTTCATAATTTTAAATATTCTTGACATTTTCAAATACGAGAAGATAGTAAATAATTATAATTTGAGGGTTTCACACTGTATTACATTTTCACAAATTGTAAAACAAAGTTATTAACATTTAATGATTACTTGCTTATGAAAATATATTAAATCTATGCCTATAAATTGTAAATGCCTAGAATGTATGAAATATTCGGAATTCTAAATAGCTTATATCAACCATTAATTACAAAAATTATTATTCAAACTTTGAATAATTTAAGGAGAAAAAAAATTAATCGTAACGGCTAAAATTATTCACAATGATATTCTTTAATTATCGTAGTTATATTAGGTAATATAAATAGAAAAGGACGAATAAAATATTCATTAATATTACATGTGAATCTGAAACTTTGTATACTTTAGTGGCAATATTGCTTCAGGCAATATTGTTTAAAAAGATGTAAACTATCAAGGAGAAATTTCTGCTATAGAAAATAATAAAGGAAAAACGACAATTTTAATTATTAATAATTTACGATATAAACTTCTATACAAGTATCTAAAGCAAATTTCCAATAATCATACAAATTTACATATGTTTTTAAAGATAATGAAAGTCTTAAGCCATAGAGTAAAATAAAAATGATAATTTTAATAGAAAAATCTCGCCAGTATTAATTAATTTAATGTATAATTTATAAAAAAAAATATATATATATATATATACATAAAGATTCCGTTCATAAATCACAATTTTTACTATTTTTAAATTATTAAAAGTAAGAAAACATCAAAGTATTTTATTTTAAGAAAAAATATTAATTATATAAATTGTAATAATAATATAATAATGTTGTACATTATTTTTTATTATTATAAATAATGTTATTTGTTAATAAATAAATAAATAAATAAATATATATATATATATATATATATATATATATATATATGTAAACTATTTAACTTTGTTATTATGATTGATGATATTGATACACCCACGCGCGCACACACACACACACACACACACACACACACACACACACACACACATAATATATTCTTTTACATTTTAGATGTATGATGTTTTTTGAGACGCTTAGGTGGGACGGAATTCCAAACTGACCACTTACATAACTATGAAAACTTCGTGCCAGGAGTTTAATTACATCCGTATTAAACAATATCCTATTATGACAGAATATCGTGGATTATGTATTATTAGATGTATTAGATTACATAAGAGAGTATTGTTTAACCTAAAATAAGAAGTATAGAGATTTTAGTTATAAATGATATCGTAACTATAATTGAAGTTATTCCAACAGTTTCGCTACTCATGATCATATAAATATTTAATTAAACTACACTCTAACTTGATATTGGATTTTCGCTAATTTTTATTATTATATTAATAAATGTATGAGAGGAAAGTAGCCTTCGGTCGGGAATATTGTAAGGAAATAAAATAATATAATGGATAGTACGATATGCTCTCTGCAAATATACTATATACTTAAGTATTAATATTAGTGATTAAACAATTAATTATTCATAAATCCCGTAGGTTTGTATGTCCGTATAATGTATGTTTTGTAACGTAATCGAGTAGTTAATATTAATATTCATAAGTTTCATCTAAGTGATGTAATACAACCGTTAAATTAGCTATTAATTTTTTGAATAACCAAATTTTCTTTCTTACTGCCGCAATTAATTATCGATACAATTGAGAAATTTAGTAGATAATTATTATTACCGTATTCATGTATTTCTGTCACAAAGCTGCATTAATATATGCAATAAATATGCCCTATACCACTTGAATTTTTGTATAAAGAATTAATCTTCTACAAATTCAATTGTCTAACAAATTTTATTCGATATCTTTCTTACTTAACGAGATAAATTTTAAAAACTTACTTTTAAAAAGCAACATTTAATATTCATTTTTATAATTGAATATTCAAGATTTTGAATATTATTTTAATTCTTTATACAAATGCTTCATCATTTTTTTATCTTTATTTAGTACGTCACTTAATTTTTTTAATGTTCCCAATGCTTTATCTCTATTCAGCAAATAATAATTGCTACAAAGGGAATAGCTTTGTAGTTGTCATTATAAATAATTGAATATTCTAATGAAACAATACATTCATTATTTAATTGGTTAATCAATCGATAATTATTAATTATTTTATCATAATACTTGTTTCTTTTTTTTTTTCTTTCTTTTTTTCTTTCTTTTTTGTTTGTTTGTCATTAAATGAGTAGAAAAAATTCGCCTCGAGCGATTCAATTATTATAATAATGGACTGATATTTATTGGCTAGTTAAACCGATACTTGCAAGCATGGATAAATACACAAAGAATAGAGATAATAATTTGAGCAATAAGACTACTTCTAAGTTATGAGTAAAATATTTTTCAAACCTTTAGGAAGGGCAAACATTTATTATAAATTCTGGAATAGCTAATTCATTCGTTAGTATATAAAATATACAATTTTCTCGCCTTTTCAAGTGCTTGAGTTTATTCACAAGTAGTTAGTATATAGTTAACAATAACTTTATTCGACTATTATATATTAATTTTTTGATTTTCAATTCATAATATAAGATTGTATTTTTTTCTTACGTTATATCTGACGTATCATTATTCTATCCAATATCAATATTCACACATCAATTTCTTGTTAGTTTATATTTCTTATTAGAATTATAGCTAATTGTTGGGAGAAGTAATAAATACGAATTTTATGAAGCGATTGTATTATTTGTCATAGATCGGTATTTAACATTGTAATTTATACAATTCACGAAAGAATGTAATTGTATCGATTTTCCGTTAAACAAAATTTTTACGATTAACAACGGTATCGTTGACATTCAATCTCTAACTCATCACAATCAATGAAATAACATCTTTTCTAATGCGATTATCGTAATTTATATTCTTCACCGTACGTTGAGCACTTCGTATTATACTGATGAACTTGCTACACGTCCACAATGTTAAATCGTACATATTTATCTCTGAACTCTTACGATTATTATTATTATTATTATTATTATTGTTTGGTGTTGTTATTGTTGTTATTGTTGTTGTTGTTGTTGTTGTTGTTGTTGTTGTTATAAAATAATGGCCATTATAGCCGTAGATTATTTTATAAATTTCCTAATCGTTTTGATTTGCGAAATGTTGATTTTTCAACTTCTTAAACTATTCATAATTATTGACTATAAAGATGCTATTTTCATTTTATTTTTTATCATTGATACATATAATATGTGAGATTATTCCTTATTCTATAAAGACTATAATTTTTTGCTTATATCAACAAACGTCTCGAATATATTTGGATTGCGTTGCCTCGTTCAGCATAAATTCTCCAATTCACTATTGAACTATTTCAAATAATACCCGTGTAGGCGGCGTATATACAGGTAAAATAAGAAAGCTTACAGGGGAAATTATATGCAGAATTGCAATAAATAAAGATAAACTGAATTAAAATAGATATTATTAACATATTTATTTATCTTATATTTTATGAGCTTATTCTAATATATGGTCAAAGCAAGGCTAATATTATGCATTTACTTTTATGAAAGGACATAATATGTCTTAAATTATATTATGAAAATGTATTCCTCTACGATACTACATAATCACACATTAATAATGACGCAGACTTATGCAAGGCAGATTTTTTGTCTTTCAGTAAATAGTAAGTTGTTTATTTACTAGAAATTGATTTTTTCATTTTCTTTTCTTTTCTTTTTAATTTTATACAAACGAATTTGTACGTAAATATATATATATATGTTGTTGCCGTATTAATGTCTTTCCGCGTCAGTCAATTTGTTGGATTTTGGATTTTGGATTCCACTTCCGCTCCTTAAATAAACGTCGCTCACCAATAAAAAGTCATTTTAGCAGAGTAACGGTAGAACCGGTCAACGATATATTTACAAAACACAGATTAAATCTACGACTATTTGGTTGAATTATTTCTTATATCCATGAAATGGGCTAAATACATTTATCCCCATGCAATTATACAAATCTTTTCTTCATACGCTTCCTTCTGCCATTCTTATAGCAAAAAGGATTTATAATTAAAGATAAATCTACTGGTTAAAGTAAACATCGACGATATTTTAAAAATATTTAATTACTGGCCCATGATCATTCACCGAAAATTAATTGATTTGCTCAGCTAAAGATCGAGAATTACATTTGTTGTGATTTTTAACAACTTTTCGGATTATTCTCTTAATAAACAATGGAATTATACTATACAATGCATAAACATATTGCAATAGTAGTAATTTTTCCAAGAATCTATGCATGTGTTAATTTACTTCGATTCGTATGAATTTGCTTATCAAAGAGGATGCATTCCTATTTGGGATTAATTTTATTTTTAAATAAAATTCTAATATCACACGTACGATGGGGATTAATTAATCCTAATGACGACTATATTTGATTATTTTCTTTTAAGTTTTTTGAATTATCATGAAATATTGTATTAGTAGCTAAATCAATAAATCATACGTTTTCGAATATTGAACCACAGTTATTACTTTTATACTTTAAAACATTTCTATTTCTCCATTTTGTCAGTGGGGAAGTTTCCAGTAAACTTTATCCATGAACTTTGCTCCTTCCAAGCGGTCACCTACACTTAAGTAGATAGTGAAGTTTCTCTTTCGAATCTAAATTCTTAAAACTACCCGTTTTCACTCGTCTATTTTATTTTGTTCTTATGTCGCTCTCATTTTTCCTCGCTTTTTAACAAAATTCATAAATTTAGCTAAAAGCTATCAGGTTCTTTTTTTTTTTTTTTGTTTTGTTTACATTAATACAAAACCATTAACTTATTACTACCGACTTGGTACCTAAGATTATTTGAAAAAATTCGTATTCCAAGGCTCCTCGAATGCACGTATGCAGACATAAATTTTTAACTAAGATCGCTCCTTCATCATACACGTACACATATGTCGCTAGCACCACATAGAGCATAAATAGAATTATTAGACCGATAAAGGAGAATTGATTAACGAAGATCCATTGTCGGATGTCCTAAGGAAATTGTAGCAAGTCGAGATGAGATGAGAGGTAGGAAATGATAAGTGCTCGTCCTACATTCCTCCTGAGAAGGGCAACTTATGGCGTTAGCGTAATGTCCCACGTTCGGTCGAAAGGGCATATCGGTTGATAGAGAGGGTCGGCGGGAGCAATAAGAACACCAGGAATTTTCCAAGAGGAAATTCGCGCGATGCCGCGCCTAGATATCTCTACTCGCTCATCGTTAGAGCATGTAACAGGGAGAGAGAGAGAGAGAGAGAGAGAGAGAGAGAGAGAGAGAGAGAGAGAGAGAGAGAGGGAGAGAGAGAGGGAGAGAGAGAGAGAGAAAGAGAGAGAGACGTTGATGTTTTCCCGTCCGAAAAGCTACGGATCTCCATAACTTCTGCCCGCAAGGCCCTTTCTCGTCCCTCTTAATCCGCGTTGCTTGAGCAAGAGCGCTCCAATCAGAGCTCCGGCTCTAGCTTCTTTCGCGGCAAAGCCACTCCACTTGAGTTCACCTTTAACATCCTCTCACTCCCCCGCCCATTTTCACTTTCTCTCACACTAGTTACTCGAGTGGACGATAGAGTTAGAGGATAGAGGATTGAAGTTTTGCTGGGGCGTGGAGTAGCCGGGGCACGTCAAAGGGCTAATGATAAATTTCATTATTTCAAGAATTTCTACATGCTATATCCTGCTAAACGTTTTCCTCGCAACTATAAACCACCTGTGTATACAATAGAGAAGAATATTGATTTTCGTCTTATATTATATTCTAATGGATTGCCGGCCGTGGCTCAACAGGCATTTCAATTTGAATATCTTGACAAATTAAAGAAAATATATTTTTAAAGACTTTAAGATTTTCATCTTTTCATTCTGTTGTACGTTAGTTACCGAATTAATAGCCATCAAACCTATTAACAAAAGACCCATTAACATTATTTATGAAATTACTATTTTTAACATACAACAATGTACGACAATATATAATAAACTGTTATTAATCTTAAAAGCACTATATTTTACATGAATATGATAGAAAAGATTATTTATTAAAGTATAAAGTTAAAAACTCACGTGACCGTACATTACATGCATAAGCAAATATTTTATGGAATTTTTTTTATGAAATGAAAGGAAAGTTTTTAAACTTAATCTTACTGATTCTCCAGTAATTATCGAATTGGAAAGAATAATTCTCTAAAATGAAACATTCTTCTCATTAATTTCAAGTATTGCCTTAGTGAATTGACGAATTAATATGAATTGATGAATAAAACAAGGGAGCACGTGTTATTATTTACCGCAAACGTATAATCAAGATAATATTAAAGTTTTTAAACATTAATGTCGAGCAAACTAATTTAAAAGATTTGCTTAACGTTAAAAAAAAAAAATAAAAAAAAAAAAAAAAAAAAAAAAAAAAAAAAAAAACAACAACTACAATCTTTTACAAACACGATCGAAATGAAAAGAACTCCAATACTTGTTTTTAATAGTCATTGTTCACCATTCCACACGACCCCGAATAACTAATAAATCGAATAGAACGATTTATTAAAGAATGATAAAGGCAATTAGCTTATTTTTAAAAACGACTTGAAAACGTTTAGTTCTTCACCGATGCCAGTCGATATGTAGGATGCCGTTCCTATTTTATAAATTGCAAATTTCTCGTCACGTTTTAACTTTAATCTTTGATATGTGCCGCATATCCGAGGCAATGTGCCTTTGCCGACAGAATAAAGTATATTAGACTTTTATTGAAATCGATTAGATTGATGTCGTTTGAAAGTTACTCCTCTGATCGCATTAGCGTAGTTTAACACAAGAATCAAATAATCCGATGGATGTAAGGAAGAAAAGTCGACGAAACTACTATTACAGATGTGTTTTCACGTAAAGAATGGTTTGTCTTAGTATACACTGGCCAACATCATTCACTAATCCCGAAAATTAGAATAGATTTGTGATTTAGCATAGATTTTAACGCATTTGGTTACAAAGTGATAGATTAGAATGGGAAAATAAATGGTTTTTAGGAAGAGTAATTTTCTATCGTAAGCTTATATTGTCGATAAATAGTTCTTGGAGTTTAATTCAATACATTTTTTCGCGTACGATTCAAGATTTATTTAAATTGTAATTGATTCGCAATCATGTATTTTCGATCTTGTGCACGTGGGTACGTAACATTCGCAGTAAAAATTTTATGAAAATTAAAAAAAAAAAATACTTTTCGTAAATACCTCCTCTCTCTCTCCCTCCATCTCTCTATGTAAAACGTAAATTAACTTTTTTTCTTTAAATTTAAAGATCAATGAACTCTTGTCATTGCCTTTAACTGATAATAAATATCATTATGTAAAATTGTCTTTTGATTATAAAATATTAAATTTCCTTCTCTATGTTTCGAAACAATTTAATAATAATTTTCTTTATAATAATTAGCACTACAGGCTAAATGCAAGTGCTAATCTTTTTCACATTGAATTAATTGACTAGAAAAATTATTGAGTAAATTTTTCAAAAAAATTATTTCAATACAAAAATATAAATTGTAAAATACAATTGCAATATAGTAGATAGATCTTCTCGAAATTGAGATGTCAGCATTTTTTTTTTCTGTAAATTAAATTCTTTTATAATGAGTACGGGTGTAAAGTAAAATGAGAAAATATTTATAAATATTATGGTGTATAATAACAACAACAACAACAACAACAACAACAACAATAATAATAATGATAAAAGTCCTAATGCTTAAAAAATTTTTTGTTTTCACTCGTTAGGCGTCAAAATGTAATAATAACAATGTTTATATATACTCTGTTAATAGAGCGATTATGTTATTAATATAATTTTCACATTTATAAATCATTGTAATGACGATATTCGCTGAAGATGGTTGTCATGCCTCTATTGACTATTTATCGATTAATGCTCTCATCCAATTAACTTTTCAAGCTTGAGTCATACTCGTTCAAAAATATGTATTCATTCATAATATTTATTTATGGAGAGATCAGTCTGACGGACATAAATTATCGAAGTAAAATTTGTCCTCTGAATTTCTTGATGCCAAGTACATATGCATGCAGTATGAAGTATTTCCTTATACTTTTAGCGAAACGTGGAAAAGCCTTTTTTTTCTTCTTCTTCTTCTTTTTCTATTATCTTTCTTTTTACTGTCGAAACGAGGAAGCTTAATATTGATTTAAACCTATATGGCCACTCTGCATAATGAAGCAAATTGAAATTTGTTTGCCGAAGTAATAAATTTTTAGTACGTTTGTTTTATTCCGCATAACTTATTTGCCTACAGAGCATATTCGATTATTCGACACCATCAAGATCTTTGGCATTTTAATAAATTCCGATCGCATTCATCACGCAAGGTTTTCACATTTGTAATCGCGTGTCGGAAGCTTCGTAGCTTACTACGTCTCTGTTTTATGTTACGAATGGCATTAAAAATTTGATAATAAATTTGGCCGGATCATTGTAATGCAGAGGCGACGTAAATGTTGCATTACCGGCTGGCTAATTAATTCAAAATCCTCTGCGTATCTTCGTCTCGAGTGGTGTTGCTCGAATGACGTTTTTGCCTTGTCGTTTCGTGGAAAATGCGCTTGGAGCGAGCGCAAGTGATTTCGAGGGGCGGAGAGTCCGCTTACGCACTTGACTCGCGCAATCAGCTCGTCACGTCGCGTCTCCGCGCCTTATGTCACCGCCGCAATATAATCTAAGGCAAAAGCATGCCGACACGACGTTAAATGAAAGTCGCGACGGAAAGTATTATAGCCAATAAAACAAGTGCCGCAATTATGCTGGTATTTCTCGTTATTGAATTCCCCCGTTCCATTAGAGCGCAAAAGAAAGAAAAAATATAGATATATATGCATTTTTAGCTTTGGCTATGCGCACTTTAACGCCGAGCGAATATATGAATTCACATTTTGCCATATAAACGTAAATACATATATTTGGACTTGCGTAAATGATCCATAAATCACGATGAATGCCCGCATAATTGCCACCGTTGCAACGACGCTACGTAACGCAACTGGCAACTGGCAATTTTCGGTAATTGCGCGATGCGTCCAATCTCACTACCTAGGAGTGAGAAGCCTTAAATGTAAACGTAACTATTTATTTCTAAACACTCTTTATATTTGCCACGACCTAGATAAACGATATTAATTAAAAACTTTTCATTTTGCATCACGATCTACGGATGCACCATCTCACTTCCTCCGTATTTTCATTCGAATTAGAGATTGTCGTTAAACGGATTTGCCATTCCTTCGAAATATTTCGCGAAATTATAGATTGAAATTCACTCTCTACTTAGATAATCTGGCCTTACGTACTCTAGCTATTATACATTGCAGAGAGAAGAAGCAAGGAAATGCTTGCACGCGTGTGTGTACCCGCGCGATTTTATGTACGTGAGATATCGAGTAATCTGAAAACGATACAAAAGTACCAACTTAAAAGTTCTTCATTCATTTTATAAAATATTCTCTCAGCTGCGTCACTGAAATAACAGATACGCTGCGATGTTATTTATAAGATACATCGACTTTTTTCTCTCCTTATCTAAGTCAAAAAACAATATTCAAGTGTGCTTTTTTTTTTTTTAACGGTACTCGTAAATTATGCAAATATGCTGTTTGACTGTTTTTCAAATAGCTTTATTATTGCTGTGAAAATCTATTTTATATTAACAATTTTAGAATGCAATTTCACATATGTGTATATAAATTAATAGTTAATTTCTACTCTTGTTTATTTATATTGATGAATTAAATTCGTGAATGTTGTTAATTATTTATAATACAGCACCAAACATTATATATATATATATATATATATATATATATATATATATATACCTATAACTTTAATACTACTTGCCATTTTAAATCCATTATTACTTTTCGAATTTGTTCATCGTGAGTATTTTGGTTTCAAAAGTATACAACGAAATTTTTAATATTGTTACTATTCGGAGGTAGCAGACATTTCAGAATATGTTTTTGTTTTAATGGATTTGAATTTAATTCATTATATTATTAGTCACGCTTAAATCAATATAAAATCATATTGAAATTGATTATGTAATTAGCATAGTTAATGCAGATAATATTTCCTTTTTTTTTTTAATAGAATATAATAATAATATTTTACACTATCATTCCTCAATGCATAATGCAGATATTTACTATATAATATTGTCTAATTCGATTATTATTGTAAATTAGTTCAAGGCAAAGTAATTATATTTCTATTCTGATAAATAAAATATTATTGGAAATCTTTATTGCAAAACATAAATAACAACAGATAATTATTTCATCTTAAAAATTAATTCAAATATCAATATGCATCTATTTTACTATTATAAATAAATATATACAAAAGGTTTGGTTATAAAACATGTTTATGCTTCCGCAAATTAATAGTTGCAATACTTTGTAGCTTTTGGTAATTTAAATAGAACGTCATCCAATTGCATATTTTACAATTGTTTATCTACTACAAACACTATATCTTACAATATGACTAAATTTTTTTTATCAATGTCATATATATATATATATATATATATATATATATATATATATATATATTGTACTTGTACGAATTCTACAAATCATCAGCTTTTGAATATTTAGAATCATAGTTTGCACAGAGCTGTTAGATGCGATTATTTGCTGAATTTCGTTGCTTCTCCCTATCAAAGAACCGCAATTAATACTAATTAATATCTGACAATTGTTTGTCTACATATAAATATATCATCCATTGTTATATTATAAACTGTTTTAATAATTTTTCATTATTAAATAATTTTCAACACGTAACGAGAGCTTATATTATTACGCATGGTTAAGATTTTTTTATTATTAAAAAATTAAGATTTCCCACTGTAATGTCATAAAAAAAATCTAATTTATTCTTTTTTGTATTAACAATGACTTAGTTCTTGATGCAAATCACGTGTTTAATCCATTTAATATCATAATAATGTCCGTGGTAACAGACGAATAATTGATTAAAATTTATCAATATGATATAGATATTATAATCAAACACGAAAAACTTATTTAAATTCCAAATGAATTTTTCATTTCTACAATTATTATTGAATGTGTAAAAAATAAATTTTAAATGTTTTTTGAGTACTGAAATATGTAGCTAAGCTACCTGGAGTATGTACGTACTATTAATCCGAATTCGTGGATATTATTCAGTGGCTAAGGGTGTTAATGTGAATTGGAAAAGTACATCACACGCACGCACGCACACGCGCGTGAATTTATATTTATGTATTATTGATATATATATATATATATATATATATATAAATTTGTACTATAAAAATAATGGAATAAAAAATGAAGGCATAAAAATAAAAATGGCCGAGAAGAATCGTTAAAAGAAACTTGCTCGAGTACATTTGTTTGTTTTTCTTTGTAAACTGAATTAATGATTTATTATTAAACAGCCTATGAGTAAAAAATAGTATCATAATGAGAAAACTGAGTTGACAAATAGGACATATAAGCTGAATAGATGGGAAATAAATAAAGGAAAAAAGGCCAATGAGAATGGAAGATAAGCTAATAAAATATGTAGATGAGAGTATCTGTCTCTTCACGTGCACTTGTGTACAAGCAAATCAATGTCAGTGGGTTGAATAAAAAATTTCTCTTAGACACGCGCTCACCCTCGCTACCCCGCACGCACGCATGCACGCGCGCACGCAGGGAAACAGCGAAGTATCGGCACGTGGTCATCGCTCTACGTAGCAACGAAATAGAAAGGATCTAAGTGACACGTGAGAGCTTGATTAGTTATAACAGAAAGGGCGAGTTTCCGTGGTAGCGCCGCCGTATGTTAGAGAAAGGTTAGCTCGTTAATGTTCATTTACCGGGTCCAATCACACGTAGTGGCAACAATTTAGGTTTCGCGCCATAATGTTTTTTCTTCTTTTACTAAATCGTAAGTCGAAATCGCCGACGGCCTCCGGAACTTTAGATGTAGCGAGACTCGTAAGAAGCGCAGAGAGCAAGAAGCGTTGAAAGCCGGGGCATCGGTTAAATCGAAGTGCAATGAAAGTGAATTCAATTCCGTTTCGCGCAAATGTTTGCACAGAGCAAGTATTTATAATGTCTCTTGTGAAAATGTTGGATGTACGTGACTGTACGCATTGCGGATACGCTTAGGTTTATTTTTGTTTGCCAATGAGATGCTCTTTTAATACGCATTCATTCGCTTGTCGATCCGATCGTGGCGCGCGTGATTTATAACGAAATGTCGAATCTACGATGCGCCGTGTATTTCTTATGAATTATTTCAATTCTATGGAAATTAGTTTGTCGAATAAATATTATCCGTTTAAAGGTGGGGCAATATCGAAGATAAATTGAGACATAATTTTTTGATAATAATAAGTACATTGAAATTAACAGATTGGTGAAACAGGTTTCTTTCTTTTATCTTTTTATGAAATTTTGTTTTGCCACTTTTAATTGTTACAAATTTACAATTATTTTTGCTTTATATTGTAGTTACTATTTTATCATAGAACATGTGCGATGTCTTATTACGGCGTCACTTGAACATTGACGAGTGCTCTCATGAAACTTTATACTTCTCTATATTACGTATTATTTTCTTTTAAAATAAAATAATGAATTAATGTAAGCGTAGCTATGCTGAAATCCTTAACTATTCAAGCTAATCCATTTCGACGTTCCCTAAAATTGAAACATTAATTAATTCATATATATTTGATTATTTAATCAAATACAATTATGACGTTGTCTTGGAAAGAGTGAATACAACTATAATTATTAAGATGTAAAATAATATTAATAATGGTAATAAAGTATGTTCTTACAGATCAATGTACAAAACTATTGCATCAATAAATCGGCATTGGCATTGAATATTTTCGAGTATTATGAAATTGATTTTAACCCGACAAGAGCAGACTACTAGAGAAATCAAATTGAAAAAAATTGAATTAAATGCAAGAGTCAATTTAATCGAGTAGAGTAGTGAGGATATTTGAATTTAAGTTACAAGGATAAACACAAATTTCCTTTATGCTATTTCGCAAAAGTTTCCGTCCACGGCATTTTCATTTCAGCCCCAAATATAAAAGACCTCACAAGACACTGGTAAACCCGATTAACATATAATCCGTACTTTCGAGTGCGCTCCTGATATTCATTGCGAAGGAATTAGAAATATTTTGCAAAGAAAGCGAGGCTCATCCGTAGCCATGATAAGATATTTCTGCGAGGCCGTAAATAATCTTGGAGGCAATATCGCTTAAAGAAGCCTTCCCGGGTTGCTTGGGCTTGTCGGGTAATAGAATCCGAGCAGTGGCAATGCTTTACGGTCTCTGATGCAAAATTTATCAAGACCCCTTGGCTCGATTCCCATTTTTACAGAGGCTAGGTGCTGCGAGGTCGTCAACGCCGATCAAATTCTCGGAAGTGCAAGGTGCGAAACGGCACACACATAGAGTTATGAGTAAGTGCGGGGTCTCATTGGTGAGCTGCTGTCACCGGGGCTACACAGAGAGTGACTTTTAAACTTAAGCTGAAATTTCATTTATGGAAAATTCTTGAAAAACCAGTCGAATATATTGCGATTGAGACGAGCCCCCGAAATTTCATTACGATAATCCTATTATTTGCTCACATTTCTCGCGCCTTTTCCTCCTTTTAATTAATTATTAATTTACGTCAAATTCACGTGAAATTTACGTCAAATTTACGTGACATTTACGTCAAATTAACTTGCTCGATGTAAAACTTATCTATATAATCTTATAAATAAGTTCAATTTTGTCTCTACGGTGCTCCGACCTAATGTACTGCAATTACATCAAATTACTAATTATGCTATTCTCATTTTACACGCACAGTGCATTATCGTCATATAGTCTTTTACTTTTTCTTCTTATTTTAAATATTGGTCAAATTATTCTTTCTGCCAACATTTTTAATCCCTAAGGGGGAGTGGAGAGAGGTAGAGAGGCCGATCATCGTAAAAATAATTCTATTTATAGAGGTTTAAGGCGAAATCTAGATTATTTACAAACCTTTTTTTACAATTTCATTCGAATCTTACCATTTCATTTACTTATGCCTATGATTTTTAAACTCTCCTCGTCGATTGCACAATAAATGCATCTCTTCGATTGTACATGAATTTAATTTAAAATACATAGTGTATAAAGTGTCAGTAGACAGCAATAATACAATTTTCATTATAAATTACCACAGTTTTAATATTGAAGCGAATGTACTCATTGTATGAAATATCAAAAAAATGTAAGTGAGTTACCGAGGGTAAATTATTTTCCAGAAGCTAACCTACTTTTTAATAATAATAATAATTCTTATTTATTTAATAATACTAATTAAATAGAGCGATTGATATTCTTGAATCACGAATCTATCATTATTATCCTATTTGATTAATAGATTATAATGTAATAATTAGCATAATAGGGATATTAAAAGAAATTGGCCACTTTATCTTCGCAGCCCAATCGAGAAATTTTACTCGATATTATCATAATGTAGTTGCTGTATACTTCGATATATCGCCCATTTTTTCCATTAGTATCTCTTTTACATCCAACAAATATTTAAATCGACGTTGTAATTCAAATATATAATCCAGTGGTTAGTCACGCTGGCACTCTTAATCCGGCAATACAATAAGCAACGCAACGAGTTCCCGCACGCGCTCTCCTATTCTTCTATCTATCATCTCTTTCTCCCTCCACTCTTCTTATATTTTCATTCTAATATTCGCCGTTGTGTCGTTCGAGGAATCTGCACGTATGGCTTACCGCATATTTTACCCGAATAAAGGGCCAATAAATTGTATTATTATGCAGACTGCCTGAGCTAAATAATAATAATATCACGTATATGCATATCGTGTAAGCCCTAGCGCCGTAATTACAACGCACCAGCTCAGCGTGTGTATATATTTTGTCGTCCTTGCTATAAAATGTCTATCAGCACTCGCGTCGCTCGATAGGGGCGCTGTTGCACAGCTCGAGATATATTCGTTTCGGAGCCACGACTTAATAGCTAATTATCCGGGCGAACCCTAGTGGAGTTCAGGTCGCGCATTACCGTGTCGGATTAGCGTGGCTCTACTCGCGGAAAGGAAGAACTAAAGAGATAAAGAGAAGAGAAGGGATAGATTGAGTGAGTGAGAGAGAGAGAGAGAGAGAGAGAGAGAGAGAGAGAGAAAATAACGGGAGGGATATCCTTGTGTTTATTCTACGCGAGCATTTAATAGTGCTTGCGATGCCAACTTATCAGAGCTTTATTAAGTACGGGAACTCTTCTACATTTTTCTA
Organism: Ceratosolen solmsi marchali; assembly: GCF_000503995.2. NCBI lineage: Eukaryota > Metazoa > Arthropoda > Insecta > Hymenoptera > Agaonidae > Ceratosolen > Ceratosolen solmsi. The sequence goes on from NW_011948413.1 coordinate 8,368,454, forward strand.
GCACAAAATAACGAACGAACTCCTACATTATGTTTATTAAGTAGATCTTGAAAATAACAATTTTGTTGTGTATTTTAGATCGAAGCATAATTGATATGAGTATCGTCGATTGTTTATTTAGCAGATAATTAAATCTTTCTGAACAGTCGAATATTATCTCCTACGTATTATTTCGATTTAATTCCTATTTAATCTCTTACGCAACGAAGATATTTCATAAAAGTAACGAGTAATTTATATTTCTTTGTTACGAATTTTATGCCAAATGCTAATGTTTAACCAAATGCCAATTTATTAATAGATAGAATTGTCATTAATAAATATACGGTGTGAGCCCTTATTGTTCATTAGGAATTAATTTCATTAATTAAATACTCTAAATAGACATGGTCTCAATGGTATATTGTTCTAAATTTATATGAGTATAAATGGATTAATCGACCATAAATCTTAAATGCTCCTTGTAGCTTCTTGACACGCACGTTTCACTTTGAGAAGTCAATTAAAAGCTTTTTACGTTAATGTAATATGGGTTCGTTAACTGATATATGTACATATTGAATTGATTAGCATTCGTTAAATATCATCATTGTTGTCTCGAAATATTAAATGTCCTTCATTATTTTATGTTCAGACATTATTCGAAATATCTATTACTTTGATCATAAAATTAGATCAATAGGCTTCCACGCTTACACCTCGTTCTCGATTATGATCTGACTGAACTCTATCCTTACATATTCATCTGGAGCGGCAAAGAGAATATAATTTTTCCCTTACAACGAATTAACGTATCGACGATTCATCTTGGTAATGCCAGGTTAACTGCAAATATTTCTCAACTTAACGCTGTGTCGGCTAATCGATCGGTTAATTATTTTCGTGCTACCATTTCGATGATAGAGAGCCGTTAAATGTGCCGCATACTTATTCCGAGAGCTCAGCTTTCAAATGTTCCCATCGATCGTCTCTGTTGTAAACCCGTAGCTTTTGCGCCTCTGTACATCGACTTGCGAAAGCTACCGAACTACGCCACTAGAAATTCAGGCAATTGCAGGTGACGAGAACGATGCAATATGGACGGCTTTATGCGAAATCCCGTGTCAATAAATAAATAGTGAAAAGTTAATAATCAACGATGCTCGAGAATGCCCATTGAAGCGACTCGACCGAAGCTACATTCACTCGACGAATGAAAATTTCGTTTTAACTTACGAGCATGAATTGTTAACCCCCTGAAACAATATGAGCTTAGCATACACGTATTTATAATAATAATAATTATTATTATATTTATTACAACAAGAAAATTATGAAGTAATAACGATATTATGTTGGCGATTTTATTGAGAATGGAGTTTCGAGGTTTTACGTTCCATGGACATTTCGGCTGAGGTAGCATAAAACACTGGCCAAGGAGAAGAAACCTACTTTTATACTTTTTTTCTTTTCTATACGTTACTTTTTCCCAACGCGCTAAGCATCCGTGTATTTCAGGAAAAACTAGGGAGATAAATGTCTAATAAGCTATTTCTTCGATCTTTATGCCCCTTTTTTTTTTTTTTTTGGCTGAGAGTCTTTACCATATTTATACCTAAACATTACTTAAGAATTGAATGATATTCCACAGAGACTAAAAACGAGCCTTTTGTACTAAGATAAATTGCTTTTATACTTTATGGCTAATCGGCGCTAATCTTTCATTATTTCGAGGTAAAACGTTCAATGATCGAGACTAATTTGTAAGTTAAATAAAAGTAATAATATAAAGGAAGTTAAATTTTTTAATCAATCGTAACTGGAAAACAGGCAGTTTCTATGATACAATTTATTTGCTAATTTTCTCAAAAATTGTAATCACCATACACTCAAACTATTTTTTAAAAAGTCCAAGTCTCACGATGTTATTTAATAAAAGAGACAACGATCTAATAATTTACAAATATATTAAAATTCTACGTAGTTGCATTAAATTACAGTATTACGTGATATTACACCTGTCAAATTATTGTTATAAATAACAATGTTTCAATCGTTCATTCACTGAATTTAAAAATTTTAAACACTCTGATCTTATATCTAATATGTCATAAAGCATCATTAAAATTCTAATAGAATTATCTCGTGATTATATAAATGTGTAAGTAGAAAATTATGAATATCGATATAATTGGAGAAATTATATAATATTTTTTATCATACAGACCATTATCAATGTTAAAATATAAATGCAATGTTTTTTAGTAATAGTATATATGAAAATAATTACAAATGTATACTTGTCGATTAATTCTATTCATCTTCAGATTTAAAGAATAATTTAATAAAAATGAAGTACAAAATTATTAAAAATATAAACTTTAAAAAATATATAAAATTTGCTAATTGTTTAAATCAAATATATTACCATCAACATTATTTTTCTCTTGATTTACGTATAAATTTTAATATATAAAATGTATTATTTTACATTTTGATTAATGTATGTAAAGCGAAAAAGGAACGTAATAATTTTTCAAAAATAACAAAAATTTATGTACATTGAAGATTTAACGCATAGATCTGAAAAATTGTAAATCCAAAGTAGAGTAGAAATAAATTATAAAATCCTACAATTATAATTACTTACGTTATTTATTTTCAGTAATATTAAAATGCATTCTCATGTAAAGGAAATTATAAATAAAGAAGATAATACATAATAAATTTAATTTTATGTGTTAATTGAATCATCCTGAATGTAATGAGAAAAAAAATAAGCGAAAATTTGTTAGAAGACATTGAATGGGAGAAACGTATGTTAAAATTTTATAAGGATTACAACTTATTATTATTATTATTGTTATTATTTATTATTATTGTTATTTATTATTATAATTTTACACGCATTTTATATATGTTGCAAATAAAAATAAAGTTTTCAATATCTATTAAATAAATTATTAAATTAATTATCGTTATAATTTGTTGTAATTTTTATCTGTCAAAGTAGAAATGATAATAAGTTTTATATAACTGAAAATGTATGAATCGAATGTCGAATAAAGTATCATTATGTTAGATATTTTTCAAAAGCTTTTATATATAAGTCTATTTAGTTTGAAAAAATCAAATGAAGTTAATAAAATAAAGGCGTTTTAGTTTTATTTGTCGGAAACTTTTTGATTATCAAAAGTAAGAGTCATATTTTTTTTTTGTAATTATAATATATGTTAAAAATAAATTTAAATAAAAGGAAAAATTGTAGAAAATCGACGAGAACTATTACAAGTACAGTACTGGCATCCAATGTCACTAAATTCAGATATTTTTATTTTTTATATTGAATTCTTTGAACTTTCGAGTTCAGCTTGCGATTTGTTCATTCGTTATTCGTTTCTTTTAATATTGCTTATCTCAACCAATCCATTTTAAAGAGGAATTAAAAAACGAATATATTCATAATAAATATGTTTATATTGTTTACACATATATAATTAATAAGTAAATATGTATTCAAGAAATAATAATGTAAACAAAAATATTTAACCACGAGTATGTTTTATATTTAATGAAATTAAAATAACGCTCTGATGAAATGTTATTAATGTGTAGCTTCTATTACCAATTTGAGTTTTCTCTTTTAATCTTTCAGTATTTATTCATCTCTTTATTTCTGCAGTATATCGCGATACAGTGTCATACCTACACTTCCGTGTCCATACATAAATGCAGAAAGCCAAGAAAAAAAGAGCAAAGCAAAGGTAGGTGGACCGTAACGACGAGTGTACTGGGTTGCTTCGAAAAATGTGGATCGAGTGCGTTCATTTGTTTGGTTGGTTCGCTCGAACTTGGAGCTTTTTTTTTTTTCATTGGAAGTAGGCATTGCGCACATGATCGTATACTAGCTCTCTCTCTCTCTCTCTCTCTCTCTCTAGTCAAGAGATAGTGAGAACATAGTTGGCAAAAAAGATAGGGAGGGGAAGAGATAGATAAATAGATAGATAGATGGATAGATGGATAGATAGAGAGTGAGAGAGTACACTATGTAGAAGAGAAGGTAGGCAGGAGGGCATTATATTGCATTGGACATCAATCACTGTTGGCTAAGTTATTGACTTATTGGATTACGGCTTTTTTCTCGTTATTTATACTATGAAAGTAAACTGTATCAAAAAGCCACCATCTCTTTTGAGAAAAATCGTGTGACGAAAGAGGCTGCTTTAACGGAAAATAAAAAGCAATATATTGATATTGTGGCAGAGGTAACATAGGATTAATTATATTTTTGTATTTAAATATAATATACTCCAACATAATATTAATAAAATACCATTTAAATAAGTAATTATTTAAAAGTTTTTTTTTTATTTCGTATGAATAATATACATTCGGCTGGTAAGGAATAAAGGAGAAAGCGAGAATAAAATTGATTGAAAATAGGTATTATCAAGTTACAAATTGGAACACAAAATTGATCATTTATGTGATAAATACTCATTAATAAATGATTATGAAACTATTGTATATATAATTATGAATTCTATCATTACAGAATTACATATAAAAGTTAAGCTTTTATGTACGTAATATTCATAATGTTAACATTAGTCATTCGATCTCAGTACTACTTATACGCAGTCTTAATCTAGAATACAAATTTGTAAACTTTGACTTTATATATATAAAGTTAAAAAGAGTAATTATATAAAGCTATTGAATTATATTTAAAATTATTAAATTAATTGGACATAATGGAAATAGCGATAATAGATCATATTGATATGTAAAAATTACCATAATAATTACCATAGTTAAATGATTAAGTAATAGTTGCATAATAAAAATTATATGTTATATCTGAATATAATGCTGTTAAACTTAGTGAAATTAACGTATTTTACATCTGTTCCCGTTTCCACTCAAACTCTATCTCTCCGTACGTAATTCTCTAAGTACATTTCTATTATTCACTATTATATATTTTTATCTATTAAAATAAGAATTATACCGAAGGTACACATGTTTGTATATGACTTTTCTTTTATATTAAAAATTTACAGAAATTTATTATTTATGTATATATATATATATATATATATATATATATATATATATATATATATTCTATGAAAAGTGTTTGTAATTTGAAAATAAATCATATAATATAATAGTCATTTTGTCTCAGCGATTTATTTAAAATTTACCATTTGTATTAATATTATATGATATTCGTTGTGATACTAATTCAAAACCTATGATAATAATACCAAGAAAATTTTGTTCAATTGTTCTCATAGACTTTTACTTCCCCATGCAATTTAAACAATCGATATAACTAATAACTAGAAGGTAAATGCCATTAATAAGCACAAACTTTCATATGAAAAAGACAGTTTCTTTTCAATGTCGTGAGCTTCAACTATTATTAAATAATAATTAAAATTGTTTTTTTTTTTTAAACTAATTAATACACAAATTTCTCGACGAGCCCACGTGGGCTTTACTAATTAATATAGTAATAAATACACTAATGTAAACATTAATTTACATGAATTAATGAATATGGTTAATAAATACCGTAATTAATGCATTAATTTACATTAATTGTTTGACACACTAATAAATATTATAATTATCCAACTAATTTTCAAGATTTCTTAAGCTATTATAATATTATCATAGTTAATCATATGCCATCGGATACTTTTGACGAAGTATCTCACACTTATTTCAAGTATATTTATTATCATAGTAGCATTATTTTGACATAAAATTAGCATAAACATATAGGGGACAAAATTCCCTCTACTCCTTTTACATTTTCACGAAATTAGAGTGGAAATGTACATAGCCGTAATATCCGTTGCAACGCTTCACTTGCATGATTTATTAAAAAATATAGAGAATATGGCAAATAAATTCGATTCAAAAATCTCTTTATTTCCTTTCACTCGTTTATTTTTCAATTTCATTTTTCACTTCTCGTGCGCGCCACTATTATAAGAGTGTGTGTGTGTGTGCGCGCGCGCGCGTGTATGTATGTATTGTAATACAGTGAGAGTCGAAGCTTTCCCGTTAAAGGCAAGGAATATACCATCTGAAATCGCGGTTAAATGCAGCGTCGCAATATTGTGAAATTGAAGAAAGAGTCTGGTTGCGGGGTGATGACGGGTCGAGGAGGAGGTGGATGAGGGGGGGGGGGGGGGGGGGGGGGGGAGGAGGATACTGGGTACTGGATATAATGCATGTGGGGAAAGTAAGTGGGAAAGGAATTTAGTATGAAGAGCTTAGTTGGAAATTCGAGCGACAGAGGTGCTGAGCAATGATAGGATCGTTCGATTTTGGAAGATGATTCCAAAGAAGAGATCCTGCACATACTGTTAGTGGTTACGTGAGAGTTGAGCACAGTGCAATGGCAAAGGCATCTGCAGATATCTTAGGAAAACGTCTGCCTCATCTACGAAAGCGAAATCACGTTCTATTTCTTTCTGATTGATCCGGACATTAGGCTATTTTTTCCTAGTTCAAACTTTACGTCTCCTCGCTTCATTGCCGAAAATTGGCAAACCACTATTATTCAGATATTCGTTATTTTTCCGATGTCTAGATGTCTTTGTGGTAGGATTGTGCAGGATTCGTTTGAATGTCACTGATTTCTTCTCATTTCCAAGTTTGACTATAAAATCGCAAAAACTTCATTATTAAATTTTATTTTCAATTATGGTCGGATCCTTATTTTGTAAAGTATCAATTTCTTTGTCGATAGTTAAGTTGAATATATGATAATTATCTGAATTAATAATTAATATGTTACATTTCAATAAGTGTCCGAATAACATTATTTTATCGTAAAATTAAATTAAATTATACTTTACTAACTAATGTAATATAATATGAGTTATAGCTTTTTTAAAAGATCTATTTGATATTCGTAATGTATGCTTCGATTTATCGAATCTTTGCTTACCTTCGAAAAATCTTAAAATTTATGTTATAAAAAATTGCAGTTATCTAAAGTTATTATGATAAAAAATTTGCCTCTATAATCCGATTCATTTACAATAAAATTATCTGTACAAAATGTAAAAATAAAGTATAAGTTTGTAAAACATACTTCGAACATGTAATCTATATCTTTAATTCAAATAAATTTCTCTACTTATATTGAACTTTTTTGGCATATGTATATATATATATAAGTGTGTGTGTGTATATATATTTACTTAACTTAATAAATATTTTATAATAACTACTTTTTTTTTTGTCGTATTGATAAAATTTATTTTATTGCGATAGTATCAAGTTCTTTTCGTCGTATATGAATTATATTTTTAAAAATAATTTTTCTCTATACGTCAAGAATAATGTGTAAGGTCTCTCAGCATACAATACACGCATCGATGGAATTTTTATCAATAAAACTACTAGTATGAATTATTTAACAAGATTTACAATACAAATAATAGAATAAGATTAAAAATTATCTGTTAGTTGATAAGATATATTTTTTTGTTTGTTTGTTTGACAAATCATTTTAATTATTATATTTAGGATGCGGAACTCATCCAAGCTATTAATGGCTTATAAAATAATCTATAGGCCAACAATTTTCATAAAAGCATAACAGTTAATTTTTATCTCATACTTTCTTTAAAGTTATAGAATTTTAAATCGTCGCGTTCGCTTGAAATATAATTAACAGCCATTCGAATTGAAAATAAATTTTTTTTATCGTACTAATTTTACATGGATATAACCAAAAATACGTAATAAATTCCGTTATGGCATTAGCATATCAGATTTCAAGTAATGCCGACGATGCTCTTATGTTTTAAACTACACTTGGTAGTTATTTGTATATCTGTAGTTACAACAGTACTTACAGCCTCTCGACTTATTATACAATCTGGCTTAGATGTGTTTAGTGTGAAGCAAATTGAACTCGGAGGCAGGAATAGATCATATAAAGTATCACTATTTCATAGGATGAATGATCATCTTTACTCGTGCTATTGATTTAAAAGCTCCAAATTAAAGCGCATTAATTTAAATATCAATACAATCCGAAGAAATTAAATTTTTTTTTTAATTCAATCATATGCTTAAATGCATGTAGAAAGGAAGTAATTTACATTAATCATACTTTGACTATATCAATATGGAATATATACTATATTAATAGTATACATATATAAACTACGATTAAATTCATTGATTCAGGAGTACCGTCTTTGCATTTTATATTTTAGTTATGTTTATGTATAATAAAAAAATCTCATTTTTCTATGGTAATTATTTTCTTTAATAGTTACATTAAACTAAATTCAAATGACTTGCATAAACTTCTATAACCCAACGCCATATAGCAATTTCGATTAATTTTTTTCTATTTATGAAACATTAGTTATATGTTAATAAATAATTTTAAAAAATGTTTTAAATTAATTTTATTCTGAAATATATTTCGATTTGAAATATCTAACGTGTTCCTATATGTGGGTGTTTGTCGTTAAAAAAATCATTGATGAATATTGTAAATGATTATGAAATAGTTATATCCAGCCACAAATTTCTTCTAAAGTATTTTTTTTTTTTTCAGTTTGAATAATAAATATAATATAAGGAATAGAAATAAGATTTATGATAAAAATAAGTAATAAAACCGTACATTGATGAAAAAAATTTGACCAATTTAACGAATGAAAAAGGAAAGTGCAAATATTTAGCAGTACTTTACGCGTAAGAAAATACCACAAAATTTAAAGGAGGAACGAGATTGCTCCAATACATAAATGTTTTACGCCAAAGCGCTTAAAGCAACGTATATATATATATATATATATGGCTTGGTTACTGAAATAAACACTTAAGCTCCTTCTCTTCTTCAAGTGAACAATAGTGTATATAACACACAAGGCGCGATGCAGCTATGTTGCTTTTGATCCTCTGTAAAAAAAAAGCTGCCTTTGTGGGGGTGGTGGCAGATGGTTAACCTCGCGTATACACACGCACGCACGCACGCACACACACACACACACACACACACACATATATATATATATACATATATACATTTGATTCTTGAATGTGCTTAAAGTGGTGGTTTAAGCGTACATTATATTGTAGAGGCGAAGCATTTGCTTAGCTTCTTTTTTCCCCTTTCCTATGAACTTAATATTATTGAGGTACAAAACTTTTGGAAAAATATACAGGAAGGTTGAAGGAGGTAAGGGCTGGAAGAAAATATGCGCTATATAAAAGACTAGAGGGGGAAAGAAATAGGAAAAGGGTTATTTCGAAACAAGATTGAACGAGGAAAATATAAAATAATGAATGAGAGTGGTAGAAGGTGAGAGAGCGTGTAATGGAAATGGATGAGGTAGGGTACGAGGGTGGTTGCAGGATGTAGTTGGAGACGGACAGGAAGATGGAGAATGTGAGAAGTGGAGACATTAGAGTGTGAAATAAAAGGTGAGCGAAGGAATGTCGATGGACGGAAGGGTCTCTGTAAGAGAGAACAAGCATATTGTGTGTGAAAGCGAGTTAATATATATATATATATATATATATATATATATATATAT
>NW_011948413.1:8378121-8385626 GCF_000503995.2 Ceratosolen solmsi marchali
CAGGAATTTATATAAAGTTTCATGAAATTACAGAGACGAATGCTTTATAAGTGGCTGCGTATAATTTCTAGGCCCGCCAAACATATAATTTATTCGTTTCTTCTACAATACGTTATTGATGCGATCTTTATATTGTGTTCAATTGTAATTCATCGGCGATTGTTGATACATTATAGAGGGAAGAGATCGAAAAGGAAGATAAATCTGGAGCAGGGGGTAAAAGATCGTAGCCGGTATATTGAAGATTCATCGCGGTATGAGAAGACAAAGAGTATTATCCGAAAATCCGACACATGTAAAATTAGTATCGCAATTCCTATTATTTTCAGTCTTAGTAGTCCATTGAAGCGAATGTAATCTAATTAATTATTCGGCTACCAAGTAGTTAGAATGGACAAAGCCTATCATTATTCAATTGTCTTTACCAATGTGCAACATACATGTTATTTAAAATTAAATTATTTATATGCTTTTTGTAGTTCAAAATAATAATTTCTTAATATATTACGAGATAAATAGGCCATTAAAGGTAGTATGCCGTTAAAATTATTTCATATATTTTTATTGAGATATTTAGCAGTGTGTGGCTATGCGATATAAATTTACTTTTAATTTACCTTCACTAGGAATTGCATTTCTAACCATATAAATATCTTGCAACATAAGCAATTCATTTATTGTTACTTTATTAATTGTCGTCGCTCCCTTACTATGTTATGTTACTTATCTGTGGCTGATAATTAAATTAATATATCTTAGATATATGCATTCCTATAAATAAATAAATAAATATATATATATATATATATATATATATATATATAGGCAATTATTCTTAGGTTATTATTGATTCAATAATTAAAATAATTCGACAAATAAGCTATAAATTAAAAAGATTTATAAAATGACATTTTTTATATTTTATTTAACAATTTTTATATCTTTATTGAAAAGTAAGTAATTAGGCATGTAAGGTTAAAATAATTATTAAAATTATCAGGTATTATAGGACATATTATTTTATACAATTATCTATAAAAAGTAAATATAGAATTGAACGAAATATTGGATACTACCTTAAATATAAATTATTTAACAGTTTAATAACAAAATCTAGTACCTGTTGGAAATATTCACTTCACATAATTTTTGGAATAATCATTATGAAATAAACTTTCTTTAGACGGCTTAATTACAAGCGTAATTTTATCTATTGATCGTTATAGCTTAGTGATATAATTAACATATTCGATAACCAGAAGCGAAATTTAATAACTATTCATTAGTAAGATTTACAAGCTGGTAATAATAAAAATTATATTTGATCTTCATCATCTTCTTTTACGATTTCTTCCTCGATCGTGATTGTCGACAAAAGCTTATGAATTAATTATTTATTGTACATTTGTGAAGAACGTATTATTAAATGTTTTAATTCAAAACGATTTATTGAAATAAATATATATTATCTTGACAAATAGATATGACTCGTATTTTATAACACGGGACTATTGGATTGAGAATAAAATTTAAAGCAAATTTCGTGTATTATACCTCAGCTTTCTAAATAAGCCTATTATATTCAATTTTTTCATTTACAATTATGTCAATCATTTTTGTTTTATTTATTTTTTTTTCTTTTTTCTTTTTGTTTTTTGTTATTCGTTTTCAAAGCTGAAACTACTGCTATAAGCTATTTTGTCTTTGAATTTGCTAATACAATTACAGATGGTATTATCATATTCTAAGATTTGAAAAGAAGTTGCAATATTATATGCGATTGTATTGTTTAATGTAATTTTTTTTTATTCAATATTCTTTCGGAGTTATATGCAAATTTCACGAATTACATAAATTTATATAACTTGTTTATATATATATATATATATATATATATATATATATATATATAAATAAATATATATATGAAATATATATGTATATTCTCTCCACATATATATATATATATATGAACAACTATATACATGAAATATTTATGTATATCCTGACCAGTCTTTTCGTAGAGCGCATTCACAGTACATCGATGTTTTCAATGCATGGACCATCCACTATTGCCACAAATTCGCTTAGATTGCTCCAAATACTCTGGAAATCAGATATCAGAGAACATCTACACCAAGTTGTAGATGTTTCCACACTAAACTCCGGGGCCAGCCTCTTTCCGTCCTTCATCAATTCGCCATTCCCAATGCATAGGCGGGCAGACTATGCTAATTAATGACATTCACAGGCAACGATAAGAAAGCGAGCGAGCAGCTCGATGATCCTATGTTCTTAAAACTGTTGGTTTCTCTCCTTCTCAGGACTGCGCTCCTTGTTGTCAGATTCTGGTGGTTGGAATGATGGTGGAACCGAGGATATATCGTAGTTGCGAGGATAGTGACTTGACTTGTGGTTACCGGACCGGGGAATGATTCACGGCCCGAATGTGCGCATTACGTCCACTTCTAGGGCATCCCATCACCCTTGCGATAGTACAGCTCCTACCGGGAATCATATGCACTTCCTTCACTCTGTGCGCGTGTGTGCGCATGTAACTCACTGGATTTCCATCCCGCTTGCTTTACATGTATAATATATATTAGTGCACATCACGTATGCCGGTAGATATTTCTTTTTTATTTATTGCTATTTTATTTTTTTATTTATTATTTTGACTATTAAGAAGCATGTTGTAAGACATAAGAAACATTGAAATTGTCTAGGCGCCTCTTGGAAAGCGAGAAATGGCGCGTTGCGTTTACGAGGTAAATTGTACTTCGCTCCATTATGTTCGCTCAAAGTTCGCCTTTCATGATTATGCTGCGAATTAATTTCACTTCCGCATATGCGGCACGGCTGGCAGAACCAGAATTTGTTTTCCCCCTTTCCCATTCCATGATTCGCCCAAAATAATTTATCATATTCTTACCGTTTATGTCGTTGGTATTTTCATAGACGCTCAGACTCACGACCATTGGAGCCAACTCTATACCATGGGAATATTATCTTTTTGATTATTTATAATGGTGAAAATAAAACAACATATTCGAGAAATTAATGTTACGTTGTAATTGTACTTTGGACATATTAGTAATGTTCGGAGCTTAATGTTTTGCACTTGCTAATTTTATTTTACTACTAAATCACGCATTCTTAAGATTTCCTACCGTATGGAGGATGTTTATGATTTTTTTTTCTTTTTTTTTTTACACCCACAAGGCTGTATCCGAGGAATTAGATGCGAACGGATAATTAAATATTTATTACAAAAATTCGCAATTTGTTTTCTGAAAGTACAATTGAGAGTATTTTAAGGTAATAAAATTACCTAGAACATTATTTTTTGTCTTTATTTTTCTCCCATTAGAAATAAAAAAAAAAAAAAGATAGAAAACAGGACTTTTTAATTACAGAAGAAATTTTTAAGACGAATATCGTATTAAATAACAAAGTGGGTAAAATGATTTTACGTGTACTAATAATATGAAATTTAAGAGTGATAAATTAAAAAAAAAAGAAAAAATAAATAAATAAAAGTTACCATCAATAGTAAGAAATAAATTTGGATTCGTAACTTATTTACAAGATTCACTCGCTTTAGCATTAGCAATGAAATCAGGAATGAATTTAATCAGCACGTGCGTGTTTATAAGTACCTAAATTTCGCTCGTTCCTAGGCTCGCTTCCACAAAGCCTGTAAAATCCTAATAATTCATTTAAATTCAGTGTATAAAACTCATTCTGGATAAGTCAATTGTTTTTTCTCGACGAAAAATAAGACTTCCGCAAATATTTGCGTAGCAAATGATGCATTAAAGTACTGCCCATAAATTTAGCGCTTCCTTAGCTCGAGCCCCGCAATATATATATATATATATATATATATATATATATATATATATATATGTATATGTATGTATATACGGACAACTCATAGAAAGCTTTAAAATCCATTCTTGACAGCTTAAGTGGATACATTTGCATATCGACACGATACTCCGAAGTAACTAAACGAAGTGCCAAGCGCTTTATACCGCTGTCAAACTGCCGGCGGCACTCGTTCCATTTCCCTTTTATTCTTTCTTCACCTTCTTCACACCCTATATTCTCATCATCCCCATCTCGCTCTCTAAGTCATTCGGTATTTCTGACATTGTCATTTTTCAAAGAGTTTGGCTAGGGAAGCAGTTGGCCATAATTTGAAATCCCGACAACAATGGTTCCAAGCTTACAAATATGTACGATAAATTCCTTCAAAGACGATTTACAATTACCGCTCACTCCAACATTTCATCTCTTTTCCTTATCACGTTCTTCCTTACCGATAAAAATATATCCAACAATTATAATATCATTAACATTCGACCCTTCCGGATATTCCTAATACAAAAGTCCGTTTTTATTTGGTAAACCTTTGTTTTGAAATTAATAAATATGAAAAGATTCAGCGGTAATATATCATTTATTATTAAGTAAAATTATAATTAATTTAACATGGATTAAAATGTAAATGTACAATTTTCACAAATTTTACCAGTTTGTACGACTCGTCATTAATGCTGAACATAAATATGAACGTCGAAAAATAACAAATATTATTTTGCAATTATGTGTATTGATTGAAATTAACAAATTTTCAAGAAGATAAACCTTACCACTACTATAATATTATTTGTATCATATAATATTTATAATTGATTTAAAAAATAATGCATTCATCTAATAGTTTATTTAAATATTTTCTCATCATAGTTCATTTTCCTAATTGTATACAAAAGTATATTAAACATCCATTAATTATACATCGATTATTTAATATAACAGTTAATGGCAAATTTACAATTAAAATGAAGGAAAAATCTTAAAACTATATTATGCGATTATGGAATAGTAAAAGAGTTATTATTTTTGGAGCAATTAAGATTTGATTATAGAACTATACGAAATAAATATTATTTTATTTTATACTCGTGATTATATCAATTTTTTTTTTCTTTGATGAATTAATCAAACATAAGTACTAAGTTTTGTTACTTAATGATACGCTGCGTTATATTTAGGTGAATTTTTTTCATCTATTTTCTTAAAATATTTAAATTTTAGAATAAATAAGAGTAGTGCATGGCGATTATATATAATTTACTTAATATTAATCGAAAATTATCTAAATTAAGATACGGTAATAATTATGTCTCAACAATATACTGATTCACATATTAATAAGAGTTTCAATTCTTTGAATAAAATAGAATAATTTTAATGAAGTTAATATATTTCCAAATAAAATCATATATAATTGCTTATGATTATTGTATCTACTTTCAATAATTATAAAAATAAATACATAAACTGCTGAGAAAATAAAAATTTATAATATATAAATATAGACCAGCGATAGCAGTGAAATAGTATGTTAATATATTTTTTGATGTTGAAATTATGTTTTAAAGAAATTATATTCTTTGATATTAATTATTATACATGCAAGAAGACAAGTTTATATGGTCAATATTTATTTTTTCGAATATTTAATTACAATGCTTTTTTATTCTTTTAAAACATTTAACTATCTATTTAAAATATTTCAAAATATTTGCATAATAATAATAATAATAATAATAATAATAATAATAATAATAATAATAATAATAAGAAGAAGAAGAAGAAGAAGAAGAAGAAGAAGAAGAAGAAGAAGAAGAAGAAGAAGAAGAAGAACAGTGTCGATATAGGGTATAGAATAATAAGGTTTCAAATAAATATAACTAATCAGAAATGTATATCAATGTATATTAATTGTAAATATTGAACTAAACTCTTATTATAAATATATATTATAAAAATATTATAAATATAGGGTTATATGTAGTGGTGTGTGTAGTTAAGCTATGCAAGGGTCTACAGTTTCTCTGACAAATAACAATCAATTTGGACAAAGTCGTTTTCTACCCACTAAATATTATAAGGATATATTTTTTTGAAGAATGAGACAAATTGAGAGAAAGAGAATAAATAGGACAAACCATGCATATCAATCAACGGTACATACCTTGCAAGCTCTGTAAATCTTTGTCTATCCCACTTCAATGGCGTGCACCTTTGCCTCATCTTCTTTCCCTTTTACTCTCTTTCGCCTTTCGTCTTTATTTATTTCTCTTTCTTTTCCTCTTCTTTACCTATACATATGAGCCATGTATGCTCGGCACGAAGATCCCATAAATAATGAGTGAAAGCCGAACCGCGTGTTCTAGAGGCTGCAAAGACTATAACGATAGTGAGCGAGAGAGAGAGAGAGAGAGAGAGCGAGTGTGTGTGTGAGAGGCTGGGGAGGAAAGGGTGTCTATGACAAGAGTGTGGCGACTTTTCGGTCCAGCACGGAAGAAGTGTGGAAGTAGCTGCGAAAGCAGCTTACAAGTTCGTCCCGATATTGCGTTATTACTCTTGAATCGCTCGAGGAGTAGTGGAAAGGAAGGAAGATGTCTCGCTGCTCCACTGTACCCCTGATCTAGATGATGCGCGTGTACGTGTATATGTGAGGCACGGCTGGGTGGCTTATAGTTGCAATGAAAGATCGGGAAAAGATTACTGCACGTACGGAAGTGCTATTTCTCTTCGCGCTAACCGAAAGACACTTGAGATTTCGAATGGGATTTTCATGAGTCTCCGGCGTTCCGTGAAAGAAGCCAAAGGTATTTCGATATGAGAACGAACGTGATGCATATCAAAATTCCTTGTCAATTACAAAAAACGAAAGAAAAATTGAGAGGAAGGTAAAAGGTCAATGCGAGAATAAAATCTTGCCTTTATTTATGATTTCCTTCCAAATTTAAACTTCCTTAAATATTACTCCAATTTTTCTCTCCAACCGTCTATTCCTAACACATACAATATCTACCCATCACACACACGCACGCACGCACACGAATGCGCGCGCGAACACACACAAAATGTATGCAAATTCCCATGTGTGTTGAAATTAAATATACATTAAGTATTTTCAATATATTCTCCATGCGCTTATATTAATTATGGCTTTTCTTTGCTTTTTTTCTCTCTCTCTCTCTTCCTTTTAATAAGGATTATAAACGCATGAAAATATTTGGTTTGCTGATAATGTAATAATTCGATTTGTTACAGGGACGAAATTTTATATACATTTCGAAATTATTATGTGAAACTTAGATTGTCTTTTCCATTTCGTTCTCTAAAAATACTTAATATTGTAATCTCTAAATAATAACAACAACAACACACCATTACATAATTTACAATTTTAATGATAAACGATCGGTGCGTGCGCTTCATACACCACACAGCGACTACTTGAGAAGAAAATCTTTTCCCGATTAATCTTTTAATACTGGGAGATTAAATTTTATTTTATTTTGTCTCGCATTCGTAAAGGGCTGCACTGTAAGTTTTAATTGAGTACAGAAACTTGATAGGACTTTTTGAATTTGTTAATGCACTCGAATAAAAGGATAAATAACCAACTTAGCCATTAG
>NW_011948413.1:8385665-8408974 GCF_000503995.2 Ceratosolen solmsi marchali
TAGGGAAAGCATACAGTCGATTTAATCAACGCGGCTTTTTCAATTGAAAATTAAAAATTATACCGCACTTATTTCCCTTCATTTTCGTTACAAAAACTCATTCGACAACACTTGCTCAAAGCTGAGCTTTTAAAGCGGCAAGGCAGCATGAGAAGAAAGCGAAGGCTCCAATTTTCTGTAAACGAGCTTCCGTTCGGCCCCACCGAAAAATCACGACCCCTGCGCCAAGGAATTAAAGAAAATGGAAAAAAAAAGCCGAATAAATCTTCGCCTCCCTAACATTCGTACATGCGAAGTGCCCCAGTGCGGGCACATGCGCATCCGCACGCATTTATACATGAGCGCGCGCGCGTGCCACGCGTATTTATTGTGCCGGCCAATTATTCTTCTCTACGTCCTCGTTACGCTTTCTCGCATATAATTTACTGCCGCTGCCGTAGCCATCGCCGGCGGCAGCGGCTACGCCGCCGAAATAATTGATGTACGCTGCGCACACGACCGCGTGAAATCGACGCGCCATTATTCTCGTTTTCACACCGCAAACGAGTCGATGCTTGCTCTCTCACAATAACGTCCAACAACCGGCGGCGGCGGTCGCTGATTTTTTATTTTTCACTTTGGCCCCCATTGTGCATGCGCCCGAGTATTGGAACGGCCCCGCGGCCTTTTCGTTTTTCGTTTTGTTTTTTTTGTTTTTTTGTTTTTTTTTTTTGTTTTTGCTTTTTCTTTTTGCTTTTTGTTTCTGTTTTTTACCTTTTGCTCTTTTTTGTTTTCTTTTTTTGTTTTTGGTTTATTTTTCTACCAAAATCTACATCGACCTTTATTGTTACTAGATAGCCCCGGATGTTGCGCATAATGTGCACGGGTTTTTACGGGTGCATTCGTGCCCCGTGTATGAAAGGTCCCCCACCCCATCGCCGACACTGAGTGGGATTTTTATGCTCTGCAAATGACGGTGATCGCCGCTACGTTTAGTTTGAAGCTCGGCGCAAGCTCAGCCACTTCATTAACGAATATTTTGATACGTATCTCTAACAGATTTAAATGCATACATTTTGTAAGTTTATTAACCGAGTATCCTTTTATGTTGCCAGCAACCTTAAGATTTAAGAGAAAAACTTGTTAAACTTTAGATTGCCTGCCAGTTTAAGGATATTTTATTTAAACTTCGTTCGGGAGTGGGAGATGCTTTGAATATTAAGACATTAAGTTTTCCTAAATAAATTTCTTAATAGACTATCTAAAAAAGGCTCATCATCTTTCTCATTAACGCTTAAAAAATTATCAAATAAAACTGTTCACCAAATAGTAAATGTCCAATTAATTATTTATATTGATATATATATATATATATATATATATATATATAATGTTCATTACCAGTTGCGGAGACTTTGATAACAATTTTTTATACTTCTTTCAGAGATCTCTTGTTTTAAATCTATTATTATGCTATATGGAGTGTATAAATGAAATTTCAACGAAGAAGTTAAATGATTTATTTTGAGAGTTTGCAATAGTGTGCAATAGTTTTAAAGAATTATAATAAAAAGTTAAGTGCCAATAATTTGTATATCTTACCTATTAAGTCTTTATTTGATTTTATTGTGCTTCAAAATATATTAAATATGTTTGCAAAATAACTATCTAATATTAGCGCGGAATCTAATATTAGAAAAATTTATAATAGTGATAATTTTAAACGATTGCATAAAATAAACGTATATAAATATATATATATAATATTATTGAAAATAATTATTTATTAATCGATGCTTATTAAAATTAAATATTATTATTAGAAATAGGATAAATGTAAGTAGATTTGTTATAATACAATAAGGGACGATAACACTTTTACAATTTTTGTCGAAAAGCGGCTACTTAACTTTTTTTTATATTATTGTTGAAACTTTGTTTACTCCTTTCGTGTAATAAGAAATTTCCATTTTATAAAGAATATTATCTAGAATTGTATAGTAATATTGATATATGATCTGTTAAAACGCGTCCATGAATATCCCTGAGTAAAAAACGAAAAACAAAAAAAAAAAAAAAAAAAAAAAAAAAAAAAAAAATACGTAAAACCTGTATATATATTTAGAATAGATTAAAGTTAAGAACAGATTATGCCCAAATATAATAGATAGAATTGTCAAATATCATATCAAAACAAATTCATTAATAATGATCAATTTCAAAATTCACTTAATAATACCTGATAGTTAATAAAACCTAACGAAATACTTTCTTTTTTTTTATTACAATTTTGCCTTCAAATACAAAAATATAAAACAAAATTAGTTTTTGCAGAAGTGCTATTTCAACGACTAGGTTAATTAACAATACAAAATGTTTATTATTGTATAATTATGTTATTGAATCTAGCTTACGCGTAATTTGAAATATCTGAAATTTTCAATATACACAAGTGAAATTATGTATTTTAATTGCGAGCAATTTCAAGTAACGAAGTAATAATAATGATTAATAATGGTAGAAATTAATACTACCAATAGTATCTAATAATTTATGATAAATAATAAAACTATAATGATAATAATCTACAATCATAATAAAAGAATTTCATATACGTGATAAAGCCTTTGGCATAAAATCTTCCGGCAAAGTTTTCATAAAAATCGCGAATATAATACGTGGAGAATTATTCCTCTGTGTGTAATGAAGTAAAATAGAATGAAAATCAGTTAGAGTAGGTCGATAGCTGAGGTTCGCGTCGCCATTTTATATGTTGACTTCTCTCGCTGGATAGACGTTAAAAGGGAGATTTGGTACAATGGAGCTGGTAATATCTACGTTTGGAATATGTTTTTCTTGAGAAGGGTCGTTTGTGGTGTTGCGAGTCGACTTGCGAGGCTTGCCGGAGGGGAAACTGAACTTACGCCGTCGTCGTAAGAGTATCGGCGGAACCCCTGCAACGCTAACTTTTCCTCCTTTTCTTCTTTAGTCCCAAAGCGCTCCTCTTTAATACGTTAAGAGAAGTACCTGAGAGGAGGGAGCTACGGTCAGCACTGACCTCGCGTTGAGGCCATAAATAATCGAGCTTTAGCGAAAATAAATGTATGTCAGGGTTGAGTATCTCCGATATACCTCTTATTATTATTATTATTATTATTATTATTATTATTATTATTATTATTATTATTATTATTATTATTATAAGAAATTCAGTTTTATTACTGCGTAATCAATTTTTTTCTTTACAAACGCAGAAGTTAAGGATTATTATTTGTTATCTCGTGAAGGAAATGTAGTAAAAATACTTTCTACAGGATTGCATTTTCCAAGAAAAGCGGAGCATTCGATGGGTGGGGGTGGGGTGTGTGTGTGTGGGGGGGGGAGAAAGAGTTGCGTTTACGAATCCTAGTCACGCAGAATCGGTTACGACTTTATTCGTGCGCGAAAAGTAGCAACGGGCGTAGCCGTAAAGACTCGAACAACTTTTGAACTTACGGCGAACGCGCGAGAGATTTCAGCTACTGTCTCTTACCCTTTTATCCTTTCTTCTTTCTTACACCAGTTTTGGTTCTTTCTAGCTTGCTTTTTTACTCTCGACGTATCGTTCAATCTCTCCCGTTATCTCTCTCGCTCTCTCGCTCTCTCTCTCTCTCACTCTCTCTCTCTCTCACTCTCTCTCTCTCTCTCTCTCTCTCTCTATATATATATATATATATATATATATATATATATTTCTCTCCTTTGAGCATCTCTCCATTGGTCCGATAATTAAAAGTCTCGTCACGGGGGCTCGTTATTGTGTTTGCCGTACCGCATTTTTTTCACGCATATAATATAATAACGCCGTTTATATTGCAGTAGTCGAACCAGAAAAAAGCTCATGTTGGTCAAAATGATAAATTAACAAAAATACGTATAATATAACGATTTATAATTATGAAAGTAGGGTGAGCGAACGTAGGCAAGAGTAAAAGAGTGAGAGAGAGAGAGAGAGAGAGAGAGAGAGAGACAGACAGACAGACAGACAGACATCGAGAAACATTCGTTTAGTTCTATCTTCTATTTCTAATCTTCCTTGTTTAGGAAAATAAATAACTATATTCATGCATATGTATCAAGATTTTCGTATATGTATTTTGTTTTTTAATTTTTTGCTTATTCTTTTATCAATTTTATATTCATATTTAATGTATTATTACTTGATTGAATAAAATCAATTTCAAAGTGTTTTTTAAAAAGAAATTTAAATGAAATAATGAACAATTAATATATTTTTACAAAAATGAATATGTCTAGATATATTGATTAGTTATTAGTTTCTAACACAACATAATTAAATATTATTCAGAATGACAATAATAAGGTAATTAATTATAAAAATTTATTTTACTAATGAAAAATTTTTAAATTAAAATATTTTAACCTCTCGACAATGATTTAATAAATATTTTACTAATTAATTTTAACTTATTTTGAAAGATAAAAAAAAAAGATAATGTAGAATTTAGTAATGAGTGCTATACAGTATTTATTCAGCCGACATTATTGATATTAAATTGCTTAATTATTATTCTTAATGTCAATTCATTCATTTATTCTCCATATAATATTTTATATTTATATAGCTTAGAGCAATCAGGATATATAAGCAAAAAAAATATATATATAGAATCGGTTTTGAATTGCAAAATTTTTTAGGTCCCCTGAATATTTAAGGAAAATCTAAGTATGAAAATTATATTCCACATAATTATTTGGAAGGATGTAGACGTTAAGATATCTTCTCGCATGTTTTACATTTTATTGAATTATGATTAATTATGTGGATTTGCATATATTAAAAGAGTAAATTTTTTCCGCTAACCAGAAAGAAAATGATTCTAAAGATATCTTTATTGCCATACACTTTGTCAGAGTTAACTATTTCATTTTGTAGATTAAGAGTGAAATGTTAAATCATTTTGATTAAAGAGTTTCATCATTTCTTTTATAGGTACTAAATGTTTTTAAAACTGCGGTTTAAAAACACATAATATGAAAGGATTTATAATGGTATTGTGAATGCTAAAGATAAATTATATTATATTGTTATATCACAAAAATTTAGAATACAATTTACATTTATAAATTATCTAGAAATACCTGTCATTACAAATGGTTAATTTGTAGGAAAAATTTATTATAATCGAAATACGCTTTGACGGAAGGTAATTTATTTATTCTTGAAAATTATTGCCATGAGGTGAGTCTCTAAACTTCCTTATATACACGGTAAGTTTGCAATTATATAAGTGATTAATAAAAAATACTCTTACGTACGTTATGTATAAATGAAAAATACAAAAATTATCAGTAAATGTCTCTTTATTGCTTGTAATAAATGTTAAGTAGCGTAATTGAGTGATCTAAAACCTCTCAAATTGAAATTACCAGACATTTTCACCAAGTAAATAAATACGCTACAGATTCTAGTGAGGAAAGTGTAATAAGATTTCTAAATAAATATATTAGGTCGTTGACAAAAATGTGTTTTTCTTTAATTTATTTTCATAAAAGCATATTAGAAAAGAAAAAATCAAAAAAATCTCCCGATAATACATTAAAACATAAAGATCCAAGTATTATATGACTTGGCATTATCATGGAGAAGTCGTAATTAATTATCGAAACATACGGTGAGCTATAATTTCGGAATTCTATTTGATATTATTGCAAATAAAATAAACTTGGCAACTGAAATATTGCTGCAAGAGATACAAAGAGTGGGCCCAGGACAAGAGACCTGGCACAGCTCAGGGTCGTTAATTAATATAGCAAAGACGTTACTATCCTCGCAGCCAGAGGGTCAAAAATAATTGAAAACGTACCGCCAAAAGAGAATGGACATTTGATTAAATCGCGAGCCATGGAAAGAGAGCGATGGAACGGCCGCTCAGGTGGCTCGGCGCCATCCTTTCTCCTCCTCCCTACCATTTACCCTGGCGAAGAGTACCTTCGTCTTAGAGGCGAGGCTGAAAAATGGAAATGGCTAAGGAGCGCTGGGGGAGCCCTTTGTCATCTCTGATAACTCTCCCGACACCGCGCCAGGCATATATCCCTCAAACTCTTTGCGACAGATGCCGAAACTTTCGACGCCCACCCCCAGCTTCTCAACCACGGAGCTCTTATCTGTAATCGGTCTGGCAAGACAAGAGAGCGAGAGACGTAGGAGACTTTTATTTCTGTCCCGGTTGTCGGATATTGCCACAAGACGCATCCCAGGGGAACGTAGCTTCCGTCCCTTATGTTTATTCACGAAATTCTCGTGCGATCGTTGACGACGATGTCGCGATGTCTTTACTCGTCCTCGTCGTTCTTTAACGGCGACGTTGGCCCGCACATTTCTTCATAGAACTCCAGAGCGATTGTTTCGATCGACGGCCATTGTGGATTATTTGGATGGCCACGGATTATGTGGCGATTTGTAGGTGAAACTATCGTATTGTAGCATTAGGATTACGGCTAGAAATTTTTTACCATTCGTAAAATTGAATTGGATTATAATTGTTATTGATTTGTGCTCGTGAGCTTGCAACTAGTAATGTTGTGTTGGAATTAATGGGCGTTAGAAGGAAGAATTGGCGTGAAGCCGAGCTTGTCTTAAGCGCACAATTGTAATTGAAAATAGTTAAAAATATTCCGCCAACCAATTCATTCAATGAAGATAGTAAGCGTTTAATAGCAATAGAAATAGATAATTTTTATTTTGAAATTGCAGGAATTTCAAACACATTTCAAATTACGGTTTTTCGACTTGTGATTCGAAAATGTGATATAAAGAGCGGGTACGAGAACGGTTAAAATGTACTTGAAGAATTTACCAAGTAGAGCAACAGTGAATACGTAAATTTAATGCTACAATAAATTCTATCATTCTGTGGAAAATATTTGTATACGATACTGAAAAATAACTGCTAGCTTTTATCTCTTTGTATCCCATGGTAACGCGTGAAATAATAAAAAAATGCATTTTTAGAGAAGTCGGAAGATTTGCAAAATCATGTAGCGTTAATAATCTCTTCACGATGACGTATTTATTATTAAAAAAAAATTACATTATCAAAATAAGGTTGAATTTCTATTTTTCTCTTTTAAAATTTCTTTTTTTTCAGAAGTATACTATTGAAGAAATTGTGCAATTTTCATTATTATTATTATTATTATTGTTGTTGAATTGTTGTAATTGTTCATTAGACACTTGAAATATTTTACTTGAACGTACTGGTAATTTATCGTATAAATTGATTGTACGCAACTAACTTAGACATATGTAATGATTTGCAGAGTTTTTTTCTTAAATAAATTGTTTATTCCGCAAAGTAAGATTTTAAATTCAAATTACTGTCACGGTGGAGTGGAAACAAGCTAAATTCATAAAGTACGTTACATTATGAAACCGCAGATACATGCAAAACTTCACGGTATAAAAGCTCAAGATAAAGAGTCGCCCTTTAAACTGAATTTACGTTGATCCTTTAAAGTCGCTCGAAAGCTGACAGCAGGAGAATGATCGATCGAGTACAAAGAAGCAGAAGCAGAAGCAGAAGCAGAAGAAGAAGAAGAAGAAGAAGAAGAAGAAGAAGAAGAAGAAGAAGAAGAAGAAGAAGAAGAAGAAGAAGAAGAAGAAGAAGAAGAAGAAGAAGAAGAAGAAGAAGAAGAAGAAGAAGAAGAAGAAGAAGAAGAAGAAGAAGAATCAACACCTCCACAGACTCGCGGAGGTTGCGCCATGGCATTTCGCGTTGATTTGTCATTTCCTATCGCTGAGAGGCCGGAGATGCCAAAAGTACCACCGGAATTAGTTGCAACAGCACTTCATGTATAGCTAGCTTATAGGCAACATCGACCGTATCTTTCTACAAAGACGAAACGTGTATAAGCTCAGTTATATATATATATATATATATATATATGTGTGTGTGTGTGTGCGTGCGTGTGTGCGTGCGTGTGCGTGTGCGTGCGTGTGCGTGTGTGCGTGCGTGTGCGTGTGCGCGCGTGCGCGTGTAAGCGTAAGTACTCGCGTATGTATACATAGGTATGGTAACGTCTATAGTTGTTTTGACGCCAAATATGACGATTGTAAACGCGGAAGGATCTTATCCATTACCTCGTGTTTGCATCAAATACTTTTTTAGAGAAGTTGATATAGACTTAAGCCAATTAATTATCGCGAATAATTTCTATTTATTGCAGTTCTGTGTTGCGGAACGCTAATTATTTTCTGCAATGTAAATAAAATGTTTTTGAAACTATGCAAATAAAATGAATTTTCGAAAAATGTAAAATATTTAATGTAGAAATTCCTGTGCGAGGACGATGTCATTTAAATTAATGAGACACGAGCGAAATTTTTATTCTCAGCCTTTACAATTCATTAGACCGTTCTATTAATTTTTATGGTTCCTCGACTCCGCCCTCGACCCCTCATCCTCAATCCGTCCCCCGACGACGCTTCCGTACCTTTTACCCTCCCTTCGCCAATATACATCCACCGGCATCTATATTATCCCAGTCTTGGTAACCAGTCCGCGAGCTCGATCCTCATCTCCGTCGCCACTCTATCACCACATCTTTTCCTTGTCTGCGCTTAGTTACGTTATACGACGGGCTAAGCGCTCCTTCTCATCCCCATCCGCTTTGCCACGTTATTTGACGGGTTGAGCACTTCTATGCTTACCCACGTTTAACTACGTTATTCCACGGGTCGAGCCAACGTCCTTACCGACATTTCCCTCCTTATAGATGCAACCGTTCCGTTAACCTGCAGCTTCCGCCTTCCTCTGCCCGTCGTTATGTTCTATAAACCTTCGGTTACGTCGATTAATATTGTAGTTCGCTTCGTTTATTTTTATCTTACGATTAGTTATTCGCTGCTCTTGTCCTGCCGGAAAAATAAGCTGTCATCTAGACCGAGACCGACATTAAAAATAACATAAGCATTAAACGATATATTGAGAATTCGAAGAACAGAACTCATTAATTATGATATCAAAAATTTATTTATAATTTATTAATAGCTCTTTTGAAATCAGTGGGGAATAGATGATCAATTATCGTGATGGCGAAAGCCGAATTTTAATTGTCGTCGATAGGATGAAACCAGTTAGGTTTTCGTTTCGTCGCTGATGCAATGAAATACAAAATCAAAAAGTTATACACGACCATTTATATTCCCCTGTATAATTATCGATGTAATTCTCACGTGTCAATATATAAATTATGATTGTATATTTTCATTGCTATTGCCCTTTATTTATCAGCGAACGATTTGTTTTTACTTTTCGCTGTCTTTCCACTTACATTTAATTACTTATTTGTATTTAACTTGTGATAGATTATTCGAAATATTATTCATTATTAATATAATTCTATTATAATATACATTCGATAATAGCATTAATAACATAAACAATGATTAATGAATAATGATAATATACTGTAGATTCATTCGATTACGGTTTAACTGATTTCACTCGTTCGTGAGCATTTTTGTCACGATAATCATGGACATTAGAAGAGAATTGAAACTTAACTGAAATAATCGATCTTAGCTAATTACCGGCATGAGAATACAAAAAAAAAAAAATATAAAATATATATATATATATATTATTACATCGGCCTGTATATTAATCTCGAGTACGGGTTTTATTAATAATAATTGTTTACGCGTATATCTCGAATTAGATTTGAAGAAAACACGTTTAAGGTCGTAAGGTCGGGAGGACATAAATCTACTTTAATTGAAAGTTGTTAACAAAATCTTGCAGCAATCAACAATAGGCGTCGATGTGTTATATCAAGCCAAGCAAATACAGAAAACGAAGATAAATTTTACCCGCACTTACATGCATATATATGTATCTGCGAGTATACGAAAGCGTATGTGAACCATCGACTTCTTTGCGTCACTTTCTCTAAGAAAAGTCTCTTGAATGCGAAATCTACGAATTTTCGAACTATTGCAGATTCATCCAAGATGGTCCAAGAGAAGAGGCGATTGAAAAGAGCGAAGGAGTCGGTAAAGGAAACCTATGAAAAATCGCCGTGCCGGGTCAAAGGCGAGGCAGACATAAATTTTGAAGCACCCAAAGATATCGCGTCAGCGTATAGCAGCGCTGTTTATCAGTATTCTACTTTCTTCTCCCCCCCCCCTCTCTCTCTCTCTCTCTGTGTGTGTGTGTCTCAGTCTGTCTGTATCTCTCTTACACCAGCTGCTTTATCAGCGTTGGCAGCTACCAGGAGAATCGATTAATTTCGATCGGTTGCTAGTCACTGCGCCAGTGTATGATGGGCGACTGGACTTTGGCTCCTCTCGCGAGAGATCAGGCGCCGCCCTGATACGCTTGTACTGCGATGATAACAGGCAGTTTTTATCTCGTCAGTTTCGTTAATAGAGCGGTCTTTTGGAACGATACACGATCGTTTTATATTTTCAAGTGTGAAAACGGACGGAGTTTGCATTTTTTTTCTGGCGATGAAGCTACCTTGATAAGATTTCGTGTATCGGCGATTTGAATGAAGTCGAAGCTTCGTTTATTGACGATTTATTTACGAGGGCTTTTCCTGGATTTATGAAAAATTGAAGGTGTGCGTAATCGATCAACGAAAGACATTTAATTCGGATTACGACGTATAAGTATGTGTCCAACAAATTAATTGGCTGTTTCGACATTTTGTTTAAATTTTCTTGGGTATTTAATTTAATTATGGCCTTGATCCTTCGTACGAGAAAGGAACCGTTAATTAAAAATCTTGGATAAAACGAGTTTAAACTATCCCTTAGAATAGGATGTGAAAGAATTTTTTCTGGTTTTGTAATATAAATGTATTGAGATAATTAAGCAATATTATTTCTTCAATTAGATTTGCAAATTTTGGCAACTATCTTCGATAAGTAAATTGTCCAAATAATTATCTTAATTTCGTAGTCAGTTGTTGCGTATTTCATCCACAGAGTCTCACTAATATCCGAAACATTTTTCGATATTTCTATAGATTACAAGGATAGACAAACTCATTCATCAACCACTCAATGATACTTAACATCCTAGCGAAGACACTTTCATATTCTATTTTTTACGTTTCTAGTGTGTCCCGCGTACTACTATACTATCTCTTATTAAAGCAACTATTTGTCTCTCGTACAGTATTATCTATTCGTGGTTTTGTAAGGAATTTTAACATCGAAGGGATCATTTATTATTGAAAACTCTAATTTAAAGGATCGATAAATCTCTACCCCCCCCCTCCCCCCTCGAACCCGTTTATAAATGTAAATAAACAAGTTATACTAAAATTTTACTGACATTTAATCAAATAAACTAGATTTACTGGATGATAATAATTTAAAAAATTGATCGCCTCATTATTTAAAAAAAAAGAAAGCCTCGATTACTTCAGCTCTTCGACTGATTCACGAACAATCTATTAGTTTTTCACACGAGAATTTAATGACTCGGAGATTGGCCGTCTTCCTGAATCGATCATTTCCTGCTTTTCCATTACCCTTATAAATTTTCTCTTGCGTACTCAGACTAAGCGGCAGCCTTTTGCGAAATTTTCCAACTGTCAGGCACTCGAGAAATTAATTTGACCAATTTGTCCATGAAAGCTGTGAAAAATACGTTATCATTGTTCTCCTTGATATTGTAACAGCCCCACTTTTATTATGTTCTTTTCTTTTCTCCTTTTACCAAACTTGATGATTACGTAAC
This sequence comes from Ceratosolen solmsi marchali, assembly GCF_000503995.2. Lineage (NCBI taxonomy): Eukaryota > Metazoa > Arthropoda > Insecta > Hymenoptera > Agaonidae > Ceratosolen > Ceratosolen solmsi. Next base: position 8,397,398 of record NW_011948413.1, read on the forward strand.
CGAGAGAAAGCGAAAGCATTGTACTTATCTTTGTTGAAAATGGAAGATGAGAGAGTAAGAGAACGGTCCTGGGGAGGGAGGGGTGAGGTGAGAAAGGGCAAAAGTATGAGCAGAATGAAAACAATGAGGGAATAAAAGAGAAAGCGACAAGTAAACGAGATACGGAAAGAGAAATAGAGCGAAAGAAACGAAGAAAGAGAATCAGAGAGAGAGAGAGAGAGAGAGAGAGAGAGAGAGAGAGAAAGAGAATGATAACGGCAGGGAGAAAATAAAACATCGTATATTACGCGGTGAGTAATAACATTGCGGAAAATAACCGAACTATGCTGGAAGGGAGCAGTGCAAAACATCAATAAGAGAAACCGAATAAAGAGAAAAAATGTACAAAGCGAAGAAATCGCGTCGGAGTCTTTCTTCTTATAAAAAAGGATACGAAAAAAAAAGAAGAGAGAATAATAGAGCGAGTATCGTAGAAGAGAAGAGGTATGGTCAAATATTGCTGGTACTCTATCGTTTTAATCCTTGCTCACATTTTTCCATTTCTTATTTATTTTTGCGGCCAGTCTTGTTAATAACTCTGCGCTGCGCTCATTGTATAGGAAATTGCGATGCTTCAAGTGTATCGGATCTCACCTCTCTCTTCTAAAATAAGATAAAAGTGCGCCTTTAGATTTCAAGGGAAAGTGAAAGACACCCATTGAGAGATTTTCAAGCACATTCATATATACAGTCGCGTGCCTATGTATGCTATCCCGTATCCATGCGCACTCGTGCATGATTCTGTATAATAGCATTGGGCATATACGTATACAAATATGTATATATATATATATATATATATATATATATATATACCGTTATTTCTTCGTGGAAAAAGTTTGAGCAATCGTAAACGAACGAATAGTGGGAATGCATAAACACGTGGTGAACACCAGAGGGTTGAAAAAAAATAGGGGAAAGAATACAGCCACGACACTCGAAATGAAAGTTTGCAACGTCTTGACTCTCTGACCGATAAAAGTGGAGAAAGAAATAGAGGTGGAAAGGGAGGAGAAGAGAAAAAGGGCGGTTGAAAAATAAGGGAACAGAAAAGTTTTGCGTCCCGACGTTTTTATCAGTCGATTCGCTGAAGTAGCGCGGCGCAACTCCCTCCTTCCTCTTGAAAGGTTTAGAGAGAGGGTAGGAGTCGTAAGACAAGCTTGTAAAACCTCACCGACTTTTATTGCTTTTCTTCGCTTTACGCACTTATTGAGAGGATTTCTCTTTCAAGAAAATTGTATGCTGTCGTCCTTTTTTATTCCACTCTCCGGACTGTTACGGTCGCAAGCGTATTTAAGAACGAGATATCACATTGACTATCGTCCAGCAAATATTAATTTATCGATATAGAAATGCGCGGTCTTGCCTTGAGATTGTTTAAATGCTCGATTACCATTTAATTTATAATTTTCTTTAATAATTCGGCAGTTAAAAATATTAATTTCAATAAAATAAAATTGTACATAGAGTGAAGTTTAAATTTCAAAGGAACTTGATGCTTTACGATCAAATCAAATAGACGTTTAAACATTTTTTGTTACACGCTCACACACACACACACACAAATATATATATACACATATATATATATATATATATTTACATATTTATATAGTACATGACGTATCAAATATAGAAAATACTTCAGACTATTTTATTGTTGCAGTGTATAACTAGAAATCAATTGGAATATAAAGATTTTTTGAAATGTAAGAATCACAAAGTATGCAAAATAAAGCATATCTTTATGAAATAACATAGTTCTTTAATTGAAATAAATTATCATTCTTATGATTATTATTTTTGGCTTTTTAAATTAAGTCGTTATCCCATACGAATAATAAAGTTGTAGAGACTAAATCATAATTTGAATAACATTTAAAATGCTTTTATTTAACAATTATTAACAAATAAATGAGCTTTAAACAATAGTATAAGTCAATAGAAATAACAATTAAATATATGTATTGCGTAATAGTATGAAAATGTAACCAACAATTATAGACAAGTTCTTATTGATTAATATAATATAAATTTAATTAAAACTTCAGTCTGATCATACTTTCACTTTATTATAATTTCTATTAATCCTCTGTTTTATTCAACTTAGTAGAAATATAAAAGTTCGTTAAATAAAAATGCGATTCCACGAATAAAATATTTTCTCAGCAACAATATAAATTAAGTTTCGAATGAAATAATATGATAGCGAATAGAAAGCAATCGAGTTACGTTCATTAATTCTATTCAAATAAGTCGGCCAGTTATTGGAAGGGTTTTTACTGTTCACCTAAACAAATATGTTGAAAAAATGAAACAGAAAGTGGCTTATGCTCCGAAAGTTCCTAGGCAAAAGTTTTTATACGCAGACCAATAGAAGGTACTCGTTTAAACTCGGATAGAACTTCGATTATTCGTACCATTTATTCTTTTTAGTATCTCATTTGGCTTATGAATAAATATTTTCATTATTTCGTTCTAACGTTCTTTAAAATTAGTGCAAACTAAGTTATTTTATACATTGCATTCTCATTTTACAATTATTATTTTATAAATGTAAGGTATCGTTTATTTAATAAATGTATTATATACACAATTTATTTTGCATGATAATATTCGTGTTAATTTTAATGGTAAAGTAATAATTAATTATATCGAAAAATAATTTTCAGATATTTATTTATTCCAAGCCTACAAATGATTTTCACATAGAAAGAAAAGATGCTGGGAAAAAGGCGTAACAGGAAGTGAAAAAGAGGGGACGGGCGGAGAGAGAGAGAGAGAGAGAGAGAGAGAGAGAGAGAGAGAAGAGATATACGAAGCGAGTGGAAAGAGTTAGATGACACTGCGCTTGTCGCATGGTTTGGAAACCCGCAAATAGTTAAATGCTTTCAGTATGACCGACATGTTTTCTCTTATACACGGAAGCTGTGAGAAGAAGGATAGAGAGATACAGAAGAAGGGTGACAGGGTTTTCTCCTACGGATAGAGAAGCAAATGCACATAAAGAGGAAAGATAGATAGATAGATAGATAGATAGATAGATAGATAGATAGAGAGAGAGAGAGAGAGAGAGAGAGAGAGAGAGAGACAGACAGACAGACAGGCAGAAAGAGACAGGAGCAAACATAGTAGACGCTTCTGGAAATTGGAAACCCGTAATTTATGATGTCAGTTATCTTACAGAGTATACTATACGACAGCACCGGTAGCTGAGTTATGCTGGATTCTCAATGGATAACGAGGAAGAGGGAGAAAGAGGAAGAGACAGTGAGTGAGAGGAATCGAAAGGGCAAGATAGAGGGAGAGGGAGAGAGAGAGAGAGAGAGAAAGAGAGAGAGAGAGAGGATTAAATACATTAATTATATGCTTATCAAATATCGTAATAACAAACATAATTGCAACGCATAAATGCACATGAAAACATCATAAACTATAAAGGAAGTAGAATAGGTAGAAAAAAAAAAGTTAAAACATGGAGACGCGAGTATTGAGAAAACTAGAGATTTATAAGTTAGTTTTTATTATATGATATAACTATGTTGTAGTAGTTAGAAAAAGAGGTGTTTCATCATCACCCTTGAAATGTAGCACTTAATCTTTTTTCTCCAGTTCTACGTCTATTGCTGTTATGCTCTTGGAGCCCTCTACTACAGTAAAAAAAATTTATAAATATATGTATGTTATAGTATTAGTAAAGTTATCTAAATATTCAGTGGCCTCTATTTAATGAAATTGGTGAAATATTATTCATACTTAGCTTTTATGCTAGTTTAAGTTGCAAATTGCTTTAAGATTTTTAAATTAAAAATGATAAAGAAAAGCAATAAACTTTAGTTTCTTTAGTTTATACGTTTATATTTTTACTGTTATAATAACTATTAAATTAATATGAATTATCACGTGAATAAAACTAAAAATATATTAATAAAAATAATTAACTCATCGAAAGTTTTGAAATAGCTGTTACATTTCAGATATCACTAATATTTCCATAACATTTACATTCGATTAAATAACAAAAATTTATATTCTTAAATTATTTATTTGTTTTCCGATCATCATTAAATCTTGATGATTTATACTATTTAAATAATATTTTTGTTTTATAATATTTAAAAGCCATATTTCATGTTTTAAAAATACAGTACTTGATTTATGATAATATTTTTTTAATTAAAATTTTATTTAATCTGTTTATAATTCAACTATTATGATGTAAATTTCAATACATTATTTTTCAATATACTTTTACGATAAATATTTTTAAATTGTTTATAAAATATATGATTTTACGCTGCTTTTAAAAGAAACTTAAGTAATTAATATTTTCTACTTCAAAATGAAAAAGTTGTTTTCGCCGCCTTTTTTGGATTAAAAAAAAAAAATTTCTCTAAACAACTTTTTTTTTTACTATAATTTCATCATATTCCATCTACAAGTAATAAAGAATCTTTTATTTAGTTTTTAAAATAATCTATAAATTAGCTCGATGGTAAAATATAGTATTGAAATATTTACAAAAGGTAATTATATCCAACATGAGAAAATACTTTAATTAATTGTAATAGTAGCTTTAACTCATTTACAATTAAACAAAATATTTATCAAATATACCACAAATATTTATCAATTTTAAATATGAAATTGATAATATAGCATATTGTGTGAGATTTATTGTAATATTCAATAAATTATTATTGAATATTTTTATGACCTTTCGCGTTTAATATTGTGAACATTAAAAAATTCAACCGTTCATAAAACAAAATTTCATCTTTTAGATTTTACATTCTAATTGAATTTATATATTGTTAATTGTGCAATTCTAGACAAATTTACCGATTCGTTGATTTAGATACATTATTTGACAATGCTCATAATGATAATTCTCATTGGAATATAAATAAAGATACTAGAATAGTCCGTTTTATCTATGATCTTGTTCATTTCATGCACAGACACACACACACACACACACTCTCTCTCTCTCTCTCTCTCTCTCTCTCTCTCTCTCTCTCTCTCTCTCTCATTCCTCTATTCCTCTCTTTTATCTCGATTTTATTTTAAGCTATGTCTATCTTAAAGGAGCAGCAAGTTTGTAAGTTCGTATTTGAAAACAGCTTGTCGGTGACGGCTTGTCCCGCGCAGATTTCGGCCCGAGCGGCTTGTACCGCTTGACCAAACTTTGAGTTATACTACTGAGTAATATTGTCCTACCGTAGACGTTTCTTGTGCAGCACTATAAACGCCTGATAAAGTTATTCGTCCCTAATTGCTTGTGTAGCTTATAGATATTTTTTTTCCTCCTTCAGTTGACGAGGAAATTACTGGAAGTTGAAGGACTTTTCCCGCGGTCGATTGATTTTCTTGCCCGCAAAATAGTTTTGCTGTAAATTATATTATGACTGCATCATTTCTCACACGCTATGAGCTCGTCTAATTATATATATATATATACATACATGTATGTATATATATATATATATGTGTGTGTGTGTGTGTGTACTTGTCTGTAAGCATTTACTGCAAATTAGAGTTTTGCGGCAATGTAAACTTATTTCGGTAATTTAACCAAGTAGAAAAAAGTTATACAACGACTCAACTGCGTCGAATTGGGAGATTTATGTGGCTTATTAGCATAAAAATGTTTTAAGATTTTAATGAAATGCTCAAAAAGGAAGATAAAGAACATTTGATATTAAGTAAATGAATAATATCAACATTTGAATTTTCTTCACTTAATTCATTGCCGATGAATTACTTGAATTTATTGCACATTTTCGTTATTTATTTAGAAATATTATGACAAAAATTAAAATTGATAAATTTAATGACATTGAAGCTGTAAAATATGGGAGTTTGCAAATACTAAATTATAATAAAAACTAAAATAATATTGTATATTCATATTTAATTTTTTTTTTAATACATTCAAGATTATATATAAAATTATCTTATACAAGTATTGAATAATTAAAAAAATTATTATATTTTTCATCGTAATATATAATCCAAATTCAGTGAGTGTTCCAAAAGAAATTTTATAAATAGAAAAAATAATAATCATTATAATGTATAAAGAATACTTTATATTATGCAAATTATCATTTATATATAAATTTATTGAATCATTCATAATGATTAGCCATCCACACAATCCCTTTTCACTGTTCTTTAAAAAATTTTAATATATTCAGAGCTCGATGTTATTTTACCTCGCGAATTTTCGTTTTTCACGCACTCATAATTTATTTTTACAATTTATTTGGTTTTATCTGTTCTTTATTTTATTTATTTATTTATTTATTTTTAATAAAGGGCATATAAATGTATTTTGAAATGAGGTATTAACTAAAAAATATCATTGGGACAAGTATTACTAAGTTATCTCTTGGATTTTTTTTATTCAGAATTACTATTCAGAATTATTTGAGAAATCTTGCTTCACATTGAAAAATTGTTTATATAAAAGTTATAAAATCTAACGATCATTATTTCTTCCTTACAATACATAAAATTTTTCGTAATAACAGTATTTACTAAAAAGCAAGGAATAGTATGCATATAATTAGGTCGGACAAGAGTTTTATAATTTAATTTTGTATTATTATGATAAACATTTGTTTGTAAAAATGTGGTATTTTGTATGAAAAATGAAAAATTATACCTCTTCATAGTGGATATGAATTTTCGATTTTTTAATAAATATTTACTCTGAATATATATAATAAAAATTATAAGTTTTTTTTCTATTATTCCAGCATTGTGATAAAATATGTAGATATAAAATATTTTTGTCGGAAAAATAAGAAAAATAAGTAAGGTTAATAATTGTATTTGAAAATATAAATCTTGCCTGCTGTAGAATAATTTAATGAAAATGTAAAATTATTCCTTCAGCATTAATTCGTAAATACTTTTAAATTATGATGAATATTGTAAGAATGGAAATATAATTTGAAAATGGATTCATAATTGAATTTTGCGTTAAATTACATATACATACACATATACGTGTGTGTGTGTGTGTGTGTGTGTGTGTGAGCCTGCGTGCGTGCGTGCGTGTGTGTATGAAGATTCTGTAGAAAATTTGTGACATGTAAGAAGCAAAATATATTGTGTTACGAGAATGTGAAGTCGTGATGAAAGATACATTTTCATAATCACTAGAATATCGACGTCCTAATCGTCTAAAATGTAGAAAACTATTATTAAAGCTAACTAATAATCGAATGAAATATTTGTTCAGTATCTTTATTCCATTCGATATTCTCTCGTTTTACCTCGTATGTCAACTTTAACGCAGTTCCTATTGATCATGTCGCTTCGTAATCAATGTTCTCTTGACTTTCTATCCTTTCTTTAAAATCGTTCGATTACTCGTGTACTGTGCATTGATCGAGCACCACTTTAATTTTTCGATCCTCGGTATAACAAGTCCCAAAATCTCTTTTCATTTCATGGAGAATGAGAAAGAGATGGCGAGAAGAAAAGAGAGTAAGGAAGAACGAGTTAGAATTGAAAAAGGTTAGCCGATAATCGAGAGGTTCCGCTTTATTGAATTCTTTACGTTCCATTCCTATTGCTTTCATTCAACGATTTTTTAAATTTCAAGCAAAAAAGATCGCCAATCGAATCTTGGAATATAGACTAAAATTATTGAAATAGAAGGTTTTGAAAGGATATTAATTTTTACAAATGATTGTTTCATGAATTTTTTAATTTATAACATTTTCTTTCTCTCGATTAAATTAACGATATATTTATATTTTAGTTTTTTTAATTTTCATTTTATTAATTTCATAATTAAATTTTATTTTCATATTTATGAAATATTTTTATACTAAATTCTTCGACTCGTAAAATGTTTTATAATCTTTACATTATAAGATTGTTAAAATTTTTTTATTAAATACTTTACAAGAATATACAAATAATCAAAACATAATTGCATTAAAATATTTCTAAATTAAAATTCCTTCAAATGTATTCTTTCAAGTATTGATTCATTATATCATTTAAGTATATTATTATTCTTTTAAGTATTCATATTCAATATGTAGTTACAACACGATAATATTAACATTTTACAGAAAAACACTTTATTAACAATATTTTACATTTACTCATTATATCAGTAAATTGATTGATAATAAAAAGATTATTTTTTTTAATTTACTAATGCATTAAATTTCCTAGTATATTGGAGTTACTTCTTATATAATCCAAAGTATTACTTTTACTTTCATTTTTTTAATTTATAATGCATATTTTGAAACAACCATTTTTTCGTATGAAATCAAAAAAAAAAAAAAAAAAAAAAAAATCTATATATTTGTTAGCATTTATCGGCGAAGAATTCATTAATATGATATCATAATTACGAAACTTTGAAAAATCATAACTGTAGAAGAAAAGAAATTTATATATTTATATTGACGCTACTTTTTCTGTATTTAAAGTATTACTATTAACATCCTTGTAATTATCGTTCGAAAAAATTTAATAAAATCGCGTGCAAATAATTATCGTCAATATGATTTTGGAATACAAGAGTCTAAGTACTTCCACATTGTTAACTTGGTAAATTAAATCATATGTAAACATATTTGCATATTACGTAATAGAAATAATCCACATCGATTTTGGTCCTGAAGCTATTTTATAAGTTATATTATAAATTATAATTCTAAAGTGTTTCCGAATAATGCCAGATTTATTTGATACTTAAATCTAACGTGTTAAGTCAATACTTATAAATGAATCAATAAATTATTATAAAGTTAAAATTCTAGAAAAATTCAGAAACTCTTTGATAAATTCAATCAATGAACTGAAATTCTTTGTATTTCAATGACTTTTAATATCTAAATTTTTCATGCTTTTATCAATATGTAAGAAATTTTTCTAAAATATCCTATAAATGATGCTATGATATTATATTACAAAATAACATTCGTAATTTCACGAAATTTGAGGAATTGCGAAAGATAATGGATATCATACAGAAATTTGAATGTTGAATGAAAAATTTAATACATTAATATTAATTGAATTATTTCGTTAAAATGAAAAATCATTTTTTAGATTATACCAGTGCTTACACTAGATATCGTTAATTTTTTCTCATTATTTTATATATATATATATATATATATATATATATATAGCAGACAATGTTCTTAATTTATTATAAATGAATTTTATTTCGATTCATTTGATATTTATCAATAATTAATGTTTATTCTTGCGTCGTAAAGGTCAGATGCAAATAATCGGGCATTATTAAACCGTCGAAATAATGAAAGGATTTGTAATAATAATGAATTGCATACAGTAATTATAACGAATAAATACATCTTAATTGAGAAGTCGAATAAAAATGACAAGATGATAAAAATGAATTAAAAGGAATCTTCCGACTCATTTGCCACGATGATATAAATAGAGTGTGAGGCAGAGCGAGAAGTAGATAGAGTGTAAGTAATTTTCCCTAAAACTATACTTTTCAAGTCGTAATCGAGAAGTCAGTCAAGCCCCACAAGTCAGTCACTAACGAGAACTTCGGAGTATTTAACCTATCCTGTTTGGCGCTCATTTAACTTCCACTCGGTGTAACTCCGAGGCCCCGCAGCTATGCTCTTGTGCTTATACGCTCTTTCCTATGGAAAAGAAGAAGAAGAAGAAGAAGAAGAAAAAAAGAAGAATGAAATGCAGAAATGAGATATCGCGGAGCAGTTGAGCGCGAAAGGTACAAAAGCGGCCGGAAGAAGGAAGCTTCTCAATATCCTATTCTTTGAAGTCCTTGCGCCATTCGGATATAGGGGCTTGAAAAGACGGGTTAAAGAGCGGAAAATTTTTGAAAGTTAAGCTGCTGATTTGGGAAGTATTACCGAAGGCGCACATATCTTTTGATTATCCGCTTTAAAATCTAATCAGAAGACGAGCTAATGTAGGCGACGTGATGAAAATAAAAATTATAAGAAAATTTCGGAATTTTTCAGTGTCCCCATATGATTTTCAATTTATGATTAATTTTTGTTTCCCTGTTAATGCACTCAATCGTTAAGTTCAGTCACTTTTATGAATATTATTGATTAAGAATATGATTGTCGAACCTTTTATTTCAATAAATTTAATCGTACTTTTTTATTTTCTTTAATCTTCGTTCTATTTAATAGCGAGTTAATGATCAAATAGACTGCATTATATTTATCATTGAACTAAACTATCTTTTCAACGACATATTGCTTTCTAAATAAGTAAATTCTATATAACTCATATTACAAATACTTTGGCGTATCAGGATAGCCGCAGGGGGTGCGACAAAGGCACATAATGTATTAGTAATGTTTTAACAGTGTGCGTACGTATATACGAATCAAAGAGAATTGTACAATCAATAGAAGAAAATCGAAATTAAGAAACTAAGAAATTATGAAGAAGTTGTGTATCGATATTTCTTCGGCAAGCAATTAGCAAGTAATAAACAGTAATAAGCAAATACAATTAATTCTTTGTACATGTGTTATCAATGAATATAGTGAAATTATATAATACGATAATGTTAAAGTGAGAGACAAATGTAGTTTATAGAGTGATAAAGTACTCTAAACTTATAATATGAAAATGTGAAAAAATTAAGATTATCCTTAGATAATTAAATTGATTATTACAGTTCTTTGGATAATTTCATTTGAAATTTTGTTCTTCTAAAATTTGTTATCTATTAAAAATCTTATTACATAATGCTAACGACAGTTATATGTAAATTTTCCCTGATTTCTAATAAATTAAAAATATTAAATAGATGTTAAATATCCTTTATTCTATGTAATTTTTATTTATGATTTATCACCCAAGTAAGATGAAATTTACATAAAAATATCAAACAATGTTTGAATGAATTTATCTATCTTCTAATACAGATATATTAAATGTTCATAAAATTTGAAATTCATGTTGAAATGAATAGTTTACTTATTATTGATTTCAATATCATATTTCCATCCAGTTTTAATGAATTATCGAATATTTTGAATTTAAAGAAAATTAAATATTTTTTTATTTAAATTAAGTAGCTACAGAATTTTCGATATAGAATACTATGAAATATGAGTAATTTATATAAATATTTTTGATCTAATTAAAAAGGACGATTCAATTTTATTTAATCGCTTCAAAAGCCTAAATAAAAAATTATTATTGCCTAATATAATTGTCGCTTAAGTATCTTACGATCGATATCAATATTGATGAGAGAATTAATAAAACAAAAAATATGTTGATGCCCTTTAAGGGGTATGGAATTAAAAACTACCATTGTGACAAATACTATTCAATATTCAATTATTAATGGAAATGAGATTGTTTATATGTATGTCACGTAATACATATTACACATGGCGTTGTTTTTCCCTATAAAAGGGACACGGAGCGTCGGAATAGTCGATTCCCGTTCGGGCAGAGTAACCCCATATCAAACGGTCCGAAATCCGAAGCCCGGAGCATTTCTACTCCCCCCCCCCCCGGCCC
>NW_011948413.1:8409052-8418207 GCF_000503995.2 Ceratosolen solmsi marchali
TCTCTATCGTGTTTTAGTAACTTCTCCAATTTTTCTGTACCGATTTCGCATGTACAGCATCTCCATTGATAACTTATACTTACTAAGTCTGTCTAATCCGATTACTATTATCCATTATGCAATAATATTAGCATCAAAAGAAAAATACAGGATAATAAAGAATTATTATAGTTAAAAATAACTTATAAACGAAACTCTTTGAAATAATTGAACTTAAATTAAATGATCGAAACAGCTGGTTCGGATTCACAGATTCGGACGAATTCTTTGGAATAAAATCCCTTATTCCTCTATAATATTTAATATATAATAAAAATTACATTTTACTTAAAAGTATATAAAATTTGACTTTAAATTATTAAAAACATTTATAAATTATGAATATACAACTGACTTAATTACTTTACAAGAGAAAATATATATATTACTTTTCACGAGTATTATGTTTTTCAGAACATAATAATAGCAACTGATGAGTGAAAAATCGCTTCTTTTTTTTTTCTTTTTTCTTTTTTCTTTTTAATAAACTAATTAACGTTGTAGGAAAATAATATAAATTTCTCTTAACTGAAAGTACATTAGATTTCAATTAAATACATTATTTTTCGTTGACAGAATAAATTTACATAAAATTTAGAAAGACGTTCAATTTTTATTGATAAAATAAATGTTGCATTCTTAAAGAATTGCAATTCCTCTAGCGTATAAATATGGTCGTTAATATTAAATTTTACAGAATTAATAAGAAATAAATGTATGAAAGAAAATTCTTTTATTGATAAAAATGTATTTGTATAATTGTTAATGTATAATTGTTAATGTTAATGTATAATTTGTTTCAAAGTACAAGTAAATATAAACAGAGATACTATTTTAAATGTGTAATTTAATTTTTTTATTATATATACTAATAAGGCAAATGAAATACAGCTTTCAAGGTATAAAGAAATTTGAATTAAAAAAAAAAAAATTACGCAAAGTAGATTTTATTTATTCATAAATGTTAGCCGGTCACGATATTATGTAGAATACAATTTTTAAATATCTCCTAATTTTTTAATTTCTTTAAATACAATATTATATTAAAAGGCAGCTCAATTATATTTTAGAGGATGGTAAAAGGATATTTATTTTGTGGAGAAAGATATTTGCTATTCTAATGAGAAAATATTATTTTAATAAAAGTATGTGCAGTTAATAATTACAGCTTTCGATCTATAATGTTATTACAACGAGTCCACAATTATCAGAAAGTCATATTAATAATTTATGGATATATTGTTTGCTATATACATATATATATATATATATATATATATATATATATACATATATATATTAAATATTAATTTTTATTATTGATTCATTGATATGTATATACATTAATTATTAATTGATATTATTGATTCATTGATATGTAGAGTAAAAATTAATATCGTTAACTATAATTAAATGATAATTTGTTAAAAACTAAAATTTTTATATTTATTACTATTTATAAAAAGCATTCTATGGAGGCTTATTTGACTACATTACCTGTTAGCCTCAGGGAATTTCTGATTTTCAAAAGTTTCTTCGATTATATATGTCCAAACTTTCTAAGTGTTATTTCAACATTTTAGTTTATAATCGATTTAAAGAAAATTCTGTAAAATACTTGATGAACTTTTTGAATATACGTGTATAATTTTCCATATATTGGAGAAAATTGTCCTACTACACTTCGTGTACTATATGCTCTTGATTTGGAGAAATAATTTCTTATTATAATGTTAATTTAATTTAATTTAATTTAAAGTTTAATTAACTCTTGTTACTCTATAGTTTATAAAATATAGACTATTTATCTTATTTGTCCGTGAATAAAAATCGTATTTTTTCTTTCGTTCACCTTCGTTATGACATACATCTTATAAGAATTGAATTCTATTGATAAATTAGTAAATATAATTATTAGAAATTATATATTAATACTAAGTTTTAATCGTCACATGATTATTATATTTGATTATCGTCAATTTTTGATGAATTTTTATATCTTGTAGTTGTATTGATATTTATAATAATATTTATCAGTCTACGTTTGTAGTGAAAATATCAAAATAATAAGTCTGAAATAGCAATAGGAATACGTTAAAAGTGAAAACTATAAAAATACGCAAAAATTAAATTTTCCATCTCAGGCAATTATTATTTTTAATTTTTAACTTTGAACAATATGATTTATAAGTAATATAAATATTTTATTTAAGTTTGTATTGTTATTTAATGTATTTTTTGTACGTAGTTCTATTCAACTGTATTATTGTTCATTAATAAAAATGTTAGATTAATTGTGTTGGTACAAAAATTTCATTTAAACATATGAAATGTATAATTAAAAGAATAATCAATGGATATGTATAAATAAATGCTTCTAGTATACGTGGAGCTTATGAAAAAGGATGAAAAATCTTTTTCCTAAAATTGATTTGAATTTCAATTTTCCTGAATTCTGCTGCTTATTGCAATTAATTGAATGAAAAATTATATTCAAAATTTTTGTCTATTATTTTCCGGTGATACAATTTTATTATTTAGTTTGCAAGTTAATTGTTAATTCATATATAGGGCATATTGTTTTATTTCTATAATAAGCGCGATGATTGTTGAAAGAAAATTTTATTCTAATCATCGATTGATTTAAAGACACATGTTCAGCTGGAAGGTAAGGTAATTGGTAGTATTTGTAAAATTAAGCTTAAATTTTCTTTATTTCTCTTTGAATGGTAAGCAAATGTGAATGGATGAATGAACGAAATGAAGAGAGAAAGGTTGAATGAAAGAAAGAAAGAAAGGCATGAGAACGCATAAGGAAAGGGTAAAATGGATCGCGACATTTGAAATTGGCTTCGGCAAATGGAAGAACGAAAGTAGAGAAGATCTTGGTATATACGAAAAAAAGGATAAAAGGTCTAGCTGTTAAGCGAGAGGGAGATAGGGGCAGGTGCGACGAAGGGAAGGAGAGAGAAGAAGAGCTAGAAAAGAACTTGGCATGCGGCTGGCTTGCACGCGAGCTGTCAGCCCGGCGCTAAAACTGCAAGTGTAGACCGAATTCGACGTTCGCTCTTTCTACTTCTCTCTTTTTATCCCGAGCCAAGTTTTCCATACGTATATGTAGGTGATATTGATAATGTGTTCGCGCGCGGTTAGGTGCGTGCGCCTGTGCGTGTAAATGCGTCGCAAAGCGAGAATATAGACGGAATGAAATCGCTTTGTACTTTTCTTAACTCAGCGTTCACTCGACGATTAAAAAGAGGATTCTTTAAAGAAGTATGAGGCAGAAGAGAGGAGAGAGAGAGAGAGAGAGAGAGAGAATATGAAGAAGAAAAGGTAGAAGTAAATCGCGCGGAAAGGAACTTAGGGATATGTTTTTTCTTTGAGACTGTCAGCTTTAAATCTTAAAATTTTATTTGCATTTTATACGCGATTTAGGAAAATGCTTTTGTTATTATTAAGCGCGCACTATAGTTTTTATAAAATAGGCAAAAGTAAATGGCGAAGAATGAACATAAATTTATAATTTATTTAAACTTTTTGTAAGGCCTGTTTTTTATTGAGTATATTGGATGATTGAATGTTGGAGTAAGGAAATTTCCTAACAAATATTTATTCGTAAAAACATTTGTGTTCGGTTCACTAAAAAGAATTCTAAAAAATGTCATATCTTTATATAAAATAAATAAGACAAAATCAAAATCACTTACAAGCCTTTATTTTCGTTACGAATAGTCTATTATTAGTAAAATACGCTTTCGACTTATTATTTACAATTGTTTTCGCATTTATTATATGCAGAAAAGAGTTTATTGTTGCTTTGCGTTTAGGTACAATTGATAATATTAAACGTAACCGAGAAATGCGGGCAATTATGAATGAATTTTACATGTAACGTTCGATAAACAAAGCACCTTCTCTCTCTCTCTCTCTCTCTCTCTCTCTCTCTCAAAGTTTATTACTCTTTTTCATCACTTGGAATTTTTATTCCTGCAAGGCAAACAACAGATAAAAACTTTATTCCTTTATAAGTTTGCAAGCCTTTTAGTGCCAATCCACTTTCTCCTTTCACAATAAAAACAACGAGTATGCACATTTCATACGTTTCTTGAACTCAAAACTAAGAAATCAGCCTGCTTATCCCCCCCCCCCCATTTCATATTTGCAATTCTTAATTTTCTGTCCCAAAATTTCATTTTGCACATAATTTTCAATGAATTCATTGGGCATACGTTATAGAATACAAATTTTTCAGTGCTTAATTGGGTTGTTCGAACGTTTGGCTTATAATTTTAAAATAAAGTTTCTTTTAAATATAAAGAATTTTAAATTTCAATTGAAATTAAACCGATTACATTCGATAGACTTTTTAAGTATAATTTAAAATCTGAAATCTAAATTCTTATCGAGCCATTATAAAATTAACACGATAGAGAGATTTTGAAAAGAAGCCTTCGGAAATACATTCAATTCATAAATCCACATTTCTTTTATTATATTCGATATTTTATTTCGCAAGAAAAAACAACGCTCGAATGTAATATTGTTTATTGGAAATTGATTATCCTTACTTTTACATAAATTAATCGCTAATAATTCTACTTTCCATATTACAATGTTAAGAATTATATTAATATGACGTAATGGCGTTAGGGATGCAAATTCCACGGTTATGCAACCAATTAAGAAATTTTTTTCATTACATTATTACTCCGTTTATGGCTAAGTTATGTCGTAAAATTAGTACGTCACTACTAATGTTGAGTTATAAATTTTATTTAATTACCGAAAATTATGTGAATACGTATGTCAATAGTTAACTACTCTCAGCGCTTCCTTCTATTCATAATTCATAATTCCATAACTTTGAATTATTTCACAGTTCTAACTTTTTACTTTTACTTTGGACAAGCTATTTAATGTAAAAAAAAAAATAATAAAAAAAATAGTTTTTTTTTCAAACACTGAATTTTTTCGTCACAGATAATTACGCAATAACTTCTTTTACATGCAACTTTTTGTTGATTTTATTTTTCAATTCGCTAAAGACTCTGCTAGTGATAGATAATAATATAATTCATTAATATCCTATTATTTACTCCTATTATATACTTGGCGACGTTTTTTTTTTCTTATGTTAAACATACAAAGTATTATATTTTTCTTCCCTTTAAAAGGAATATATAATGATAGTTTAAAATATCTATTTTTATGTTGATACATTTATGCTTGAATGATCTAAATGTTCTTAATCTTACATCGAATGCCTTTGATTTTGAATAATGCATAGAGTATTTTATATATAAATAATCATTATATTTTACACTGTGTAAATATCTTTCGCGAATGAAACTTTATGAAAGAAATATTAATTGGTACTTAATGCACCTATAGGAGACTGGTAAATGGCAGCTTCAATAGTAACATAAGATCCTTTCATGATCATTGCCATAAATAAACTTGACCAACTGAGTAGTATGATTTTTTAAAAAAATCTATCACTATAAATTGATATAGTTACCAAGTTATTTTATGATTTTATAAATCAGTAGCGCAAAATGATATCGCCATTATAAAAGAAAAAATATAAAACATTTAATTGATATTAAATTTTTATGTATTATGATAAATCATTCTTTTGTTATAATTTTGTAGTTGAAAGCTGAACAAACGATATTCAACTACAAAATTTTCAGTTTTATATAAATGTTTGTCAAAGAAGTTGTGATTGAACCCAGAAAAAAAATTTCAATATTAATAAACGATACGAAATTTAATGTGATATAACTTTTTGAAATATATTCAAAACACAAAGTATGTATTTTTTTTATTAAAAAAAAAAATTTGATTCAACAATGATCGAGTAGAATTAAGCTACAATAGATCACCTTATATCTCTTTGTTTCATTTGGTTAGTCGTTTTTTTTTTTGTTTGTTTTTTTGTTTTTTTTCTTTGCTTTTTTGTTTTTATAAAGTAAGATCGTTCACAGCGTTATTTATACGTATTTTTTGTTGTCCTTTTACCATCTCACCATATAAATTAATCACTTTTATTTATATACACTGTCTTTTTATAATGCATTTCGGTCGAATATTTTATATCGTCATATTTAGATTCAAAGTTCAATATTTACTAAGACATAAAGGCATGAATAGTAATTATCGATAATCCTCGGGCGATATACAAAATTTGCAGTTACGTATAATATAGGCTGACATTTCCTTACCCGTCACATGATAATTCATTATTCATGCCAGGTAATATTACCTAATGGTACCCACTCTATACTTCATTTAATGTCTATGTATCTGGAGAATTACTAGTCAATTTATCCAATAGATTGAAATTTTCGTTTTTATTAATGTTAAGTGAGCATTATTAGATAATCCTTTTCATCGAATGTACTTGTCGAGAATAAATTTGTAATAAAATTAAACAAAGTACTTTCATGCTTTGATTAAACTATTGCTCAACTTCAAATCTGACGTATTTCAAATCTCATGTATTTTTGATGAAAAAAAACAGCATTATTTTTTGGTTATTTTTTTTTTATTTGCGACTCGTGAGTTTTAATGCATATATGATGTAGGATAGTCGTATCATAAATACTTATCGAATTATCACTTAGAGAACATGATTATTTACACAATCGAACGAATATAATTCGAAACAATGGTATAATTACAGCATAATGTAATATCAGATAAAAACTTTCATACATGATTCTCATACAATTATATGGGAGCTAATGAAAAACAAAGGCGAATGGTAGGTAAGAAAAAGTACACTGGGAGCAATAAACCGTCACTTCAACCCGTCATTTCATCAGTTCTCAAACAACTAACATCGAACGTGCGAGCGCAAAAATTAAATTGTCGGGCGCGTAATTGGTAAGCATAATAATTGTCGATCGATTAATTGCCATTCCCTCCTCCTTCGACGCCTCTCGTAATTTTTTAATTGTACTGCGGGTAGTGTAAATCTTACGTATTATGTACGGTCCCGCATAAAAGTGAGATAGCAGATACTTGAAAGCCCATTAGTATATCGAGGAAGTTGTTTATGTAGTCGTGTTGGAAGGCTCGATCCGATAGGAGTACGCGGACGTACATAAATACCTGTCTATCCAAGCTTCGTCGAGCGCTAAGGAAATTTAAACTGTTAAGGAACCAATGTATTTTTTTTATTTTTTTTTTTATTACTACTGTCTGTAATGTGAATGCATTTGTCATTTTCACAGTCGTTAATTGCTTCGTTACTTTTTTTGCCATCACATCGACCATTATATGCTTAACTTTGTAACGAAGCAGAATGTTCGATAGGGAGGTATTTACTTACCAATAATGCTTCGAAACTTTTTTTTCTTTTTTTTTTATTTTTTAAACATTAGTCGGAACAAATCATTATTGTACTAATACGCGCTAATAGGGATTAAGCGCACGATGGAAAGGATCTTTGATCCCGCTTAATATTAAATTGTTCTATTGGTGGTTAATGTATCGATGTTTTCCATTGCTTGAACACAATTGTTTTAGATAAACGTCGCATATCCTTTTGTAGATATAAAATTACTGTATAAGCTGTGTGAGCCAAAGGCTGCAATTTGCTTTGTGGCTTTGTCGGCAATTTTCACAAATTCACATATGATGCTGCAAGCAACAGCTTCTTTTTATTATTAATAATGTGTTTTATCGAGTAGCAACGATAATATTTAGCGATCAGCGTTATTTCAATAATTTTCAATAATACATCCAAATTATACAAAATTTACAATTTATAATACATTTCTACCGATCAAATTACTAACTATGTTTTTCACCGATTATTATGATTGATAGCGATACGTTAAATAAAATAGCAATATCAATGATTTAAAAATGCTCTCTTTATTTATTAATTACTATATACAAATACAAAAATATGTTGATCAATGCTCTGTCATTAATTGACAGCATAAACTGTAAATAGTCAAGAGATTATTAGAACTGTGCAATAGCTAACCTATTAGATTATTTAAAATGATATGTTGTAATTCGTGATTTAATATATGCGAATGCAATGTATTAAAATACAAATGTATTATGCACATAAGATAAGACAATATCGATATAATACATCAATACTATTTTTTCTTGCCCAAAATTGTTTATGTACTTTACATAAGAAGTTTTGCATTGCTTTATAATGATTACGTAAGCATATGTATAAATGATATTTTACGAATGAAATTGAATGTATGTAAATTAAAGGAATATTTATTTTGAAAATTGCATGCCGTGTACTCTGACTTTTATATTCAATATTAAAGTTATTACATGAATTAATCAAAGTTCAAATTAATAAGAAATATGTAAATTAGTATTATGACTGATGGATTATTATTACTATTTTATTTAATTAGATTATTATTCTTTGAACTATTTATTGTTGTATGAAATATAACTATTCTATACTTTGCTATGGCTCATATTTTTACTAATTACGAATAGAATGAGGAAAGTCATATGAAATAAAATCATTATATATACAGATGATGAGAAGCATTTGGAAAAATGTTCAAAAATATATGTTAAAATGCAATTTAATTAATATAAATCGTGCAGATACAATACGTATTATGGATAAGCTAAGATTACGACCATTGGGCTACTTGTGAAATTTCTGATATTATAAATGCATTAGTAACAAGTATAATGAAAATTATCGTTCATTGTGTAGAAATGTTCACGGGAAATAGCTCATAATAATAATCACCACATTATGAGGATATGCAGATCTTAAATGGAAATGAGATAATTCGATTATATACTTAAAGTTCGCTTATCAATCTAGTTTTGCGATAATGTATTAACTAATTGTAAATATATATATATATATATATATATATATATATATATATATATCGGGGTATCATTAAGGAGTGAGAGAGATAGATAAAAGACAGAGAGATAAATTTTTATTGAGAAAGTCTATAATAGAAAGTGCTGCATTTAATCTATTATATTACAAATGTATTTGGAAATTAAAATGAAATCGATGCAAGGACAGTTAAGAAAAAGTATGAACGCAAGAGGAAATATGTGTTGATGAGTGGTGGTGAGGAGGGGGGGGGGGGGGA